>NC_085877.1:13662189-13672189 GCF_034702125.1 Engraulis encrasicolus | reverse complement strand
AGGGCGCGGGGGCCACCGAGAAATGCCCGCTCTGCCAGATGGCCAGTCGAGCCCTGAGAGTAGATGCTTACAGGGCCACTAACAGGTAACTCAGGCCCAATTCTGGGGCCTCTCTGTCCATGGGCCCGGGAAAACACACCTGTTTGTCCTCCCCATGTTGATGCACTGGGACAGTGGTTCCCAACCTATGGGTCGGGACCCAACCTATGGGTCACCAAAGATCCACGGGGGGTCGCGAAGCCCTCTTGATTTTAAGGGGTTTCATTTTAATACCATATGTAGCCCATGTTGAATCAATGACAATTGCATAGAAGCAACTAAATTGAAGTGCTACATTAAACATTTATTCTGTGTTTGAACAAAGATGAATAGAGGAACAAAATGATAACTAAAATGAGTTTTCGCAGGAAACAGAGCGTATCACGCGACTCCCTCTCATGCAGGCGCTGGGTCACCAAAGCTTACAATGGTAAAAATATGGGTCCCTGGAGAAAAAGGTTGGGAACCACTGCACTGGGATGTACATGTACATATACCTGATTCTTCTGCAGGTCGCTGAGCAAATATGTATGTGCACATTTGCATAAGCGTTTCTGCACGTGTCGGTTAATCTATGGGTTTATCTATAAGAGTGCACATGCAAAGAGACGTGTGATTGCGTTTGTGCTGTGACTGAAAGAGTGAAACGGAAAGAGACTGCAAGAGAAAGAGTCTGCACACATATGTGTACTGTGTAATGAGTACACATCTCAGTGTGTGTGTGTGTGTGTGTGTGTGTGTGTGTGTGTGTGTGTGTGTGTGTGTGTGTGTGTGTGTGTGTGTGTGTGTGTGTGTGTGTGTGTGTGTGTGTGTGTGTGTGTGTGTGTGTGTGTGTGTGTGTGTGTGTGTGTGTGTGTGTGTGTTTGTGTGCGCGTGCGCGTATATCTTTGTGTGTCTGTGCCTGTGTGTGTGTATGTCTGAGAGTGCTAGCCTACATGAGTGTGTTTATCTTTGTATGTATAATGTATGGTATCTCTTTCTACGTGTAGAACATCCTAACCAGTATGTGTGTGTTTGTGTGTGTGTGTGTGTGTGTGTGTGTGTGTGTGTGTGTGTGTGTGTGTGTGTGTGTGTGTGTGTGTGTCATGCATGTGTGTGTATGTGCGTGCATCCATGTGTCTGCACACGAGGCCGCCTCCCTACCTTTTAGGCCAGGTTGACATGAGTCTGCGGTGGAGGAGGTCCAGCTTGGTATCTTGTCTGTTTTGTGAGTGAGCATGTGTGTGTGCGTGCAGGGGCAGTCCTAGGGATGAGCCGACCGGGCAATTGCCTGGGCAGGCACCCGAGAGGGTGAGGTACCCAAGAGGGGGCAGCACCATCACACTTCCGCTGTGTAACTCTGCCCCCAAATGACATTGCATTCTACACTATTACCACATTGTTGTAATAACATCATTACTATTTGTGTTTTTGTCTGTTGTTATCATAAGCGGTTTTGGCGATTTTTTGCACGGGGTGGGTCCATGGGGTGGATCCAAAGGGGCAAGACATCAAGGGGGCGTCACTCAGAGCACAACTCATTGTAGGACGGCCCGTGTGTGCGTGTGTGCGCATGTCTAGACTACGGTACCTGTTTGGCCAGGGTGACCGAGTCGGCCGTCAGTCGGTCCCTGAGGTGGGGGTCCAGCAGGGCGGCGGGTGCGATCTCCACCACTTTCTGGTGCCTCCTCTGGATGGAGCAGTCCCTCTCGTACAGGTGCACCACGTTACCATACTTATCACCTGCAGAACGACAAGAAAGATGGTGAACAGGGGAGAGGGGGAGAAAGTAGGAGAGAGAGAGAGAGAGAGAGAGAGAGAGAGAGAGAGAGAGAGAGAGAGAGAGAGAGAGAGAGAGAGAGAGAGAGAGAGAGAGAGAGAGCAGTCCCTCTCATACAGGTGCACTAAGTTACCATACTTATTACCTGCAGAATGACAAGGAAGAGGGTGAACAGGGGGGAGAGGGAGGGAGATAGGGTAACAGTTTATAATAATGTCTGCTTGTAAAGCATTAATAACATTCAGTAAATGATTAACTAATGATGAACAAAACATTTAAAAAAAATTGCAAATGATTAGGAAATGTTAACATGTGTTTGTAAATGACTAGGAAATGTTAAGTTAATATTTTATATGTATCAAACATTTACAAATTGGTTGTAAATGAATTAAATACTTTGTTATAAGGTATGTAAAATCTTGAATATATTATTTGTAGATATTTTATCATATCTTTAAGATATTAATAAAACTTAGTTAATAATAAAAAACATTTGTTGATGTTTTGCTCATCATTAGTTAATTATGTACTAAGTCTTTACTAAGCAGACATTAATAACATAAAGTGTTACCGGAGATAGAGAGAGAGTGTGTACAGTCCATCTCATACAGGTACACCAAGTTACCAGAGAGAGAGAGAGAGAGAGAGAGAAGAGAGAGAGAGAGCAGTCCCTTTCGCACAAGTACACCAGGTTACCAGAGAGAGGGAGAGAGAGAGAGAGAGAGAGAGAGAGAGAGAGAGAGAGAGAGAGAGAGAGAGAGAGAGAGAGAGAGAGAGAGAGAGAGAGATACGTATCACCTGAAGTGGGACAAGAAAGGGTGTGAGTGAGAGTGAAGGAGGGGTATTAAGGAGAGTGAGACAGAGAAAGGGAGAGAGAGAGAGAGAGAGAGAGAGAGAGAGAGAGAGAGAGAGAGAGAGAGAGAGAGAGAGAGAGAGAGAGAGAGAGAGAGAGAGAGAGAGAAGAGAAACAGAGAAGTGCTTGGATTGTACAAAATGATGGATTGAAAGATGAGTGAATTAGGGAGAGAAGTAGAGAGTGTGCCAGGGAGTCTCTGGATGGACAGGTGAACTGCTACTGTACACTGACACACTTGTCACATCATGTCCGAGAGAGAGAGAGAGAGAGAGAGAGAGAGAGAGAGAGAGAGAGAGAGAGAGAGAGAGAGAGAGAGAGAGAGATGGAAATAGTGAATGAGACAGAGAGAAATACAGTGTAGGGTGACAGAGAGGACATCTCCGGGATGGTTTAGGGGGCTGTGACAATGTCTTGAGTCATGAGGTCTTGCAATATTAAAATGTGACAATATTTCTCGTCTGGGGTGGCTGGAAAGCTGTCTTGTGGAGTGAGGACCCCTCCAGCCCCACAGCACAGCATGACACCGAATGACTGATGGGAATTAGCATGGAAGATGCCCCTTCAAATGTTATGCCCTTTTTTAAGTTGGTGTGGCAGCATTTGGGCAGCCCAAGTGGAAACGTTATCGGAAAAAAAATGATGACAGACGAGACGCATAACCGATATGTAAAGCAGGGCTGGCGGGAAAACGGGAGGATTCACCGACTTGCGTCAACGGGCCGGAATAAACGTTCCCGATGTGGCGTGCCTCTTGATTTAAATACTGCGCTTTGAATTAAATTTGAAGCGGGTGACCTGAGGCGGTGCCGTTTCCAACGTGTTTTCGTCTGTAAAAGCGCAATTTTATGGCACATTATTTTTTTTAGTTTAGTGCCCCTATAACTTTACGAAAATTCATTTAGAAATATGAGCACAGAGTTAGCTTGTTGATTTCTCGGCTCTCTGTTTCTCCTCAGTGCTCTAATCTTTGGTCCAGTGCTGTGTGAGTCACTGCCAAGCCCGAGCGACACTCTCGATATAAGTCATATGTCTGGCAAACACTTTAGATTTTCCGAGCGAGACGGACAAATTGATGTAACAAATGCAATTTGGAAAGTATGCCCGTTTCGCAATGAAGTACACAGGGAGTGCTACAAAACCTGAGCACCGAGTCTGAAGCAGTGACATGGAGAGAGTGCAAAGAAAAGGTTTCTCTCTCTCTCTCTCTCTCTCTCTCTCTCTCTCTCTCTCTCTCTCCCTATACTTTCCACTTCAAGTCAAGTCAAGTCAAGTAGGTTTTATTGTCAATTTCTTTACATGCACTGGTCATACAAAGAATTTGAAATTACATTTCTTGCTTTCCCATTAGACATAGACTAATCTAGGTAAGGACATAGACAGTATAGACATAGACAGTACTTATACATGGACTTAAGACAGTATGGACATAGACAGTGCTCATACAGACATTTAAAGTGCAAGACTGGACAACAGAAGACTTGTAGAGGACATACATTAAGAGGTATCTGTTGTGCTTTTGTGCTTTTCCTAAAAAAAGTCCTTTATAGCGTTCTGACATGGTAATAGTAGCATTTTGAAGAAAATAAATATTAAAAAAAGGTCTGTCAAGTACACCAGCAGCAGTGTGTGTGTGTGTGTGTGTGTGTGTGTGTGTGTGTGTGTGTGTGTGTGTGTGTGTGTGTGTGTGTGTGTATGTGTGTGTATGTGTTTAGTGCAGGTAGAAGGTGCGGTGTGCGTCTTGTGTGTGTGTTCGTGTGTCTGTGTGTGTGTGTGTGTGTGTGTGTGTGTGTGTGTGTGTGTGTGTGTGTGTATGTGTGTGTGTGTGTGTGTGTGTGTGTGTGTGTGTGTGTGTGTGTGTGTGTGTGTGTGTGTGTGTGTGTGTGTGTGTGTGTGTGTGTGTGTGTGTGTGTCAGTGTGTGTATGTTTGGGTTTAGTGCAGAAAGTGCAGTGTGCTTGTGTGTGTGTGTGTGTGTGTGTGTGTGTGTGTGTGTGTGTGTGTGTGTGTGTGTGTGTGTGTGTGTGTGTGTGGTGTGTGTGTGTGTGTGTGTGTGTGTGTGTGTGTGTGTGTGTGTGTTGTGTGTGTGTGTGTGTGTGTGTGTGTGTGTGTGTGTGCATGTTTTGAGTTAGTGCAGGTTGAAAGTTCAGTCACGAGTATAGTAGTGCAGGTGGAATGTTCAGTCGCAGATATGGTGGTGGGGGGATGGGGGGGGGGTTGTCAGTGGCCTTGCTGGCTAGAGGCTGACAGTGGAGGGAGAGTGGGTTGAGTGTTCAGCATCTTGATCGCTTGGTGCATTGTGCTGCTCGCCAGCCTGGTGGTACGGGAACGGAGGCGCCTGTACCTCTTTCCAGAGGGCAGGAGGCTGAGCAGTTTGTGTGCAGGGTGGCTTGTGTCTTTGATGATCATCAGTGCTTTTCCGGTTGAGGCGTGTGGTGTAAATGTCCTGCAGGGAGGGGAGTGGTACTCCAATGATCTTCTTCGCTGTGTTCACAACACGCTGGAGTGTCTTCCTGTTTTTCTCCGTGCAGCTTCCTCCCCACACTGTGATGCAGTTGGACACGACGCTCTCTATGGTTCCTCTGTAGAATGTTGTCATGATGGAGGGTGTAGCACTTGCCTTCTTTAGTTTGCGCAGGAAGTAGAGACGCTAATGGGCCTTCTTCGCCAGTGATGTAGTGTTGGTGGTCCAAGAGAGGTCGTCGCTGATGTGCACTCCAAGGAACTTGGTGCTGCTCACTCTCTCCACAGCATCGCCGTCGATGGTCAGTGGTGGCAGTTGTTTTTGGACCCTTTGGAAGTTGACAACAATCTCCTTGGTCTTGTTGACATTCAGCAGGAGGTTGTTGTCTTTGCACCATCTGGCCAGCAGGTCTACTTCTTCTCTGTAGTGAGTCTCATCGCCCTTGGTGATGAGGCCCACCAGTGTTGTATCATCCGCAAACTTCACTAGATGGTTAGTGCTGTGGGTCGTTGTGCAGTCGTGTGTCAGCAGCATGAACAGCAGGGGGCTGAGAACACAACCTTGCGGAGCCCCCGTGCTCAGGGTCAGGGTGCTCGAGGTGTTGTTCCCTACCCGTACTGCTTGTGGTCTTTGCATCAGGAAGTCCAGCAGCCAGTTGCAGAGGGAGGTGCTGAAACCTAGTTTGTCCAGTTTTCTGATGAGTTGTTGTGGTATTATGGTATTGAATGCTGAACTGAAGTCAATGAACAGCATTCTCACATATGAGTCTTTATTGTCCAAGTGGGTGAGGGCTGGATGGAGGGCAGAGCAAATTGCATCCTCCGTGGATCGCTTGGCTCGGTATGCGAACTGGTAGGGGTCTAGGGTGGGGGGTAGGGTGGCTTTGATGTGTGACAGGACTAGCCGTTCGAAGCACTTCATGATTATGGGCGTCAGTGCTACAGGACGGTAGTCATTGAAGCATGATGGTGATGATTTCTTCGGCACAGGTATGATGGTAGCAGCTTTGAAAAGTGATGGGATGACTGCTTGCTCCAGAGAGATGTTAAAGATGTCGATTTCATTCGATTGTGCTACCAAGACGACTGGTGAACAAAGTACCAAAGCTCTCCTGGATAACACCTGCCATTGTTACATTTGAACGTAACTATTTTATATTACTTAAATATTGCACATAATGGAGAAAGCAGCAGTGCATAGACAAAAAATGTGGTTTGATGTGGTTAAGAGTTCCTATACAAAAGTAGGATAGCGGCTGAGTTCTTTTGTTGTTTAGCGCCGCAATGTCTGACATGAATAAGTGTGAAACACACTTATGCGAAAAGAAAAGGAAGCGTCAGCACATCAACCTATATAAGGCTGAGTGATATATCATTGCACCACGTTTGCATCATGGTCTGTGCCGCTGAATCACGCTGTGTTCTAATCATGTCAGGTGGAGAAGCTGTGGGCTACACACAGTGAAAAAAGAAAAACAGAAGAAAAGAAAATCACAGTGTTAATTTAACACCTACACAGTTGAATGTAACGCTCACAGTGTTATTCCTTCACTTTTAAGTGTTGAATTAACACTGCAACAATTTACTGTGTAGAGGGTGAAGGAGTTGGCCTTGTAACATCGTACATCCTGTTGTATTATGCAATTCCTCTATGAGGAGGAAATAATGTGGACTCAATAATGGTGAGTGGGGCTGGTGAATAAAGCAGCACGCTCCTGCTCCTTTACTTAACATCTAATGGTTGAGAGGTCCTTACTTAACAGCAATAACAACACCATTGTATTTATATATAATTTAAATTCATACAGTGCTTTTCAACACACTCAAAACGCTTAAGCAAAAGCCTCTTACCAGCCAGTAGCTTCAGGGGGTTACTGGAAGATATGTGTGTAAGATTGTCAGAGAAATAGCATTGTGTCTATGCATGCATTGTCAAATCGCTTATTATCTCAATAGCAATGAAATGTGTTGTCTTGTGCCAGCAGTTTCTTTCACACAACAGCATACATTATGCGATTGCTCACACACAGGGCCGCTGACAGCTTTTTCTGGGCCCAGGACAATGTCACCTGAAAGGGCCCCCCGACCCAACACATCTATCTCCCTGAGCCCGGGACAACATACCCGTTTGTCCATCTCACCCCACCCCTCCACCCCCCGTTGGTGGGCCTGGTCACACATGAACATACTTATCACATCACTGCCATGCAGACCCAGCATGCACCATGAGCAGAGTTAGATTAAGATGGCCTGGGGCGCTAGATTACGATGGCCTGGGGCCCCTAGGCTACAAGTTGCTGAAGGTTAACACCTTAAACTTTTTATTTAGATTAGATTAAAGATAACGTACTAAACAACTTTACTCAGGATGACAGAGGAATTTTTCAACATTGCATCCTGGCAGGTGGGGGCCCCTAGGCTGCAGTCATATCTAGCCAGTGCATTAATCCGGCCCTGACCATGAGGCAACATTACAGACATTATCAGAATGAATAAACAGTGAAACGTGTCTCATTGTGTCAGGAGCTGCTTTCACATGGAGAGTATTTCATGTATTGAGTGCATCACATGTGCCGTATCACTTGAAGTGATTAATTATTCATTCTTCACATGTGCATATACAGTACATTTGTATATGCAGAATGGACCCCAAGAGAGTATTGCCGTATTGCTTGAGTGATTTAAATATTCATTCTTGGTATGTACATAGGCGATATCTCCATATACATGCAGAATGAATCATGAAGCACACTGCCTCATCCAGCTACGGAGAGACAGTCCTGTCCTCTCAATTTAGTATACCCAAATGGACACTTCACACATATTATGGCGATGAAATGTGATTTCAGTAACAGTGCAGTGTGGGCTCATTGACAGCGAAATGTATATTAGGCGCTTCTTCGAATGAAGAATGCCCAATGCATGTTGTGTGTCGCCTCACTCTCATACATACAATGTCCAGAATGGAACATTGCGTTCAGACTATATTGCCTCAATCAAGCACTAATTTGAGCGACCATCTTCTCAAAAGAAAATATGACAACTACAGTATTATCCCAATGCAATGTGTCTGCAATAACAATAATAGTGAAATGTGTGTCTCATCACTTCATATGTCCAAATATATCCAGTCTGGACCGTTAAAAGAATATTGCCTCATATACTGTAGTCAATAATGTGACTATGATGGAGTGACCATCACTAGGATTGTGGGTGTGTTCTGACTGTCACGCCAAGGAACCTGGCTCTTTGGTGTAGCAGTCAGTGCCTCAGTTTGGTACCCCAGATGGTCTGGGTTCGAGTCCCAATGGGGCAACTCTATTTCCCTTCGCTACAAATGGTGTCGGAAGATGAGTTTATTTAATAAGAAGATACAATGAAGGAAACATCTATTGAAGTAAAACATGATATTTATTTGCCTCATTCTCACGCACCCAAATATATCAACTCTTGCCTCTTGCAGCTGGGTGTTTCGTTACAGCCTCGGGTCAAGCTGTCTTCGCATAGCATTGTGGGAGAAATGTTTGTTTAATACTGAGGGACGCTGGGGGGCAAACCGGTCAGTGGTCATGGGCCCAGGGAGAGAGGGGGCCCAAAACTGGGTCTTCGTTTCATTGTATTTATTGGGTGGAGAGCAGAGTTGTATAAAGTACAAGTAGAAGTACTCTTACATATGTATTTACAACACTAGTGTTATGCTATTACATGGTAGGATCTTTGTAATACCATACAACTGTTGTAATTACATCTGAAAGACTACTTCTAGAAGAGTACTTCTACTTTATACAACTTTAGTGGAGGGCCCTGTTCAGATGACTTTGTCCATGGCCCAGCCAAAGTTGCAAGTAGACCTGATGGCATCCAACTGGTAGCTGCATATTATGTACACAGGAACAAAATGCAGTGTTAATTCAAAACTTAGTCAATTTAACATCTTCTTGTGTGGATTTGGTCCCGGAGTACTGTCTAAATGTCAAGTTAACAATGCATTTTTCTGTATGCAGTGAATTAGCATGGATTTTATTTCCTGTAGTGCTGTGTCGGTTAACTCGAAACGTTAACTCAACCGTGGTTAAGAGGGTCCGCAGGGAAATTCTATAATTGCAAAATAACCACATAATTGATGAGTACTACTGCATCCAAGTTTAAACAAAATTAAAGAGATGGACACTTCAAAATAAGCATTTGGGTGTAGAGAGCTCAATTAAGTGTGCAAATGGAAAGGCATTACTTTGATCGTCATCTTACTGATAATTAGTGGTGCTCATCGTTTTAGCAGTGGGTGGTGGTGCCTATAGGGAAAATGCGAACGTGCCTGCTGCATGTTTCCACAGTTGTTGTGACACAAGTGTGTGTGTGTGTGTGTGTGTGTGTGTGTGTGTGTGTGTGTGTGTGTGTGTGTGTGTGTGTGTGTGTGTGTGTGTGTGTGTGTGTGTGTGTGTGTGTGTGTGTGTGTGTGTGTGTGTGTGCGTGCGAGTGCACGCGTGAGTGCGTGCGCACGATTATGCATGCCTGCCTGCATGCCTGTGTGTGTGTGGGCATATGTGCGCAGTATGTATGTAGCATGTGACTGTGTATATATGCAACATCCACACTTGTGCTTATCTGGCTTTATTTGTCTGATATAGGGACAGAGAAACCAGGATTCTGCATCTATATATAAGCTCTCTTTCAGGCCAAACCCTTTTTAATCAGCATATTTTATTTCTCTCTTGTGATTACGATTGCGATTATGATGATTTCTACAAGCTGTTGATCTATATTAAAAAATGAGTCATTAATCGATTCATTCATTCACTTTGAAGTGCTTCCAAAAAAGATCTTGTGGGAGGAGAGGGCTTAAATTGAAAGGAAATGTAGGAACACAAGATCCGATTTTAAAACATGC
>NC_085877.1:13637189-13649689 GCF_034702125.1 Engraulis encrasicolus | reverse complement strand
TGGTACATGAAAAAATTACATCTCATCATCCCACCATCATTGAGAAGTGTACGTCCAATCCTTGCTATATAATGGCTCCTGTTGCCTATTATAGTGATTTGAACGAGTGAAAACTAGATGTCACAGTAGATTAATTACTTAACTATTAGGTATGCTCAGCCAACTCTATTAAAAGGGTCCCAAACACCAATATCTATGGATTAATTAACCATTAGTTATCCGCAGCCAACTCTAATATAAGGGTCCCAAACACCAATATCTATCTATTAATTAACCATTAGTTTTAGCCCTCAGCCAACTCTAATATAAAGGGTCCCCAAAACCCAATATTTATGTATTATATAACCATTAGTTATGCCTTGCTTTTGTATTAAGTAAGTGTTAATTTTGGTCCTTATTTAAGTATGACCTGATAGCTACTTAACTATTAACTGTGCCCTTACTTATCTATTAGTTAAATAATAATATGCTATTAACTTGTAACACAAGGTAATAGTTATCTAATAGTTAAGTAACTGCTTACTAATGCATTAATAACAATTAATATGTGTCTAATGTGGCATTAAATAATGATTATTAACCATTACTTAAGTATTAGGTTGTAGCTACTTTACTGTTAATTATGGCCCCTTATTTGGAAGTGTTACACACACACACACACACACACACACACACGGGCACATCAGTGCAAATAGACACACGCAGATCAACAAGTATACGCATCCTCACACACAGAGGTGCACGTATGTACACATACACACAAACACTCTCACACACAGACACACAGCACAGTACAAACCGTACAGGTAAAATACACACATTACTAGGAAGTAATAAGGAAGTAATAGCTATACCCCAAGTCAAACTCCTAACACTATGAATGTGTGCATCAAAACGTGTTCGTCAGGATGTAAGACACTAATGATGGAGACTGCCTGTCAGCACAGTCTTGCAGAGCCTTGTGAGGGAAACCCCAAGATACTCCATAATATACAAAGGTCCCTCGCATCCCCAAAAGGCCCAGCAAGCACATGGTGGAACCTCTGTGAACATTTCTGAGCAGGGTGGCTCCGACGCACATTAGGTGTCGCCCCCATGTGGTGTGGACGTGTCAGTGTGCTGTCTATTTCCAAATGTGCTACCACATAAACATACACTCACACACAGAGACATGTGTACACAAAAAGTACACACACACACACACACACACAAACACAAATGTGCATACACGCAAGAACTAACACGCACACATACTCACGCGCACACACACACACACACACACACACACACACACACACACACACACACACACACACACACACACACACACACACACACACACACACAAGCGCGTTTCATTTATTTCCTTCTGTTCGACAGTGTTGCCTGGGTGTGCAGTGACAGCATGTCGAAATTGGCAACGGGGTGGCTTGGCACGAAAAGCAACCAGCACCACACTTCAAATCTGGTCAATGGAGAGATTTTCAAAAGGCAGCATGCCCGCTAAGCTACTCGCTCCTCTCTCTCTCTCTCTCTCGCTCCCTTTCGATATCTTTGGACCACAGGGAACTTGGAACTGAAAACTGGCCGAGATGAACAAAAGAAAAATGTGGTGTGGAATTGTTCACCAAGTACAGTACTGTAGAAAATGGCTGATGACAAATGGCTGGAAAACAACATGACCGCTAAATTGGCGAAAGAATATGGCAGCTAAATTGGCAACACAATATGGCATGATAAACGGAGAGTGTAATTCCTATTGACAAGGCTCTGGTAAAACGTAATTCACATTCTTTGAATCTTTGGTCATTTTGGTATTACCGTACGTCTTCTTTCTTCTTTTCCATGTGCTGTGATTTATTCTGGATGTAAGTAGAGACGTTGAGAACAGCTGGAGAAAATTCCTAGCATGTGTCTTTGTCGTGTGGTAGGTTGTCTTTTTTGTTGCTGCAGCCATTTGACAAGTCTTTCACACAATGCTTATGACAGTTAGATCAGCTAATTCTTGGCGTTGTTTTGGACACACAAAGCCGAGCCGGTGTACTGTATGCTTCCTACAGGCTGCAGTTGCTAGCCAGGCTGTAAAACCATTGTACAGTAGACAGGGTATCTTGCCTCAATTTTGTGTATATGCAGGCAAGCATAATGCCTCTCTCAGTGATATTTTGCTGCAGTGTTTGGTAAGGTTCCTTCACAAAGGCTTCAACATCTGACCCAATTTTGTAGCAGAAATTCCTCACCATTTGCTGCAGCATTTCAGACAGCCTGTTACACGTGCATAATCCTTACGTCAGGTAGATACATTTATAAGCATAAGCCGCGTTTGCGATGTTGTTTTGGGTGAACGGATCAAGCCAATGGATGCTTTCTAAAGCCCGTTTTTCTAAGCCAGGGTAGTGTAGCATAGTCAGGTTACATCCGGCTCAATGTGATATTTTGCTATGCCCTTCTGTGAGGATCCTTTTAAAGGGCTGTGTTGTTGCTTAACCCAATTTCTGGGTCACCACTCAAACAGAGGGGGGGCAATGTCGCACAGTGGGAGTGCTGAACGCAATGAGTTTAATCTAAAGTTTCAATGCGGCAAGCATGAGAAGGCTGGAAGGCCTACTACGAGTTTTAAGGCCAGCAAAAACACACACTGTATCTCCAAGCATAGAAGTAGCATAGGCCTAGCAGGCAGGCTCATTGAACAGTATACTGTAAAGTAGGGTAGAACAGAGTGGGATACAATAACAAAAGGGGGGGAAATGAAACAAAATGAAAAAATGTATTCCACTTGGCTATGTAAGTATTTCCTACTTCTGTATGTAGCACTCCATGGCTCCATTGCCCTACAACCCACATACAGTACAACCCCCAGAAAGACTCTATTAGATTATCCAGGAGTGGGATTCTCACCAAATGCTCCACTCTAGAGCCAGTTATAAAGATCAATGACTGGCTTTGAGGGTAACAAAAAAGGATACCAACCAAGTCTCTTTAAAAAAAATACCCCAAATTTGGTTTCATTTTATATACGCGCACTCCAGTTATTTCCTGGTTATTCTGTGTACTTTGGAGATAATTGTTTGCAAGAGTAATAACGGCAAAGGAAAAGGATAATAATTTTGTCTGTACCAAGATACCAACTGAGTACACAAGATAGCAAAATAGCATAGACACTCAACTACGCACAATGTCTCTTTGTTCCTTTTGTTTCCGCAGATAGCAAAATGTCACTGAAACACTCATTACTTTTTTTTCAATTTTCCCACTGGGTTTTTCTGAGGAGAAGAGCTGTATTCATGCTTTCGAGTGGCACTTGCGGGACTTATTATCACCGAGACAGTGGGAAGCAGCTTTATTAAGAGGTTTCAAAACCTCTCCGAATTGCATTGGAACTCATTTCTTTTGTGCTCGAGAGGAACATTTCTGCGGAGATGTTTCTCTGAGAGTTGCCGTGGATATCGCCACAGGTGGGGAACACCCCATGTGGCTTTGTAAAATAAAAGTCCTGACATGGATTGGTATTACCCAACCCAACAAAAAAACACAGTAGGTATGGCTAATTAGCTCGTTTTTTGGCTCATTGTAAGTTTTGCTAATTAAATTCAGCCTATTTGGGAGTTTTACAAATTAAAATTAACTTAGTTGTGGATTAGTCAGACTGTAGGTATGACAACCTCAATTATCAACTTTGAGGATAACCATGATCTTAAAAAACTATTCGTGGTTCACACTGCATTCCTAATTTTAATGTTCAACATGTTGCTCTTTCATCCAGTTTGAATTTCAGCCCCATGTGTGGAAGTACACATGACAAAATAGGACTTTCCAATCCCTTATTCAGTCCGTCTATGAGGATGAACTCAAGAAGGATTTCAGTCCTATTTTTAGGGTACAAATGTGACAATCACAAATGACACAAACAATAGCAATGCTTTGTAATGAGTTTCAGCAGTGATCAACAGACATCTGCGTAACTATTTCCTCCAACTCAACTCTGCCTGGATGAGACTTCCCATTGGCAGAAAAATCAAAAAGCTTTTTTGTCATTAGCATACAGTATGTTGTGACTGGGAGGTCAATGGACATTGTATAGTTTGGCAAGGAATAACTAAAATTGTGTTTAAGGTAGGGAATGCTGTGGGGAAGCATGTTAAGGTACGTCATCATATTCATCATATTTGTGCTACATGCCCATGGGGACTCGGGTTCGAATTCAGCCTGGATCATTTCCCATTTCCCATAATCCCCATTCTCTATCTCCCTCTGACTTCCTGTCTGCTCTTACACAGTCCTTTCAGAGAAAAAAAAAACATATTTTCAAAAAGTGGTGAAGGTATTTTTTTTTTTTACCGGCTTGGATGGCCAGGGCTCGGGCCTCCACCTTGTCCCCCATCTTGCGCACCACCTCCGGGGCGGGCCCGATGAAGCGCACCCCGGCATCGTGACAGGCCTGGGCGAAGTCCGAACGCTCTGACAGGAAACCGTAACCAGGGTGGATGGCATCGATGCCATTCTCCTGCGGAGAGAGAAATGGAGAGAATGAGAGGGTGTGTGTGTGTGTGTGTGTGTGTGTGTGTGTGTGTGTGTGTGCGTGCGTGCGTGCGTGCGTGCGTGCGTATGTGCGTGCGTATGTGTGTGCGTGTGTGCGTAAGAGCGTGCGTGTGTGCATGCATGCGTGCGTGCATGCGTGCGTGCGCGTGCATGTGTGATAGACGAGTCAGGTGGTGCCTTAGAAAGAAGAGAGATGCTGGAGAGAAAGAGAGATTTATAATGAAGAAGAGGGATTGAGAGAGAGAGAGAGAGAGAGAGAGAGAGAGAGAGAGAGAGAGAGAGAGAGAGAGAGAGAGAGAGAGAGAGAGAGAGAGAGAGAGAGAGAGAGAGAAGCAGTCAGAGAGAAGGGAGACAGACAGAGGAGACAAGTGGAAGACATATAGGGGCAGTGACGGTTTTGGAGAAAGGACAAAACTATTAAGAAAGATTGATTGAGGGAGCAGGAAGGAGGAAAAACTACAAATGAATTAAGCTGGTAATAGAGATAAGGAGGGAAAACAATATGAAGGTCTACAGAGACGGAGAGAGAGAGGGAGAGAGAGATATAAAGAGAGAGACAAAGAGAGTGAGTGTGTCTGTGTGTGTGTGAGAGAGAGAGAGAGAGAGAGAGAGAGAGAGAGAGAGAGAGAGAGAGAGAGAGAGAGAGATACAGACACGCCAATCGGCAGAAGAGAAAGAGCGAGACGCAGACGTGGAGACGAGAGGCGAGTGGCCAAACACGTCAAGTCCAATTATCCTGCACTGGAGAACGAGAGGAAATAGTAATGTCATAACAACGCAATCACCTGCTAAATGACAAGCCTCTCTCTCCATCTCCCTCTCTCCCTCTCTCCCTCTCTCTCTCTCTCTCCATCTCCCTCTCTCCCTCTCTCCCTCTCTCTCTCTCTCTCTCCCTCTCTCTCACTCCCTATCACACACACACACACACACACCACACACACACAAACTTGGCAGCCAGGTTGGTTGCCAGGCGCCCATCAGCCACACACACACACACACAGACAGACAGACAGACAGACAGACAGACAGACAGACAGACAGACAGACAGACAGACAGACAGACAGACAGACACGCACGCACGCACGCACGCACGCACACACACACACACACACACACACACACACACACACACACACACACACACACACACACACACACAAGCACATGTGCACACATGAACACAAGCTCACAGCTAAATACACACAAGCCACCCCCGCACTTTTCTCCTATTCACTTTTTTTTGCTCACCATCACCAGGCGCCCATCAGCCAGACACACAGACAGACAGACAGACAGACAGACAGACAGACAGACAGACAGACAGACAGACAGACACACACACACACTCACATACGCACGCACGCACAGACACAGACACAGACACAGACACACACACACACACACACACACACACACACACACACACACACACACACACACACACACACACACACACACACACACACACACACACACACACACACACACACACACACACGCAGCCTGGCAAGACAGAGACAGCAGCTCTGATTATTCTGGGATGTCTGGCTGGCTGGAGGGCGCGTCGTCGCTGGGGGGGATTATGTGCTCAGCTGTGTGGTCTGGTCAGACATTTCACTTCGCATGGGCATGCGCGCACGCGCACGCACGCACGCACGCACGCACGCACGCACGCACGCACACACACACACACACACACACACACACACACTGCAGTGGTGGTGGTGGTGAGCTGAATTACTGGGTAGGGTAGACTGGGTGGGGTGGGGTGTGTGTGTGTGTGTGTGTGTGTGTGTGTGTGTGTGTGTGTGTGTGTGTGTGTGTGTGTGTGTGTGTGTGTGTGTGTGTGTGTATGTGTATGTGTCAGTCAGCCTATCTAGAGTATCTTTCTCTGTCTGTCTGTCTGTCTGTCCATCTGTCTGTCTCTCGAAATGTCTATTTGAGTGTCTGTCTGTCTGCCTGTTTTGTTTTGTGTTTGTGTCTGTCTGCCTGTCTGTCTCTCTGTCTGTCTGTCTCTGTTTCTCTGTTCGTCCATCTGTCTGTTTCTCTCTCTTTCAGTGTCTACTTGTCTGCCTGTTTCATTTCTTCGGTGTCTATGTCTGTGTTTGGGTGCACAAGCCACTGTGTACAAGCCACTGTGTATTATTTGTGTATGTGTGTGTGTGTTTGTTTAGTATGTGTGTTATTGGTGAGATAAGGTTAGTATCTCAGATTGAAAATGGAATATTACATGTTGTTTTGTAGGCAAAATACCCCAAACATGTCTGGACCAGTGTGATGGTGAGCAAAAAAAAGTGAATAGGAGAAAAGTGCGGGGGTGGCTTGTGTGTATTTAGCTGTGAGCTTCAGGGCTTGACATTAACTTTTTCACTTGCCGGCCACTGTGGCTAGAGATTTTCCCGAGTCACTAGCCATTCAGCTTTTCTACTAGCCACAAATTCGATTTTTTTTTTTATCATGACGCTGTTCATCTAACCTCAGAAGATGAGGTGCTTGAAGCAAGAAGATGAGAACATGGGTTTCTACATGGAAATAAAACAAACAAATAGAAACTGATAAACTGAGCTTTTTCTTGAATTTAAATACAAACTATTGATACACATGGAGAAAAGTGCAGAATATACGCTATTCTGATATGTCATGCCATAGAATAAGCTACCTGCCAAATTGGCTAGTGACACTGAAATTGTTACCAGCCACAGCCAAGTTTTACCAGCATTTGGCCGGTTGGCAGGTGCCAGTGTCAAGCCCTGGTGAGTATGTGGTGCACATGTGCTTGTGTGTGTGTGTGCGTGTGTGTGTGTGTGTGTGTGTATGTGTGTGTGTGTGTGTGTGTGTGTGTGTGTGTGTGTGTGTGTGTGTGTGTGTGTGTGTGTGTGTGTGTGTGTGTGTGTGTGTGTGTGTGTGTGTGTGTGTGTGTGTGTGTGTGTGTGTGTGTGTGTGTGTAGACAAACAGGGCTGTAATTGTTACATTGGTGGCTCATTTCCCAGACTGACCAGTGATCTGTGGGGACGAGGGAGAAGGGGTGTGTGTGTGTGGTTGTGTGTGTGTGCGTGCGTGTGTGTGTGTGTGTGTGTGTGTGTGTGTGTGTGTGTGTGTGGTTGTGTGTGTGTGCGTGCGTGTGTGTGTGTGAGTGGGTTGGTGGGTGGGTGGATGGGTTTATGTGTGTGTATGCATACAACTGTGTGTGCGTGCGTGTGCGTGTGTGTGTGTGTGTGCGTGCGTGTGTGTGTGTGCGTGCGTGTGTGTGTGTGTGTGTGTGTGTGTGTGTGTGTGTGTGTGTGTGTGTGTGTGTGTGTGTGGTGCAGGCTCTGGCCCAACATGTCCCCCCAATCTTGGCTGTGTCTCCTCGACACCTCTCCAAAAATCCAACGGGTGCAGCCACATCTGAAACGGATCACGATTGGGCCACGACCGGGCCACACCCGGGCCATGCTAATCAGCACTTTCAACCCAGCCGGCCTCTGACAACACAAATCCCCATGTCCAGGAGTCACCTAGCTAAAATCACCAGCCTATTTCATGTTTTTCCAAGACCAACACGTTTTGCATATTTCTCTCTCCACGATGCTTCCACCGATTGCCCAAAACTCACCATTTAATGCTTCATGTGATACCTTTTTATTTGGGATAATTGCCACTGTTTAGTTGCATTTTGCGGAGAAAATATTGGAACAGGGGGGACCCCTTTCGTGGCTGTCTCTTTCCAACACCTCTCCAAAAAACACAGCAGGAACGACCGCATCTGAAATGGATCACGCCTGGGTCACACCACTCCATGCTTTTAACCCAGCGTGCCTCTAAACGGCACAAATCTGCATGCAAAGTTGTCGCCTTTCTAAAATAACCACCGATTTAGTTTTTCCAAGACCAACATCTTTTTGCATAAATTCCAGCACCTTCCTAAAGCTCCGCATGATGTTTCTACCAACGGTAACATCAACTAAGCTAGTGGATACCAGATTTTTTTCAGCTCGGACCCCCTTTTGGAAGAATATTTTTGTAACCCCCCCACCTCTCCTTTTCCAAATGCAAAAAGGTATTATTGCTAAATTTAAATGAAAGCAACAGGTAAGGTAAATATATTACTCATTGAAGGGAATATTGTTACTAACAATGGAAAGGTTATAAAAGCACTTATTCAAGTTTTGATGCAAACAGTCCCTTCTGTCTGCAACCCCCGCACAGTACCCTTGCAACCCCCCCTAGAGGTCCCGACCCCCAGTTTGGGAACCACAGGCCTAAACCATCAATTTGGTGGATTATAATAAAACCAGCATGCCACTAATGACACAAATCCACATGTCCAGTTTTAACCTTGCTAAAATAACCAGCCAATTTCATTTTTCCAAAGCCAACTCATTTTGCATAATTCTCTCTCCATGACGCATCCACCAATGGTGGAATCGGCCAAACCCTAAATTTAGCAGATTATGTGATGATATCCGTTGGGCTAGTTGTTTGTTTCGTTGCATTTGGAGGTGAAAATATGAAACAACAGGACCCCTGTTTTGGCTGTCTCTGCCCAACAACCCCTCACAACAGGTGTGGCAGCATTCGAAATGGATCACGACCAGGCCGTGCCACCAAACTCTTTAAACCCAGCATGCCTCGAACAGCACAAATCTGCTAGTCCATGTCCAATGCAACACAGCATTTTAAATAAGGCTTTATATAAAATGTCTCCTTGCATGCTTTAAGGACTGTTAGTCATGATGAATATGTAGGGAGGCCACACACATCTCCAACTGGTAAGCATGGGTTTCAAACCTGCAAACATCTGATCCCAAAGACCAACATTACACTTGGCTGACGCTTTCGTCCAAAGCCACTTGCAATTATTTATAGGGTATAGGTTACAGTTCCTGGAGCAATGTGGGTTTAGGTGCCTTTCTCAAGGGCACTTCAGCCATGCATGGAGTTGTAGGGAGAGGTAAGGGTGGGATTCAAACAGTGGTGTAGTCTACTTTTTTGAAGTGGGTATACTGTATATATTTATGCTATTGTAAATAATGGATCAATCTAAATACTGAAGCCCCTATAATTTAGAAGTGGGTATACTCCGTATACCTGCGTTCTACGTAGACTACACCACTGGATTCAAACCTGCAACCCTCTGATTTTCAGACCACTGACCTGACCTAACTCCATAGCCATTAGTTCTAGACTTAAGCCACCGCCAGCCCTGTGGACACGTCTAGTAGATCCAGCACCTGAAAGGTCTCTCCACAGTGAAGGGCATAAGGCATGGTAGTGAAGCACAGAAAGGCCAGCCAGCCGATAAGTTATTCAGTGTCACAGCCTGCGAGAAAAAAAATCTAACAGCATCAACACTTCGAGAGCTGCGGCTTTAGTCATGGACTTAGTCACGCGTTAAGATTTTCCAAGAACTAGCCAGAGATGATGATTCACACCGACACCAACGGTGGCTTGACGCGGCGACATTATCAGTGTATACGCCCACTCTATGGAGAGGTCAGCTCAGGCCATGCAGAAAGTCTGTTGTTTACAGGGTTGGACTGGGTCTAAAAAAACGGTAACACTTTATTTTAGGGATACATCTATTAGCACTAATACATACAATGTCCCTGTATTAGCCACTTGTAAGGCATGTACAAAGCAAAATCAAACATTTGTTAGGCATGTATTTGCAAATGTCTTGTTCATGCACAATAAGGGATTTATTACCAATTTAACCTTAGTAAGGACCTAGTAGGCCTTACTGTTTGCTTAGTACATGCCTTCTAAGTTACTTATGCAGGCATTAACATTGTATGTACTAGTACTAATAGATGTATCCCTAAAATAAAGTGTTACCAAAAAAACGGCAAAAAGGCATTTTTGGCATAAACCAGCTCCTAGATCTACTACAATTATGACTGGCTCAGTGCACCGTATATACTGAACAGTAGGGTTTCCCAAACCAGGGTGCATGCACCCCAGGGGGTGCGCGGCCTGTCATAAGGGGGTGCATGAGCTGATTAGAGCAATGGTAGATGTGTGAGTTTTTACACAGCATTAATGAAACATCAAACAGTGTTTAATAGTATGATGAATTGTATGCTGGAACGGTCCATCTGAAGTGTAGTTTGACTCCTAGACTATTGCAAAAGAGGATTCCCCAAAAAGACTATGATCTTCATCACCAAAATACTCCCTTAGGGGTTGCGCAAACCACATTGAAATGCACAAAGGGGTGTGCAGAAGAAAAGGTTTGGGAGCCACTGCTGTACAATATTAAGGATGCACCAATGCACACAAACCAACACAAAACACAAAAAAGACAAAAGCAGTGGACCCTGAGGACTGTCAGCCTACCAGGGAAAATGCCCAGTATGCCAGATGACCAGTCCAGCGCTGGCTGCTGTTTATGCATGAAGTGGTGTCCTCCCCACACTGTGTTTGCATCAATGGCTGATCTCAACAGGCTATTCTGGAGGGGAAAAAAACGAGCGACACAACAGCGTGCTCACTATACATATCTCCATATTTGGTTGACGTTTCCGTCGATAAGGCGCTGAGGCAAGCTTAATAAGACAACAATGTGTGTTGTTGTCCACAGCCCAACAAAAATGACCAAATGAATGACTGAATAAGAGAGTAGATAAATAGATAAATACAAAAGGTCAAACCCTCGTAGCTCAAAGGAGGGCGGGAAAGAAGAAAAAAAGGACAGAGAGGAAAGCTTTTAAAGAAATGAATGTTGTGTGCGTTTTGCTGATGGATACACTATGTGCACAAACTACCCATTTTCACATCCACTGCGTAAATTCTTGACAGCATTTGACCAAGCGGAAATGTTTGACATCAAGGGCATAAGTACCTTCTACATTGCATGTTGACGAGGTCGTCTAGACCAGTGTTTCCCAACCAGGGGTACGTGTACCACTAGGGGTACGTGAGCACACTGCAGGGGGTACTTGGAAGAATGAAATTTTAACAAATATTTGGAGCTTAGTTACATTGGGATGGAAAAATCTATATAGAACTTGACTTAGGGGGTACTCATGTCACAACGAAAAGGCTGGGGGGTACACAAGACAAAAAAGGTTGGGAAACACTGGTCTAGACCAAGACCTTTCCCTAACCCTAACAGCCAGTGAAGTTATACTGCCACAAGGGGGCGCATTTGAATCGCATGTCACTTTTTGAGCATAGGGGCATTCCTTTGATGTCAAAAACTGCCGTCTGGTCAAAAGACGTCAGAAATTGACGAGTTGGGATGAGACTGTGTAGCAGTGTTAACAGTAAAAGCAATCGACCAACCAACCAACCAAATATCGATTGCTAGTGCCTGACCTTGGCCACTCTGATGATGTCAGGGATGTGGAGGTAGGCTGCGACGGGCGGCAGGCCCTTGCCGATCATGTAGGACTCGTCTGCCTTCTGTCTGTGCAGCTGGCCACGGTCCTGCTCCGAGTACACGGCCACCGTGCGGATGCCCAGTTCATGGCATGCGCGGAACACGCGGATGGCAATCTCACCTGGGGAGGGAGGGGAGAGACAGGGGAGATGAAGAGGGTTAGTGTCTGTGTCTGTGTGTGGGAGGAGGGGGGGTAGGAAGAGAGAGAGAGAGAGACTAGAGACATTTAGATTTTAGAGTCTTCATGGAGGCCAGAGAAGATAGTACATTATTAGATGACCACGTAGACCGCCACAGTTTGGATGCCCAGTTCGTGGCACAGAACATGCGGATGGCAATCTCACCAGGGGTAAGAGGGATGGGAAAGGAGGGGGAAGGAGAGAGGGCAAGGAAGTATGGGGTGAGTGCGGGTTTTCGAGAGCGAGAAGGGTGTAGCAAAAGCTATGAATGAATTTACTGCATTGAACAGGGGATAGAGACAAACAGATGGTAACCTCATCCGGGGAGGAGAGAGGGTTAATGAATCGGTTTGATAAAGAGACAGAAGCGTGTGCGGGGCCGGGTAACGAAAGCTGTAAATTAGTGCAATATGTGTT
>NC_085877.1:13627189-13629689 GCF_034702125.1 Engraulis encrasicolus | reverse complement strand
CCTTACCTGGTTGTAAGTTTTATCCATATGAAGTTTTTCAAAGGCTTGCACTATAATTCCTAACCCTGCATGGTGTAGATATGGTGAAGCCTGTCTGTTGCTGACAAATATATCCAATTTCCTGTTTAACTCTACAGCGCAAACACCTCAATGTATGCTTCAGGTTATGCTTTTGCGAAATTTTATAAAATATATAGAGAACGAAATAAACCATTAACCAGTTTTGTGGATTTCAGAATCATGTTTCTGTTTCCTAAACAGTTGAAGACCATTTCGTTTTCGTTTCTGTTTTCGTTCCTCATAAAATTGCTTAAAATTTTGTTCGTTTCGGTTTTCGGTTTTCGTTCCTTGAACCGGTTCGAAGCCCTGGTACTCTGGTGTCCTCGACCTCAAGCAACCATCTGAGGACAGTGAAAATCAGAAATATTGCTGAACGAATGAGCCAATCATGATCGTTGGGGTGGGATTTTTCATAGATGGGTGGTATTTTGGCTCAGCTGCATCACGGGTGGAGTTCAATGGGAGTGGCTGAAGTGGCAGTACAGGTGAGGACAGGTTATTAATGCAATCACATGCAAGGATTTTTGATAAGAGCATCATTTGAAAACGTGTCGGTTTGTGGGGGATTCCCAGAATATTACCGTGAAGATGAAGGCGAAACATACCAGCTGGCAACAGTCAGGTTACAATAAAGAGACCAAACATTCTCAAACTCAATAAAAAAGTTAAGGGCCCTGCCCAGGGCAAACGGTAGGGCACTGGGTTACTACACCGGCGACCCTGGTTCAATTTCGGGCCGGGTCATTTGCCGAACCTTACCCTTTTCTCTCTTCCCGCTCATTTCCTGTCCCTCTGTAACCGTCCTGTCACAATAAAGGTATAAAAAGCCCAAAAAATATCTTTCAAAAAAAGAAATGAAGCTGCTCCTCTGACTACTAGAGTATGACAGAAATGAATGAGAGCCTTATCTGGGAGCTGCCATCTTATCTGACCATGGCTGGCCGGTCGGTTGGTCATGAGTCATGATTCGTGATTCCTTTTCATTCCATTCCACGGCAGGCACGTCGGCGGGCTTAACTAACTTCATTACGCGTTCTTGACAGCGCCATTAGATGATGAATTAAGTTATCTCGGCCCAGGGTATTTCCGGAGAGAGCGAGAGCAGACAAGTTACCAGGGACTCCCACCTCACCACGCCACACCAAACCACACTACGGCTAAAAAGGAAAAAAAAAGAAAAGAAAAGAAAAGAAAAAAAAGGAACTGGAACAACACATTGATTGGCCCGGGGAGCTCCCTGCCCAATTCTCTCATTACACAAATCAGCTGGGGATCTCACGCCGACTCTACCCCTTCGAAGTGCCACGAGAGTGCTGTGCTGTGCTGTGCTGTGCTGTGCTGTGCTGTGCTGTGCTGTGCTGTGCTGTGCTGTGCTGTGCTGTGCTGTGTGTGTGTGTGTGTGTGTGTGTGTGTGTGTGTGTGTGTGTGTGTGTGTGTGTGTGTGTGTGTGTGTGTGTGTGTGTGTGTGTGTGTGTGTGTCTGTGTGTGTGTGTGTGTGTGTGTGTGTGTGTGTGTGTGTGTGTGTGTGTGTGTGTGTGTGTGTGTGTGTGTGTGTGGCCACGCCTGCGGGTATTGGGTACATGCCTGTGGTGCGTGTCTGCATGTGTGCATGTGTGCGTGCGTGCGTGCGTGCCTGCATGCGTGTGTGCATGTATGTGTGTGTGTGCTCATGTGTGTTTAGAACATTCCTCTGTACTGTTCAGCATTCAACACAAAGACCTTACCTTTGGGAAGGAGAGAGAGGGAATGGAAGTGATCTGTCTAACAAGCAGACAGAATAGCAGCAGAGGGATGGTGCATTCACCCAGCAGCAGGCCACAAGCCACATGAAGAGTGTGTGTGTGTGTGCGTGTGTGTGTGCGCGTGTGTGTACCAGCCTGTGTGCGTGCCTGTGTGCCTCTGTGTATGTGTGTGTGTGCGTGCGTGCGTGCGTGCGTACCAGCCTGTGTGCGTAAATGTGTGCCTCTGTGCATGTGTGTGTCTATGTGTGTGCATATGCCTCTGTGTGTACACAGAGTAACGATTTCACCCAGCACTCGACCCAAAGTGACATGGTGTGTGTGTGTGTGTGTGTGTGTGTGTGTGTGTGTGTGTGTGTGTGTGTGTGTGTGTGTGTGTGTGTGTGTGTGTGTGTGTGTGTGTGTGTGTGTGTGTGTGTGTGTGTGTGTGTGTGTGTGTGTGTGTGTGTGTACGTGGTTTGGTTGTGTGTTTGTGCGTGTATGCACGTGTGTACATAATGTATTTGCATAGTGAATGTGTGTGTGTGTGTGTGTGTGTGTGTGTGTGTGTGTGTGTGTGTGTGTGTGTGTGTGTGTGTGTGTGTGTGTGTGTGTGTGTGTGTGTGTGTGTGTGTGTGTGTGTGTGTATGCGTATAGAGGTGAAGGCCATGAGGTCACGGCATCATTGATTTTGACTGGAGGATGATGCAGATCACCTGGCT
>NC_085877.1:13619689-13622189 GCF_034702125.1 Engraulis encrasicolus | reverse complement strand
ATTACATTTACATTTGATTTAATTGGGAGGACCAGCTCTTCTGCCAAAAGCAAGATGCCACCAAGGAATATCACACACATGCATGCACACAACACACAAACATACACAGACACATAGGCTGGCTACACACACACACACACACACACACACACACACACACACACACACACACACACACACACACACACACACACACACACACACACACACACACACACACACACACACACACACACACACACACACACACACACACACACACACACACACACACACACACACACACACACACACACACACACAATTGACTGGGTAACTGAAATTCATGCAGATGATGCCGAAAATATGAAGGCCTACACATATAACTTCATTTAAAAAATGACTCACTTATGCGGTAAATAGTAAATGGCCAAGAGAACAATGACATATTGGGGAAATAGCACAGGTTAATTCATTGACTTGCAAATAGTAAAAATAAAGACTTTCGCAACACCAGGAAATGTAAAAATAACTGGCACTCGTTCAGCATAGTAAATAAACAAATGCCAGAATGCCAGGATGTGTTATATATATTTATATTTATAATATATATATGATATATATTTATAGTATGTGTTGATTACAACACCCCCACCCCCTTGCCAAAAGTTGCTGAGAGACAGAGTTTGGGAGATAAGCAGCCACTGAGCAAGCTGTCACAGTCACACCCTGACATCACTCTCCTCTCCCGTCTCCAAATACAGGCACACAAATATCTGAATTAGGCAACTCCATTGTGGCGAGGGAACAACACATCCTGCTAAATAGAAACTAGAGGGACGCTTGGATAAATCTACAGTCTTATCACAGATACTGGTATTGTCATACTGTATGGCACATGTATTGAATTGAAAAGTTGTGTTGTGCTGTGTTGTGCTGTGTTGTGTTGTGCTGTGCTGTGCTGTGCTGTGCTGTGCTGTGCTGTGCTGTGTTGTGTTGTGTTGTGTTGTGTTGTGCTGTGCTGTGCTGTGCTGTGTTGTGTTGTGTTGTGTTGTGTTGTGTTGTGTTGTGTTGTGTTGTGTTTCTCGTGTCAAGTCATGTTGTGTTTTGTCGTGTTGCGGAATGGTCTCTTGTGTCGGGTCATGTCGTGTTGTGTCGTGTTTTGATGTGTGCTGTGTTGTGCTGGGTGATGCCATTGTGTGTTGTACTACTGCACCTTAGGTACGTGACATGGCATTGAAGTAAGCTACTTAACATTATGCAAAATCGCAAATTCAAATTCCAAGCTACAGTACAACTTTACTACCCATACAATACATCCCACACATGCAGTATCTTCCCATTCTCTGCAAACCTGCTTCTTTTTAATTTGCTTTTTTTTAAACTGGGTAAACAGGGGACCTGGGGACGTGGTGGAGCTGTCAGTGTGTTTATGTTGGTGTGTAAGATGAATGGTATCAAATGAGTTGTACAGCAGCAGAAGCAGCACAATAGGTGACCACGAGAGAGAGAGAGAGAGAGAGAGAGAGAGAGAGAGAGAGAGAGAGAGAGAGAGAGAGAGAGAGAGAGAGAGAGACAGACAGACAGACAGACAGACAGACAGACAGACAGACAGACAGACAGACAGACAAAGACAGACAATGAGAGACAGTGAGAGACAAATACAGACAAAGACAGACAGAGAGAAGAGGGACAAAGAGACAGAGAGTGGGTGTGCGAGAGAGAGAGAGAGAGAGAGAGAGAGAGAGAGAGAGAGAGAGAGAGAGAGAGAGAGAGAGAGAGAGAGAGAGAGAGAGAGAGAGAGATTGTGCTCTGTGTTGATGGAGTGGTGTAACTGTAGAGTAAGTTTTTGTAAATTGAGATTGTGGTGAATGAAGGATGAAATCAAGGGCACGGCTACTGGCACTGCATGCCACCCAAATCAATCCTTGCTACTTGTGCGTGTGTGTGTGTGTGTGTGTGTGTGTGTGTGTGTGTGTGTGTGTGTGTGTGTGTGTGTGTGTGTGTGTGTGTGTGTGTGTGTGTGTGTGTGTGTGTGTGTGTGGTGTGTGTGTGTGTGTGTGTGTGTGTGTGTGTGTGTGTGTGTGTGTGTGTGTGTGTGTGTGTGTGTGTGTGTGTGTGGGAGTGAGTGGGGGGGGGTGACAGAGAGAGAGAGGTTGTGTCTGAGAGACAGAGAGAGTGTGTGTGTCTGAGAGAAAGAGTGTGTGTCTGAGAGAGATGGTGTGTGTGTGCCAGCATGTGTTTCTGTATGCATCATCCATGCATGCATCCGTGGCCAAACACATCATATAGGCTACACGCCGTGCTTGCGTGTGTGCATGCGTGCGTACTTGGCCATGTGTGGCCGTGCACGTACTGCACATCTACGCAGTCTCTTGTAAAGAAAATAAAGTTGTTGGCTAGAGAGTGAGGTAGCTGTAGTGTGTTTCAGTCGAGAGGAAGGATCTGCCTTTTCACACCTTTCAAGACTTCCCCTGCCCCCCAGAGAGGCTTCTGGGTAATGAGACAGAACCGCTCAGGC
>NC_085877.1:13602189-13617189 GCF_034702125.1 Engraulis encrasicolus | reverse complement strand
GTGTTAAAGGCCAACTTCCGATAAAACTCAGTTTTACTCACTCCTTTCGAAGATCGGACGGTCACCCCAAGTTAAACTCACTTGCAAGGCTCTCATAGCGGTGCGTCAACTCTCCTGGCTGTGTTTCCCGGTGTTTCCCAATTTACATCAATAATGCAGAGAAACGAGCGAATCACGAAAGCCTTTCTGTGTTTCGTCACGTCGAAAGAAGGCGTTGCCCACAAAGGTTTATATCGACCCATTTATCTAAAAACATGTCGAGTAATTTTTTTCTGCTTGTTTTCAAAACAAGCAACGTCTGGTGGCCCGAAACATAGCTTAGCTTAGCTATCAGCTGGTTGCTACTCTCAGGTACACACACAGCACAAAGCCTCATACATAAAGCCTGCTCACTCCGGTTGCTCCGTGCCTACAGCTCGCCTAGGGGTCGCTGTCGAAAGAGCACAGCCCTGAATGGAGCCTGCACGCCTCCGTTGGCGCCCCTATAGTGCAGTACCACCCGGGGAAGTGGCGACTCTGTTTCCCATTACATTCCCTCCAGGAGCTGGAGGACTGAGCCAATCAGAGACGCGTTTCTTTGAGAGCAGGAGGAGTGAGCCAATCAGAGACGCATTTCCACGAGAAACACGGAACACTCTCTCGTTTCTCCACAAGCCACCTTGCCAGCTTGCAAAAACGTCTTGAAACAAAGCAACCAGAACGTTTTTTTAAAACAGGACCAACGCGTAACACATTCAATAACAATTGGGAACACGGCAATATTATTTAAATTACGTTGAGATGCGATCTTTAAAATAACACTGGAGAATTTACTGTGTAGACAGGCAACATGGGCCTTCACACATAGCTGGTCAATCAGTCCGCAGGGAATTGGCTTTTGTCCATGTAAGGCAAGGGTCATCCCCCATAAACTTGGACAAGATCTGTGAAAGTGCAAAGAGCAAAAGCTGCCGCAATTACTTACACCTCCAGTCCAACACCTCTAGCATTCTGTAACAATGTCTTTGCTATAATACTGGTATAATACTACAAAACCCCATAGTAAGACCAATTGTATGTTTTCTTGTAAATATTTTTTTCAACAAAGCTAAGTGAGCTAAGCGCTGCACTGTTTGCTCCAAAATGATGTTTACTTCCAATATTTGAAATCAAATTCATTAGCTTAGCTGTAGGGTCTCTATTTTTCCCTGTTTTTCTGTGTTTTCACATTTTTCCTATTGTACTATGTGACAAACATAAAGTTGTCCCAACCCATGCGCTAGTCACCCCTCCATTTTGTCCCACATTTTCCTAGCAATATACATGTTGGTGGTCCCTGTAGACTTCAGTCTTCTCCCAGGTGTCTCGCCCCAAATCGGGCAACCCTAACAGAAATTACAAAGACCTTTATTCTCAGTGGAGGCTCGGCCTGGCACTCGATAGGCAACAGAGTAAGTAAGGACAAGCCCAGGTCCCAAGCCCTTTTGCTATCGGCAAAGTGTTTTGAGAGGAGTGCCATGGCCCTTGTGCATGGTAGTTTCCTGTGATGTCTGCTGTACTTACAGTAAGGAGAGCAGTGGAGGGGAGTACAGTAATGTTCTTGGAAAAGCTCCAGCTCTTTTTTTAGGTTCAGCTGAGAGAGGAAAGCTGCAGCTTCAGGGTGCTGAGATTTTCTCTTTTTTACACTTGCATTACACCAAGAGGAAGCCTGTGATCTGGCAATGTTCTCTCCCAGGACTCTGCTGAGTTCCTACCTCCGTACACCTTCTAAGGTTCTGGAATCTACTGTATCTCAGTCATGTTCCATTCTCTTTATAGCCTATCCCTTCAGTGTGTGGGACCCAACTATGGGAGGCGGTTGGCAAGACATGGGGACACTGACTTTTCAGCTGCCAGGTAAGCTGTCAGGAGGGGAACATTTTTGTATGTCACCTTTTTTTTGGATGAATTGCTTCAAAAGTCTTCTTTCTGAAATGTCAGAAAACTCTCCCTTAAAGGTTCTTGCACTGACTCACTCTTCTTTTTTCAAACCTCAAAAATTACTGTTTTTTCCCTTAGAGTCAAAAACAGGTCATGCAGCACAAATACTTACTGTACTGTCTCGGGGACTGTCTTTAGTTGCATTCTGTGTTTAAAAATGCTTTGGAAGTAAATGCATGTACTTCAAGTACTGAAAACCAGAAACCTTTAACAACTGAAGCAACTTTGTAGTGTAAACATTTACTTCGTTTTTTGACGTTCCAAGATTTTTTTTCTCTACAAGGCTGGGGTTGCATTGAACCATTTGGTGGGCCGTATCCGGCCCCCGGGCCTTGTGTTTGACACCCATGGTCTACAAGCTCCACAGTATCTGGGAGAGAGCACAAAGCCTGACTCACACTTACAGTACACTGTAAAAATAATTCTTGTCAAAATTACGGTGAAAAACTGGCAGCTGTGGTTGCCATTTTTTCACCGTATAAAACACAGAGATCTTGTATATGGATTTACGGTAAGGTAAATTAAGACTTGTAGAATCAACCTTTTCAAGATGTTACAATAAACGGGAGTTACTGTTTAAATAACAGTGACACTCATGTAGGCTCATGGTATACAGCTGTATAATTAACAATGCAACCCTGTTGTTTAAGTGAAATACTAACCATTCCACAGCATTCATTTGCCTATTTTACAGTCAATTTCTGTTAAAACAACAGAAATTATTTATGCCTTGACGGTATGACTGTTCAATTTACAGTATAAAGCATTGTTTTTAAGGTGAATCTCTATTCATTCCACAGAATTTATTGCTAAACCAGCAGCACAATTGTGTTGCTCAGGCGTAGGATTCAAAGTTTATACGTGTTGCATTTAAGTGGAATTCCCATAAATTTCACATGATAGGTGAGAAAGGCCTGAAAATAACCTTGAGTAAAATGAAGGCCACAGCTAGCGGGGCAAGCACGCTAACAAACAAGCTAGTTAGCCAGCCATACAGCCACCCTTACAACGTGACCTGCTAGCCGGGCCGGCCAGGTGAGGGCAGGCCGGTCGGCCGGCCGGCCTTACAGCCAGTCAGCCAGCTAGCTAGCTAGCTACCAACCAGTGAGCAGTACAATGCAACAGTCCCGGTTTAAATACATGTTCAAGTGAACCATGTGACCCGAGTGATGAGGCATTTCGCAGGTGCAGGCAGTAAGTTAATCATTGCATGACAGCCCTTAGCACTCAGGTGAGGTCAGGAATTGATTGACAGATTGATTTGGATGAAGTAAATAGACTAGTATACTTCTAAGAGACTGAATCAAGGGATAACTGTCCCAGGTAGAGTTTTTCAAATGATGCTAGCCTATAGGTATATTTTACACATTAAATGAGGCTAAACTGTAGGCTGTTACCGGAGAAATATATAAGTTACTGTGAATTATTGCAAAAAGTCCTTAACTGTTGCACAGTTTATTCAGTTGCCAGCTTCACTGTTGTCAAATCTACAACGTGGAGGCACCTGGAGCCAAGCAGACAGGCAATCTGTTTTCTGTGGAGTAATTAATATTTAATTCATTATAACCTCCATTGCTTTCTGTTGGGTAGGAGGAATGTAAATAAGGATATTCTGAATTTTATAGAGCTTTACTTTGTGAATTTGCCTCTCAATCTAAAACTCTGATGGCAAAGCCTCAAAGTCCAATAAGGGAAATTTTGCGGATGAACTAGAACACATGCAGAGGGTTGTAATCTAAGTTAATTGATGGCTACTAATCAAATAGCATGTTGACATCAAACTATGCCTGTTACAACCAGCCTATCAGTGGTTTGACAAGTTGCACCTGGAACAAGTGCAATCACAAGAGATCTATTGGACAAAGAGGACTCAAAAAGCCTAACACGACCAGAGAGAGCACCTACTTTTTGTAGTATACACAATGTGAAGAAAAGCAGAACCGAGTTCTTTGTCTGTTGGTTCACAATTTGGTTCACTTACAGAGGATTGAGTTTGGTTCACTTATAGGGGACTCAACAAAAATGGCTGCTCATGTTGCCAAAACATTTGACATTTGAGGAGGCATGGTTTTTCAATACTCTCTGGGGAATTAAACATTAACTCTCTAGCTCTCTTAGCTCAACAACTCCGATCCAGAGGAGTCAAATAACACTGTGTAGTCTTGCTGCAACTCTTGGTGTTTAGATTTTGGCTGAACACCAGTCTAACCAGTCTGATCAATCTAACTCTGACAAATTTGCTGTGTACATACGACACCAGTGAAAAATAAAGTCATTTACCGTTTCTTGACGACTTTTCCAAAAAATTTTTCGTTTACAGAGAACAGTCCAGTATTTTCTACATATGACACCTGTCAAAAATAAAGTCATGTAGTACTTTTTAACTTAATAGTAGCTTGCCGTATTTAGTACAGAGACAAACTGTTTTACATTTTATGGTCACTGACTGTTGCAATTTGACAGTTTTTTGCCGTAATTTCAACGGGCATTTTTTACAGTGTAGAAGTACTAAATATACTCTATATGTGGTCCAGCTTGCTATTTGCCATCTTCGGCTGATTTCTCCGCAGTGCTGGGATATTTTGCTGTCATGTCCCTTCTCCTACCTAGGCTCTGCTGTCTTGGTCTAAAGACACTGCCGAAGACACAGACACTACTGCTGAAGACAATGCTGCTGCTGAAGAATGTGAATACATTCATACAGTGCATTGTAAAAAAGGACAATGATGCTCTTTATATAGTACAGTACATAGTAAGTGTTTCTGTTGGGTTAATTCAACAGTTAGAGAGTTGAATGTAATGTGTTAAGATATGGCCCTTATCATAAATGTTCTGTTATTCCAGAATGGTTGTGAACAAGTTATAATGTATTAATAAAGGCTTGGGCTGTAGGCTAACGTTGTACTGTAATGTTATGGTAGTGGAGTCTAATAAAACAGTACAACTTTCCGCTAATGGAATCGTGTACATTATGACTTAGTTGACGCTTTCATCCAGAGTGAACTACAGTACAAGATCTTGGTTACGGTCGCCGGAGCAATGCGGGGTTTGGTGCCTTAATCAAGGACGGAGGTGTAGGGAGAGGTAAGGGTGGGATTTGAACCTACAACCCTCTGATCTTACCGCCTCCCTAACCATTAGGCCACGTCCACCACTTTTACTTGGTCTTCTCTAAGAGTTTAACTACTAGTACTACTACAAAAGTTACTCCCTTCCCTTTCTTGTGTACTGCACCACTAGAATTCAATTCAAATGGGTGTGTGGTGGAGACAAGTACCATGGTTATATCATGTGCTCTTGGAGTTTTCCTTCCCAGCCACCGCCACTGCAGCAGTCTGCGATCAGTTTCAAAGGTGAAGAGTAGTCTATACCTACCTGGGTAATGTTTGAAAGGTAGGCTATATGATAATGTTCACATGCATGCACACACACACACACACACACACACACACACACACACACACACACACACACACACACACACACACACACACACACAGAGTCAAACACACACACTCACACACACACACACACACACACACACACACACATGAGCGCGCGCGCAAGCACACACACATGCACAAACACACACACATGCATACACTTGTGTGAAAGCATGCACACACATGCACGCTCTTTTGCATGCACACACACATGCGCACACATTCACACAGGGGGAGAGAGGAGAGAGAGTGAGAGATACACACAACAGTACCCACACAGAGAAAGGCGCACACAGACACTCCCACACCCACACAAATAGAGTTATTTGTTAATAGTAAGTCTATGTCTGAAACCATGCACAAATACCACATCATGCACATACATTCCATTAATAAATCCACATAAATATACCATTGACTTCCTGTGTTGGTGTATTCCTTTTTTACTTACTAACATTGACAGTGATTGTCCATGGGTGTACTTTGGAACTATTACACTGGGTCTAAGTATTAAGTAACTATATGGGATTCTTCTAGTTTTATAACCCATACTGTACCAAATCAAATACTTGTACACTACACCCCCCGTCAGCTGTCAGCACCACAGTCAGCTCCATAGTCGGGCCATATGGATCTTTGAATGTTTGTTGAAATTTGGTACAATGATCTCTTTTTCACTGGATGTCTCTAACTGAAATTAGTCTCTATTTCCTAAGAACACATACTGACTGAATCTACTCCTGGGACACTTTACAGTGTATTCTAATATTCCACAGCACTTGCTCGTTTTAACTGAAATTAGTCCAGTCGCAGAACAATTGAGTCCCATGGGAAAACATTGATAGGGCACCCATATGGCCTGCCAAGGTCAATATAGGGCCACCACCAACAATATGGGAAGGCCCTGGGCGCAGGTGCAAATGCCCTGCTTGGCCCCATAGCTCCACCCCTGAACTAGTCCCCATATCACACCATGAAGGTGTCGGTAGGAGCATGGGCCTACCGGACCCGGCCGCAAGGGCCCAAGAGCCAAGGGGGCCCTGAAGTCTCAACAAAAAATATTTCTTTATTGGTCTATATTTATGTTCTCATATTGTACACAAATTGCACTTTTAACTTCTGTATTTCCACATTTTCTTGGAGAGAGACACCACTAAATCCCCAACAAAAAAGGCTCTTCAACATCTTTGCTCAGCCCCAAAATCTTTCGGAACCTCGCAATTCCATGGATGGGGGCCCTTTTTTGTTGTCTGGCCCAGGGGCCCATTAAGTCATCATCCGTCCCCATCGGCTGGGTTAGTGGGTCAGGCCGCTGCTAAACAGTCTGGACCTTTGAGCCACATGGTTAATGAATGACAGAAAAGGAACAAAAAAAGGGAGAAAAAAATGAAATCATAAATGACACCGCCTCTCATAAGCATACATTGGGTGCCCTGTTAACAATCCCTGATCTTCTTTCTTTCTTTCTTTCTTCTTTCTTTCTTTCTTTCTTTCTTTCTTTCTTTCTTTCTTTCTTGTTCTTTCTCCCTATCTTTCTCTTTATTTCATTCTCTCTCTCTCTCTCTCTCTCTCTCTCTCTCTCTCTCTCCCTCTTTCACACGCCATGCTAATTCTTCATTCTTGTCACCTCAAAGAGCACGGCCAGTCTTGACCCCGTTGACTTATGCACTTGAGTTGACACTGACCCACCCCAGCCTCTACCACCTATACCCCACCTCAAACTTCACCACCTCACACACATCCTTCTTCGTGGACCTCATATCTGTGTGTGAATTGAATTTTTTTAGTGTTCCTTGCGCTCAGGTCAACTGTCCGTTAATGGAGTATAGACTCCAGTGAATGGAAATGAAATCCAATCCAATCAAAGTGTGCTCCTCTCAATTCCTCTGAGTGGTGCGACGCGGTTGAATAAAACTGTGCTGAATTACATTTGGAAAAAGGACAGTGGTGCTGGAAAAGAGTTATAGTGTTCTAGACACATTTTTTGTCATTTTCTCTCAAACCCCATTTTTGGAATACTTATATTATGTATTTGTGTGTATTTATGTGTGCGGCAATGCATGCAGGGGCGGAGCTATAGGGTGGGCAAGCAGGGCATTTGCCAACATTGGGTGATGGGGGGGCCTATTGTTGTTTTGATATTATGGTGGGGGGCCCTATTAGTGTTTTGCCCATGGCCCCTGTGTGTAATTGTTCCGCCACTGTATGCATGCGTGGGTGTGTGCATGCGTGTGTGTGTATGGGGATGTGTGTTTTTGTCTGTGACTGAGAGTGTTGTTGATGTGTGTGAAGTTGAGGAGGGTGTGCCTTGCATAACAGCATGTGTTTTTGCCAGTGCAAGTCGGCGTCTGTACGTATCTATGTATTGTATGTGAATTTGTGTCATGTCTGCGATTCTTGTGATTACGTGCTTGAGAGTGTGTGTGAGACTGTAAGAGAGTACGCCTTTGAGTGCTTTTGAGAGTGTGTCTGCATTTGTGCGTCCAGCTGTTTGTGCATGTGTGTCTTTACTAGGGCTGTAACGATACATTAAACTCACGATTCAGTTTGACCTACGGTTCGATACACCCCACGATTTCACATTTGCCAACATTTTAAAATGAAATTATGAATAAAAGCTATGGTAGTTTATAGGTAGAATAGGTTACACGAGGCTACTAATAATTTTAAAAGGTTTAAATGTAACAATGAGGCCGATTTGAAGTTCGGAAGCACTATAACTTCATATCATGTGGTTGTTTTCTTGACTGATGGGTAACAAAAATATGAAAGGACGTATCACGATACTGACTCTTTGTATCACGATTCAGTATCGTGACTCTATGTATCACGATTTCTCGGTTATCGTTACAGCCCTACATGTAGTCTTTACTGTAATGTGTGTAATGTGCGGTGCGCTCCTCCTCCTTTCCATTAGCTTGTGTATCAGGAGCCTGGCAGATGACCCTCCATGCCCCAGCCAAGCCAAGTGTGTGTGTGTGTGTGTGTGTGTGTGTGTGTGTGTGTGTGTGTGTGTGTGTGTGTGTGTGTGTGTGTGTGTGTGTGTGTGTGTGTGTGTGTGTGTGTGTCTGTGTGTGTCTGTGTGTGTGTCTGTGTGTGTGTGTGTGTGTGTGTGTGTGTGTGTGTGTGTGTGTGTGTGTGTGTGTGTGTGTGTGTGTGTTTGTGCGTGTGTGTCTGTGTGTGTGTGTGTTTGTTTGTGCGTGCATGCGTACATGCATGCCCACTAGTCTGTGTGCGTGTGTGTCTGTGTGCGTGTGTTTGTGTATGTGTGTGTGTCTGCATGTCCACCGCTGAGGTAAACAGAGTTCCATTAGAGAGGGGGGCGGATGGCGTCCTCGTCTGCCTGCTCTGATGGCTGAGTCCACAGCCACCGCGTCCACTCTTGTTAGCCTAAGGCCCCCTAAGTCAACAGCCTGCTCACAACACGCTCTGCTCTCCTCTCCTCTCTTACTCTGGGTCAGCAAACCAAACCAACAGCCTGCCAGGCAATATCCAGCTCACCAGAGGTACATATCAGGTGTGAAATGCTTGGGAGTATACAATCACACATACACACGCGCGCGTGCGCGCACACACACACATACATACATGCACGCGCACGCGCACGAGCACGAGCACGAGCACGCACAGACAAACACACACACACACACACACACACACACACACACACACACACACACACACACACACACACACACACACACACACACACACACACACACACACACACACACACACACACACATATATATACACTTGCACACAAACACACACATATACACTTGAACACAAACACATGCAGATGGGGGGGACACATAGTCTTGAAATCCTGATATTTTCTTTGAATAAAATCTTGAATGCCACAAGCCACAAGCACAGAATACCACAAGCAGAGAGAGAGAGAGAGAGAGAGAGGGAGAGAGAGAGAGAGAGAGAGAGAGAGAGAGAGAGAGAGAGAGAGAGAGAGAGAGAGATAGAGAGAGAGAGAGAGAGAGAGAGAGAGAGAGAGAGAGAGAGAGAGAGAAAGAAAGTTATACATAGACATCCTTTACAAATGAGGGACCTGTTTCACCTCAAATTACCTGTGCTGAGTTTACTTCTCCACATTAGAGCAAACCTTTTTAACAGTCCAGATGGGCGCATCAGTTCTGATCAATGCTTCTGCACACAGTCTGAGCCTTGCAAATTCGTCTTCAAACACCCACCACCACCAGAATTCGCTGTGCTGAAGTTCCCTTGCATGAATCATTTGCATCCAAGACAGAATTTCTATCTCAGTCTGAGTATAATTACTCAGTGATTTTTATCCTCACTTGAAGTATTTGGAGGTATTTTATTTCCAACTGAATCTCCAAACTTCCTTCCATGCCGAGTGCGACGTCGTAAATCATGGGCTGAGCGGCAGGGTTTTTAGGTCGTCCAACATACTGATCACATATCATATTGCAACGTATCACATTACATTTTATAACCAAAATCACATAGCATACTTTTGAATTTACCATGATTACCTTACCCTTTACCCTTTAGCTTCTTATCCCCTTAAGACACGGCATTATAAATTAGCTGTTTCCAGAATGGCAATGACCAAGTCGTAATGTATTACTAAAGGCCCCATGCACTGTCATAGTAGTGTTGTACTATAGTAGTTAACTTTAATGTCTATTACAGCGTGCCACAGGAGGTACAGCGTGCATTAAGGGGCTACAAAGAAACTTGGTAATTATCATAAAGGTGTTGTATACAATAGATGCCAACTGTTTTGTCATACTGTAATGCACCTGCCAACCCCGGAGATCAACATAGACACACCTCTGCCAAGCCCCTAAGCCTGACCTCCTGCTGTCCTCATGCCCCCTTGAACCCTCTGGACCTTTACCCTTGCCTGCTTAACACCAGACTATCTCACCATTGAGATAGGCTGAAGGCTACCATTAATGAATAAAGGAAGCACGGGCAGCACGGGCACGGGCAGCCGTGGCCTAGTGGTTAGAGAGTTGGTCTTTCAATCTAGGGGTTGCAGGTTCAAATCCCCCCTGACCTCTCCCTACATCGCCATCCATGGCTGAAGTGCCCTTGAGCAAGGCACCTAACCCAACATTGCTCCAGGGACTGTAACCAATACCCTGACAAATAATAGTTGTAAGTCGCTTTGAATAAATGAAAGCGTCAACTAAGTGCAATGTAATGTAAAGGAAGCAAAGAACAGGGCGAATAAACACAGACAAATCTGAAGAGTGCTGTCCTTTGCTTCCTTTATTCATTTATGGTTTATGTGGGAGTCAGCACCCAGTTAAGAACTGTGATAACCATTAGGCGATAGTGTGAGCGCGTCTTCTGTACTTTTTGGAGGCTACCATGGCAATGTCTCATAAAAGTTTGGTTTATGATAGCCGATGGCTGCCTATGGAGTGTTACAAATGTATCATATGGCATATACATAGCCCATAGCCAATCATGTCAGGTTAATTAGCCTATGTTATGTTAATTGTATCAAAACTGCAAGCTTCCGTCTGTCAAGCCTTTCACAATCCCCTTGCTCTCTGATTGGCTGCCTCTCTCAGGCTCCCTTGCTTAGGGCAGCTGCCATGATGTCTTTCAGATCGGAACGGTTGTGCAAAGCAGCATGGGATTTCCCAGGCTGCCTTCACCCTGGCTAAATGCCAGTCTTTATCAGAAAGTCACAGAGGATAGTACATAGTCATACATCACAAATTTGGTTGTTTAAATATACTATGTACCTACTTCTCTAAAAATCTTACACAGTAAAACTCATCATTCATTCATGATTTTTTTCACTTGTGCACCTACCTACCCAGGTAGATGAAATACAGACACACCTCTGTCAAGCACCTGAGAGTGATCAAGTTCCTTCAGTCCTTGTGTTCACTTGAAAGTGAACACCCTCTGATGTAGGCTACCTTTGCCCTGGCTGAATGCCAGTGTTTATCAAGAGCAGCACACCTGGGGACGGACCTTACAGCATGTAGGCTACGTACAGTACATCTTGTTACACACAGACAGAGCCTTGTGATTAGCAGCCAGGTTATGGTGTCCTTTTGGGGCTATCTTCAATGGTGCATTACCAGACCAAACTCATCTTTTTTGCTACACTTGCCAACCCAGGTGAATGACATATACACCTCTACCAAGCCAATGAGCACTGGGGCTCATGTGCAGGGCCGCTGACAGCTTTATATGAGCTCTGGACAAAATCATCTGAAAGGGCCCCAAACACAATACATACACACTCTCAGAAATAAAGTTACAGAACTCGTCGATGTGGCAGTACCTTCAACGGGAGTATCATTGTGTCGCTTGATTGGTACCCCAAAAAAGAGGTACATTCATTTTCTTGCAATGTCGACCGATGTACATCTATCACCTCTTTTTTGAGGTACCACCCAAGCGACGCAATGGTTCTCCCCTTGAGGGTAATGCCACAACAATGAGTTCTGTATCTTTATTTCTGATGGTGCAGTGTAATGAGGACCCAATTCTGGGGCCACTCTCTCCCTGGGCCCGGGACAGCTGGTCCCTTTGTCCCCCGTGTCGGTTTCTATACTCATGTGAACCCTCCATGTACTATATACATTTGCCTTGGCTGAATGCCAGTCTTTATCAAAAGCAGCCAACCTGGGGGTGGGCCTTCAGCATGTATATGTACACATACTGGCCTATACCACAAGTGTAAATATGCATTCCCCTTATCATTTCTAGACTCATAGAAGTAGGCCAGTCCAAACTCTATGTGCCATGTTTGATAGAAATTATTAGCATAGTTGTCTTACTGTAAGTAAGCATCACGGATGCTACATAGTCATACAACAAGAATATGATAACCACAAATATCTCAAATTGTTTTCTATATTCTGCTTCATTCATTTGTTCATTCATTCATTCATTCATTCATTCATTCATTCATTCATTCATTCATTCATTCATTCATTCATTCATTCATTCATTCATTCATTATCACTGAACATCGTTCAGTAATGTTCTGCATGCATCTGATCAGCTCCAACTATCCTACCCTCAGTACATTATCAGTGATGTGGTGGATCCATAAATCAAGTGTACAGTACGGCATTGCCAGTGCGAGAATGGGAAGAAAACACAGCTCCTACTGCGAGACTTCTCAAGCGAACCCCACCGATCAAAGTCTAATCCAGTGACAGTTCTTTAATTGGGGAAACTTGGCCCCTATGGCCCAGGCCTGCATGCCCTTGGCAGAGCAAGAAAACAAACAAACAAACAAACAAACAAATAAACACAAATGCAAGAGTCCCAGTTGGCTTGTAAACTGCCCAGGCTGCTGCAGTATGTGTGTGTGTGTGTGTGTGTGTGTGTGTGTGTGTGTGTGTGTGTGTGTGTGTGTGTGTGTGTGTGTGTGTGTGTGTGTGTGTGTGTGTGTGTGTGTGTGTGTGTGTGTGTGTGTGTGTGTGTGTGTGTGTGTGTCTGTCTGTCTGTCTGTCTGTCTGTCTGTCTGTCTGTCTGTCTGTCTGTCTGTCTGTCTGTCTGTCTGTCTGTCTGTGTGTGTGTGTGTGTGTGTGTGTGTGTGTGTGTGTGTGTGTGTGTGTGTGTGTGTGTGTGTGTGTGTGTGTGTGTGTGTGTGTGTGTGTGTGTGTGTGTGTGTGTGTGTGTGTCTGTATCTGTGTGTGTGTGTGTGTGTGTGTGTGTGTGTGTGTGTGTGTGTGTGTGTGTTTGTGTGTGTCTGTGTGTCTGTGTGTCTGTGTATGTGTGCGTGCGTGTGCGCGTCCATGTGCGTGCCCGTGTGTGTGTGTCCGTGCGTAGTACATGTCTGGGGTGAGTTTCTCAAAAGAGAAGTTGTTAGCCTGTTAGCAACTTCGGTAGTTGCCAATTGAAAACAACGAAGTAGCTAATATAGTAAGCAACTTTGGTTTTGAGAAATTCACCCCTGCATTGGCAACAGCTGAGCTGTGTGAACGAAGAGTCGTTTGCCATAACAAATGCACCCCATTGTCGGCCCGCACCGGATAGATGGTGTAATCGCCCAGGGATGGGGTGCAATGCAATGCCTTCTTAACAAACACACCACTGAACACCGAACAACAACTCTCAAATGGACAAATGGATAAGCCCGTTGGATACCACTACGGTGTATTACACCACAGTTTCATGTTTCGTGTTGTATTTTATCTGCTACCTATCGAGTGCATTCCATTTGTCTGTATTGGTTAGTGGTCGGTGCAGAGGCCCAAAGGCCTACAGTTACGCGGTGAGGTGTAATGCTATAGCAGCCAGAGGGAGAGTAGTCTTTGAATTTGTTTCAATCTAAACAGTTTAACCCAGTAGGACACGGCCCCTGTTGCAAATTAGCTGTTACCAGAATGGCAATTTGTCTATTTCATCAAGTTGTAATTTATTACTCAGCCTGATCTCCAAAAATTCCGTGCTCCTGGACACGGATGTTAAGGACACGAAATCCGTGTCCAGGAGCACGGATTTTGCCAAAATTCCGTGCTCCTGGACACGGAATTGTTTTCCGTGCTCCTGGACACGGAATTGTTTTCCGTGATGGGCACACGGAAGTGCTTTCTGTAGGCTATTACCACAGCACTGTGTTAACTCTATCATTAGAAAATACATACCCAATGCCAATAATAAACAAAATAATGCTATAGCAATTTGAGTTGTGCCCTGACCAAAACATTCCCTAACCTTAACCTGTTATTAAAGACATATTTTTGAAAAATACCTTTTCCAGTTGGTTGCTAGGCTATCAAACTCATATAATGAATGAAAGAAAACTAGCTGTGCCCAGACCAAAACAATCCCTAACCCTAACCTGTCAGTAAGAAATCAGTTTTTTTTTTGAGACAAAGTATTTGAAATAAGAAAAATCCTGAGAAAACACAAGACTGTGGAAATAGCCTATAGAAAGCATTTCAAACAATTCCGTGTCCAGGAGCACGGAAAACAATTCCGTGTCCAGGAGCACGGAATTTTGGCAAAATCCGTGCTCCTGGACACGGATTTTGTGTCCTTAACATCCGTGTCCAGGAGCACGGATTTTTTGGAGATCATGTTGCAGCACTAAAGGCCCTGTGCACTGCCATAGCGGTGAAGTAAGTTATTTCACTGACTATTGTAGCGTTCCATTGGTGGAACGGCGTGTGTTAAAGGGCCACGAAGATACTGCACTTCAGGGCTGGCCTGGGCCCACAACCCGGCCCGGGCATTTTTGACATAGACCTCACCCCCACACCCATACTACAATTACGATGGCCACAGTCCACTGTATATCAAGGACGCACCGACCACGGGCCGCCCCATCTAAATTGTGGGTCGGTCTCTAAGAGAACATTTGAAACATACAAACAAACAAACAATCAAACTAGAAGCACTCAGAGAGCGCAGACCTCCGCCAAGGAAGCTGCTTGATAGGACATTTGACTATGTTACACCCAAAGGCTTTCTGGCTTCTTTTTGTGTACTCCCCGCAATTCAATGTCTGGTCACTAGGGGCGTCTAGATATATAGGCCAGCAATGGTGAAGAATCGTATAAAAAGTCCTGGTTCTGGTTTGTGATCCGGATCACCACCAGAATTTAATCACTTGTTCCTTGGGTCATCA
>NC_085877.1:13589689-13597189 GCF_034702125.1 Engraulis encrasicolus | reverse complement strand
TTTCGCAAGAGCTGTATAGAACAAGTTTGTTTAGCCAAAAACGACAAATGCTCTGATAAACTAACAGCCTATTTTTCAACATTGTGTGTGTGTGTGTGTGTGTGTGTGTGTGTGTGTGTGTGTGTGTGTGTGTGTGTGTGTGTGTGTGTGTGTGTGTGTGTGTGTGTGTGTGTGGTGTGTGTGTGTGTGTGTGTGTGTGTGTGTGTGTGTGTGTGTGTGTGTGTGTGTGTGTGTGTGTGTGTGTGTGTGTGTGTGTGTGTGTGTGTGTGTGTGTGTGTGTGTGGTACTGCACGCATTTGGAATGGAGTCAAACAGTAGTTTTCTCAGCCTATCAAGACATTCCAGGGCTAAGCAGCAGATAATCAGTTTTCATTAACCCCTTAGAGCAGAGCCTATGTTATAATCCTTCTGTCACCAAAGTTGTAATGGCTATGTCTTGGCTATGGCTATGTCATGTCATAGAGATGCTGTCATGATCTAGTTAAGAATTTTCAGCAAGTAGTGAATAGGCCCGCCGGCGACCCCATCTGCAGTAAGAGGCTATGAAAAACAAATGATTGAACCACTGAGCAGACACAAAACATCTACAAGCACACACGCACACACACATAGACACATTAACTCACGCATACATATTATGAATGGCTATAGACATCGGCCTATATGCTCTGTAGACAATCCATTCTACTGCGTGCTGTTATCTTTAGCTGATAAAGTAGGAAATCATCTTCCAAGAAGGAGCCCTTTGGTGTTGCGCCACAAGTTTATGCAGGAGCAGCGAGGGCTGCTCTCCGAGGGGGCCGTGGCCCCATAAAAGACTTGACGGGAGGGAACGACTTTATCAGCCCGACAGGACGCTAATAACGAGAGCGAAGTAGAGAGGTTTGTGCCAGCCAGCAGGGAGGCCGACGACGGGGGCAAAGGGGTCAGTTATCCCGGGCCAGGGGAGATGGGGAGGGGCCAGAATTGGGTTCCCATTACATTGGATGTATTGAGCAGGGAAACCTTTTAGATTACTTCATCCTCTGCCGGCCAAAGCTGTCAGTGGCCCTGGCCAACATCGGCAGCCATGTTGTTGTTGTTGTTGTTTTGGGGGGGGAGGCTTACAACTGCATCCATTTCACCTGAAACGCATCCAAAAAACTTTCACAGCATTCACACTATGGATGCCATGGCCAGTAGCTAGCAAGTTGTGGTAAGCTTGCCAGCACGCAAAGTAGCTCCTTCTCCTACCAATTATTATGCTGCGCTGTGTAATGTGTGGTGGTGAGGGTTCAGTTAATTCACCACTATTCTGAGAATACAGTATATGGTTCCATGCAATGTTAGCGCTAAGAGTCAACACCGGGTTTTGAATTAGCACTGTGAAGCCATATGTGCTCTAAAAAGTGTGAATTATTTTTTACCTAGTTCATTAGTGTTTATTCAACCCTCAAAGACTTGATTTACACGTATGAATCCTGATTTAGAGTTACTAAATCTATTGGGGCCATGCATTCTCCGAAAGGTGTTGAATTAGCATTGTATTTTTTACTGTGTAGTACGGTATATATACCTTGAGGAGGTAACACACACACACACACATACACACACACACACACACACACACACACACACACACACACACACACACACACACACACACACACACACACACACACACACACACACACACACACACACACACACACACACACACACACACACACACACACACACACAGTGCTATTACCAAGCTCAAGTTTGTCCTTTGCCTTTTATGACTGCTCCTCTGCCATTCTCTCTTCCTTCCTCTCCTGTAAACGATCTCTGATCTCTGATTTGCTTATCTGGCGACCTATCTGTTCGCATACAGCATCTTTTCCTCTCAGTCACATTCGCAGATGGAGGACAGAGATTAAGAGTGTCTAAGTGTTGAGCAAGTTGTCTGTTGTGGTCTGTAGGACTGTTGCTGTGTGTGTGTGTGTGTGTGTGTGTGTGTGTGTGTGTGTGTGTGTGTGTGTGTGTGTGTGTGTGTGTGTGTGTGTGTGTGTGTGTGTGTGTGTGTGTGTGTGTGTGTGTGTGTGTGTGTGTGTGTGTGTGTGTGTGTGTGTGTGTGTGTGTGTGTGTGTGTGTCCTGCGCAACTAAGTTCAGCCCTCAATCAGATAATGTGAAATGTGGCAGACGTGAACACACACACACACACACACACACACACACACACACACACACACACACACACACACACACACACACACACACACACACACACACACACACACACACACACACACACACACACACACACACACACACACACACACACACACAAACAGCAACAACAACGTACACAGACCAACGTACACCTATAGAACAGCATGATCATTAGAAAATCAATCTCGGATAATCATTCCAACCATAGCCCCATAATGCACGCCGTTCCACCAGTAGAACACTGAAATAGTTATTGGAAAGTTAACTACTATAATACTACAGTATTATGACATAACACAGGGTCTTTAGTAATGCACTACGACTTGGTCATTGCCATTCTGGTAACAGCAAATTTATAACACTGTGTGTTAATGGGTTAAAAGAAGGTAATAACGTAAGTAGCAGTACAGTAGAATCTCTCTCTCTCTCTCTCTCTCTCTCTCTCTCTCTCTCTCTCTCTCTCTCTCTCTCTCTCTCTCTCTCTCTCTCTCTCTCTCTCTCTCTCTCTCTCTCTCTCTCTCTCTCTCTCTGTTAACTGACAGATCTGAAGAGTTGTGCTAACTGGCTTGTGCTTCAAGAATTCTGGGCCCAGCCCCATGCACACAGACAGCAAGCCCTGCCTGCCAAGAGCACACAGGTGTATTTGTGAATAAGCTGAATTAAATGTGTTGTATTGATATGCTAAGGTCAGAAGTCAGGTTGCTCTTCTAGCTGAGTCATTAACATTCAGTGAACAGAGCTGAAAATGTGAAAGGGTTGTTTGATTTGATTCGCTTAACTGTATGTCTGTTCACCGTCTGGTTTTGTTGTGTGGTGAGCGTACGAAGCCTGTCAAAACTAATCTCGTATTAAAATTTTGAACACTAACAATTCATGAATTTGTGTACCATAGATTTCTACCCTCGCCATCTACTGTACACTAGGCCTACTGCAACACTGTGTTCCGGGTCGAAAAACATTGATTGTTTTCCTTTTGATTCCTTCCCTCTTACAGCCTCTTCACAAACATGGACTGCTTGTCACTGTGGGCCAGGATTAAAATGGCACATCAATAATGAGAGCTGGCATGAATGCTGATAGAGTAGGCCTAGTGAATCTCCCAATAGCAGTCACTCAGCTTTTGTTTTACCAGACAAATGAAGCTTTCTATTAGATTATGTACTAACCCCAACTCCGATGAAGTTGGGACGTTTGGTAAACAGTGAATAAAATCAAAATGCTATCATTTTCAAAACACTCAATCTATTCATTAGATGGAGAATAGTGAAAAGACAACATATTAAGTGTTAAAACCGAGAAAAAATATTGTTTTGGGGGACATATGTACTCATTTCTAATTTGAGAAATCCAACACGTCTCAAAAGAGTTGGGACGGGGACAATAAATGGCAGCAAATGTCGAGGAAGACTAAAAACAAAAAAAAAGACAACACTTAACAGTTAAATACATTAACCGATGAGATGATTTTATATAAAAAACAGTGTTAATTCCTATCTTGGACATGATTTCACCAGCTTAAATGGTGGGTGTATTCCTTGTCATGTTTTGCAATGTTTTCCTTTCTGTAGTGCTTACAGTGTGACTGGTCTTGACCAAAAACCCACCATTTTATCACATGCTGGTCCTTATGATGGAGCCAAACTGTTAAAACATAGTAGAGAATGCAATTTGACCTTACTATGTGGCAGTAATCGAAGATCTCCCTTCAAAATATAATGCATGAGTGGCTTTTCATGCTGTTTAAAACCCATTTATACCATTCAGCACTGTATTTAACTCTACAGATGAGTGAGAACATCTTAACCAATGCACTACTGAATCCGCATGCCATCATGGAGGCTGACTTTTGAAGCTAGCACTAACACAAATTGGATGGTCCATTTTCACTGTAGCACAGGATGTGCAATGCTCTATTATTGTCAAAAAGAATGGACTTCTATAACTTCTGCTGACTTCTGTAAGCAAAGGACAGTTTCCCATGTCTTCTGGGTCTATTTCAAGTGAGCTCAGGTGCTTAGGAGAATGTTAAACCCCTGTGTCATTTTCATGCATTAAGCATTCTTAATATGGTCAATTTTCAATAGCTCTAGCACTCCAGGAATTAGAGTGAGACTACAGCCAATATATATTTCATGATGTCATGAACCTATACAATGATTGTATTAACAAAAATATGTCTTATATACACTCAATCGTGGTAAATCAAAGGGAATTCAAAAATGTATGTAATAACTATGGTAATTATTCCCTTTGCATCTTTAATTCTGAGTGACTCAGCCTCTCTGTGATGATCTTATACCTGGACACCTATATTGTCCGTCAGTACAATTCATTTTGAAATGTTCTTCTTTGTTGTTTTATCTTATTTGGATGTTTACTAAATTTCACTGATCCCCGTCCCAACTCTTTTGAGACGTGTTGGATTTATCAAATTAGAAATGAGTACATATGTCCCCCAAAACAATATTTTTTCTCGGTTTTAACACTTAATATGTTGTCTTTTCACTATTCTCCATCTAATGAATAGATTGAATGTTTTGAAAATGATAGCATTTTGATTTTATTCACTGTTTACCAAACGTCCCAACTTCATCGGAGTTGGGGTTTGTATTACTTCCTGAATACTCCACTCTGAGTCTCACTTTGTCTGGACCTAAAATGCTGACAGAGTTGTAAACCGTCCACTAGCAGAGGCCTGGGGCTTTTGTTTTACCAGACAAAGGAAGCTCTGAGACACTTCTATTAGACGATTTACTATACCCCAGAGTGCAGTCAGCACTGAACCTCTTGCTTAACTTTGTCTGGCCTTAAAATGCTAAGAGTAGTGGACGTCAAAATAGCATAGTCCTGTAGCTTTTGTACCAGTGAGATAAAGGAAGGTCTGAAATGCTATTCAGATGATTTGCTATAGTCCCAGAGTAGGCCGAGTCTAAGTCTAAAAACGATCTAGCAATTTCCTTTGTCTACCCCTAAAATGTTTGACAGAGTGTTAGTAAACCTCCCAATAGCATAGGCCTTCAGCTTTGTTTTACCAGATGATTTGAGACACTCCTGTTAGACGATTTACTCCTGCCAGAGTGTAGTCCACTCTTTTTTGAGGTCTTTCCGCAGGCAATCTCTGCCTCTGCACAAATGTGGACTTCTTGGCTGGTCTGGTCACGATGGACCAGGATTAAAGTGGCAGGTCAATAATGGGAGCCGACACATCCTGACAGACTCCCAGCGTGGCCGGGATGGGCCGCGACCAGTCGGGGGTGTGACAAGGGCGCTGATGATGCCAGGCCCCAGCGAGGGGGAGGACAGACAGCTCCCTCGCCGAGCATCTAACGAAAGGCAAGCGAACAAAAGTAAAGCCAATACGCACGCCGTGTGCACTCTTATCAGCAGAGCCAGTCCTGGCCACAGAGAGAGAGAGAGAGAGAGAGAGAGAGAGAGAGAGAGAGAGACAGAGACAGAGACAGAGACAGAGACAGAGAGAAAGAATACTATCACTACAATAGGCAGCCATTTTGTAAGCCAGTTGATTTAGGTGGGAAGCATGCAAATCACATAACAGATCAGGTAATTTGTATAATCAATTTTGTTGTGAGCAGACACAGTACAAAGACATGGCAAGGATTTCCAACTTGGTTAGTGCTGTACTCAAAACATCCAGTTGCACAATCCCAGCCTCAGAAAGCAAAGAACCATAATAATAATAATAAGTATAACACTCTAGGCACTCAAAGACGCTTTACAGACCATATATTACAAAAACAAAAACATATACAGACAGACAGGTATACAAAGACTCAACAAAAGTACAGCAGAAAGACACAACAAAAGTAGGCAGTGGTGGAAGATTTTCTGTTCATAATGATATGGAAGGCTTTGTGCAGGGCTGAGCAAGCGACGGGAGCGCCAGTGAAAGGCAATGGGGATATGAAAATCCGAACCATGTCTGCTCACAACACAATTGATTATACAAATGACCTGATCTGTTACGTGATATGTATGCTTCAAACTTGCCAAGGAAGCTGTTTGATCGAACATTTGACTGTATGTTACACCCATTTTTTTAAAGTCTTTTTTATGGCTATCCCACAATGGTGAACAATCTTTTGTATTAAATTCCTGGATCCATGATCCGGACCACCACCGAAATTTAATCACTGGCTCCTTTTGTCATTTCCAATAACGGCACAAAATTTCATTAAAATCAGTTCATAACTTTTTGAGTTCTCAACAAACAAACAGACTGACAGGCAAACCAACGCAACCGAAAACCTTGGCGGAGTTAATAAAGGTAGCGTTCTTATGTCACCAGGTTGTGACTGTTCAAGTCTGGGTCTGAACTAGGGCTCAGTGGTGTAGTCTACGTAGAACGCAGGTATACGGAGTATACCCACTTCTAAATTTTAGGGGCTTCAGTATACCCACTTCAAATTGATTGATCCATTATTTACAATAGCATAACTATATACAGTATACCCACTTCAAAAAATGCTCGAATACACAGTATACCCACTTCAAAAAAGTAGACTACACCACTGCTAGGGCTGGACTACGGTTACACATGTAGAGTAGAGTAGAGTAGAGTAGAGTAGAGTAGAGTAGAGTAGAGTAGAGTAGAGTAGAGTAGAGTAGAGTAGAGTAGAGTAGAGTAGAGTAGAGTAGAGTAGAGTAGAAAAACATTTATTTATCCCGGAGCAAATTAAGGTAGCATAGATTGATCCACAGTACACAATACGCATGACATTATACACATATTTTCACTGCATACCACACATAAACACATGCATACATACATTCAGCCATAGGCAGAGATCAGACAGACACAAACACACTCACACACTCACACACACGCGCACACACACGCACAATCACACACACTCACACATGGACGTCTTTGTCCTGAGTCCCACACACATAAAGCCTGTGCTATAGTCAGGATAATATCAGTCAAATGAGCCATGTCTCCCTATCGGCTGCCCATCCCTCCCAGTCATCCAGACGGGAGGGACGCCCTTTGCATTTTTATCACGCCAATATCAAGCAATTATGCATGCTGGAGGTGGTGCCAGGTTTGTTTGCTCATCAAGACAGGGAAAAAATGAGGAAACTCAATCGTTGGCCTGTCCTCCCAGCACCTTGAAGGACTGTTTGCTCTCTCTGTCTCTGTCTGTCTGCCTTTCTGTCTCTGTCTCTGTCTCTGTCTCTGTCTCTGTCTCTCTCTGTCTCTCTCTGTCTCAGTCTCTGTCCCTGTCTCTCTCTCTCTCTCTCTCTCTCTCTCTCTCTCTCTCTCTCTCTCTCTCTCTCTCTCTCTC
>NC_085877.1:13542189-13582189 GCF_034702125.1 Engraulis encrasicolus | reverse complement strand
AACACATATCATTGATGATTCGTGCTCGCGCATCAATGTGTCCAGGTTTTATACCACTGAAATGTGGCAATAATTATATGTACATAGTTCTCTTCAATATTGACAGTTTTTTTCTACACTTCCCCTTACCCTTAATATATATACGGTATATATATATATATATATATATATATATATATATATATATATATATATATATATATATATATATATATATAAATCATATTTAAAAAGGGAGTTGGACCTGGATGTGGTGATCCGCCTGTTGGGGAACCTGAGTCAGATGGGACAGGTGGAGGCTCCGGCTCTGATTCTGATTTTGGCTGCTGTTGATCTCCGCCCAGTTCGGATCATGCTGCTGCTGTTGCTGCTGCTGCTGCTGCTGCTGCTGGCGGTGGATCTTCATGTGAGCGTTCCTGCTTTTTATCTTGTAAAACATTCTGAGAGGTAAAAAGACAACAATTTTAATAATAAAAACCACAATGATAATAGCTGTGTATACAACATCAGTGAGGCAGCCTCATTGAGGGCAATTAAATACATGGAGTAGTCTGGTGTCAAGCGGAATATTGTCAGTATTGGGTTTGAAAACACGTTCCGGAATATTCTGTTTATATGTGTAGTGGAGCAGAATATTCCCTTAATGCTGCCACATTATGAATGAATTACATGAATTAACATGACTCGACGTACGCAAACAGAATATGTAAAATGTGGAATATCCCTGTAACTGCAGTCAGTAAAGTTTAAAATCTTAGGGTAATATCTGGGTAATTGTAAGAAGGTGTGTAATGGATCTTGGGAGGTTTTTTGCTTGAAGCCAAATCCCCAAAATAATGGCTTCAGGCTATTTTTGCTGGTCATAAGTATTCAATTAAAGCTTTGTTTTATTCATCCTGTATGTATTTTAAAGTTGAAAGAAGGTGTAGTCACATGAAAATGGCACAAAGCTGTGTTTTTATTCAAATAAATATCTGAACACTACCTAAGTGAAACTATAAGAGCAACATCAGTACAACACCTGTCTATAATCTCAATGGTTTAAGACATGCAAAATATGCGAATTAAAGATAATCTCTGTGTCACTGCTAAATCTTACTTTTTCGCACCATTCCTAAATCTTACTTTCAATATCTTGATAATGACGTATATGACTTAAAGACCATCTGTGCGATTTAGTGTTGAAACTTACTTTCCAAACTGCTTGCAAGGTAAGCTTTGTCATCACAAACACAAACACATACATACAGTTTTTCTTGATTGCTTTGACACAGTTGTCACACCAAAAAGCACATTTTCATACCAGTTCACGCAATGGGCTAACCAGTTAAACCGATTCTCCAAACACAACATCTTGTTGTGTAAAAGGCTGTTACGTTTCAAAAACATTTAGCATTTGCAATAAAAGCAAACTCTGTCTTCTGTCCAATACACACTGCATAGCAGTGTATGAACACTCCTAGTCAGTCATTACACAATGGTCGTAAAAATCCAAAACATGGCTATCATGTTGACACAATTTGCCGTTATTTAACACTGTTATCAATTACATAACATACAAGCCAGTTCCATTGTTGTTTCTTTTACTTAGCCACTGACTCTGCTTGATCAGGATCTAGGAGGAGAGAGGAGAGATAGCATGCCCAGTAAATGCTTTGCATAAAGATTGGAGTTGTGTGTCTTTTCATATGTAAAATTGTCAGTAGGCTAGGTAGTGGGTCCGTGTAACAATAATGTCTTATTGCAAAAAACTGGATTGAGAATCAGAATGCTTTGATGTAATTTTTGTTTGTTTGTTTGTTTTCCTTTGTTTTTTTTGTTTTTTTTTACTGTAATCAAAAATGTTCTAATGGCTGATAACGGTATTACAGAAAATATGTGTAAAGTAAAATATGATGTTGCAGTACGAGAATGCACTAACAGTAAATTTGCAAAAGAACTCCATGCCAAGAACAAACAAGAAGACTCTGTGTATGATGACTGATTGCTAAATTAAGATTTTTGAGAAGGAGTGTCAAATAGGTGCTCTGTTGTGTTCACACAACTGATGGTAATTTCTAAAAGTCAGGAGTAGATTTTTCTGTATGGTTATCAGAGCTTAAACAATGAAGTGTGCACTACTTAAATGGCACATGCGTTAACTGTTTAGCAAAAACTGTGTTATATGAATGGGAAATATGTCAAGTCAACAAGAATGTGTTAACACATATGCACAACGTGTCTTTTGCTTTGTTGAAATAGTGATCATGACGACTTTGTGTGAGTCAGTTTAAAAAATCGTGTTAAAGCGATCAAGAAAAACTGTAATGCATACATTCTAATGGGGAACTAGTTTTGGGCCCCCTGTCTCCCTGAGTCCAAGGAGACATCATCATCAAAATCATCTGCATCTCTGTGGTTTTAACTTACTTTCCACGCTAACACATCTGACCATTAACAGGCTACATTGCCCGCGGGGACCCAGGTTCGACTCTGGCCTGCCTGGGTCATTTCCCTGGGTCTAATCCATCTCTCCCTCTTACTATAAGAACATACCGCGGCCGGGAAAAGACCAAAAAAAGTGCAGAATCCCATCTGGACTGCACAAATCAGGGAGGACAATAGCGGCAAGACATTCGACCGTTAACGTTCGTGTTTACGAAACGTAGACATTCCATTGGCTGCCACCTGCTGTCACCGAACCACATCATAGCTCATTACATATTTCTCACGCGAGTTCGCCCTTGATGCTAGAACCGCTTTTGCAGCTTTCAATGCTTCTTCCGCTTGCTCTTCCGTACAAAGTCGATTACTTACCGCGCTTTCAATGTCTGCTGTCTGCTGCTACAGTTACTCACTCTACCATCTGCTCTCCACTATCTCATCTGAATAAAGGTCCAAAAGGGCCCCCAAGAGCCCTGCCGTGGCCCAACGGTAGAGCACGGAGTTACTACATTGAATTAAACCCGGGTTCAATTCCTGTCCGGGTCATTTACCGATCCTTCCCCGTCCCTCTCCCCCCACTCATTTCCAGTCACAACCTTCACTGTCCTGTCTCATATCCCCAAAAAATAAAGGCTTGAAAAGCCCCTCAAAATACTTTAAAAGGGCCCCCAACAAGTATATACATTTCTTTTAAACTTACTTTCCACACTGTTTGCAGGGGAAGCTGGTGGCCAGGGCTGGGGCTCTGATCAGGCCGTCACCGCCTGCTGATCCTGTCAGCGCCTTTGAAGCCAGGGAGACCTGTAGTGGAGAGGAGAGAGAAGAAGATGCTCTTGAAAACGCCACACACACGCACGCACACACACACACACACACACACACACACACACACACACACACACGCGCGCAAACACAAACGCGTACATGCAAACACACAGACACACACACACGCACGCACACACGCCCACACGCCCACATATATGCACGCATGCACGCACATACGCACACACACACACACGAACACGCACACACATGCACGCACACACACACACAGTCCCCAGTTTCTTTCAGAAGGTAAAATGCAATGCATGAATGCACTGGCACACACAGACGCACACACAGGGATATGGATCCACACACACACTCATAGTGGCATGGACATACACATACACGTAGACGGCAACAGGGGGTGGAAAGGGGTCAGTTGTCCCGGGCCCAGGAAGCCGGGGACACCGAATTGGGAGTTCATTACATTTTGTGTATTGAGAGGGGTCCCTTTCAAATGATTTTATCCAGGTCCCGGTTAACGCTGTCAGCGGCCTTGCACACATATACTGTATATATGCACACACACTGTTCTCTCTCTCTCTCTCTCTCTCTCTCTCTCTCTCTCTCTCTCTCTCTCTTACACACACACACACACACACACACACACACACACACACACACACACACACACACACACACACACACACACACACACACACACGCACGTTATATGAATTGCGCTTCTAACATAAACTCAAACTGTTCAATCCTGTTTGACAGTTACTTTGAAGTCCTGAGCTGAACTCTGTGGCAAAAGGAGGACACACACACATACATATTTTATAGAACTCTGGACAAAGTTTTCTACCAACAACTAAGACTCTTCTAGAAATATAAAGAATAGAGTTCTTCAGCGTTGACGTCAACTTGTATGCGGCGTTTGGACTTCCGGTTCTATGGCGATTTTTTTACATTGCAACACGCCATAGAGATTCAGGTTTGGCAAAAATATAAGTTGCACGCCAACAACGAACATTAGCGTGTCCCCGCATCCCTTTCACATTAGTGGAACGGATCGTATCATTATGTTGGTGTATTCACATGTTAAATCATGACGATTTTAATTCAATATTGCTAACCCCTTTCTGATCATTAAAACTTCCGAACTACATACTTTCCTTTGGTTGCCATGGGTACAACCCTCCGCACGTACATGCCGGCGCCGCTTCTGTAGTCGCCAAAAGTTTCCGGGTTTAGCATATGGACGCAACATCGTATTTATGTCGAAGTTTGACACAAAATGATCAACCATGTCATACCTACAGCCTATTTTTAACACCCTCGACAGTTTGCGGGGGTTCGCTAAGCGCGTGCTTGCACTCGGAGCTTATTTGAAACTGGCCCCTATTCATTCCCAATGGAGGCCGGAAGCCGATACGAACCAGGAAGTCCTTAAATGCTAACATGAAAGACTACAATCTACTACATGCTTCCGCGTTACTGAAGAACTCTATAGGCCCTACCCTGGCTCTAACGGTAGGGCACTGGGCTGCTTTGCCGGTGACCCGGGTTCAATTCTGGCCCGGGTCCTTTGCCGACCCTTCCCCGTCTCTGTCTCCCCAATCATTTCCTGTCCTTCTCTCGACTGTCCTCTCAGATACTGTATATATATACACCGCATTCCACATTATTATGCAAATGACATTTTTCGCTGTTTCCCCAAATAATCAATACAAATGACAGTCGTTATCATTTTCAAGTCATCAGCCATTAGAGTACAATTTAAAAGTTTTTGAATGAACCTTCCAATGATAACGGTATTTTTTTAAATAATAAAAAACTTTAAATGCTCTGTTCCACATTATTACGCAAAATAGTTTTGTAGTGTTGTAATCCAAATTTCTTTCTTTTTTTCCCATTTACCTCAAAACAGTTGGAATTTGGTACCTTCTAAATTACATTTCAATGTTCAATACTTGGTGATAAGCTCTTTGTCTTAGTAACTGGAATGCTGCGATTAACATTGAAGTCAATGGTAGGGCATTGCATGGGAGTTATGGAAGCCCAGATATCCGTGATGCTTTGCTCTCAGCTGTTTTTGTTTGTTTGGTATGGTGACCCACACTTCACTCTTCAATAGTGCTTTTGAGGTGATGACATTCTAACGCACCAGACATAAAACCCCATTGAAAATGAATGGGATGCTATGTCTGGTGAGTTAGAATGTCATCACCTCCAAAGCACCTACACGTGGCATGGAAATCTACGGGTATATTGAAGAGTGAAGTGTGGGTCACCAGACCAAACAAACAAAAACAGCTGAGAGCAAAGCATCAAGGATATCTAGGCTTCCATAACTCCCATGCAATGCACCTGCAATTGACTTCAATGTTAAACGCAGCATTCCAGTTACAGCTTATGACCAAGTTTTGAACATCGAAATGTAATTTAGAAGGTACCAAATGCCAACTGTTTTGATGTAAATGGGAAAAAAAGAAAGAAATTTGTATTACAACACTACAAAACTGTTTTGCGTAATAATTTGGAACAGAGCAAAAGTTTTTTGTTATTTAAAAAAATACCGTTATCATTGGAAGGTTCATTCAAAAACTTTTGAATTGTACTCTAATGGCCGATTACTTGAAAATTATGACGACTGTCATTTCTATTGATTATTTAGGAAAACGGCAAAAAATGTCATTTGCGTAATAATGTGAAATGCGGTGTATATATATATATATATATATATATATATATATATATATATATATATATATATATATATATATATATATATTTAAAAAACAAACAAAAGAAATGGCATCACTTTTTGAAGTTTATATTCTCCTGGGGCAGTTGACAGTAAGAAACTAAAGTAAGTCACTAAAGTAAGGGAACGCAGGATGCTTCCATAGGCCTATGTGAATGCATTGTCCAATGCTCTCCAACATTATGAAACAGGCCTGAAGCCTAAGTCCTGCTGAAGACCTCATTGCATTGAAACATTGTCTTTTTTTTCTAACTAAAAAGAAGGACATTTTTTACTGGATCACATTTAACCTCATGCATAACATATCCAGTATGTAGGACCAAGTCATAGTGCAGTTAACTTAGAGGTGACAGAGTAGTTACAGCACATCTATGAAAGAAGAGACCGTCTGACTGGGAACCATATAACAGAGTCACCACGGTGTGCTATGTGAGGTGCTGGAATCAAGTCTATATGAGCTACCCGTTGAGCTGAGCTGAGCTCCAAAGCCATTTCTACTGTGTGCTCTACAGCAGGGGTGTCAAACTCAAATTCACACAGTAGGTCAAAATCTAAATCTGGGACGAAGTTGCGGACCAAACTCAATATTGATGATGAATGAAAAATTGGCTACAATTGCGCAAGCACGCACTTAATACATAGAGGCAAATTTAACAAGCACTCATTCCCATCATATTCGTATATATACGTATATGCAGGGCTCTAAATTAACTTTTTCCACCACCAGCCAATTTGGCTAGTAGACATTTTTTCTTACCAGCCAAACAGAAGGTCAACTAGCCTTTTTTTTATCTCGCCAAAATAAACTAGGCTATGTGTTAGGCTATTTAAAAAAAAAAAAAAAATCATGGTTATTTTATTCAACTATTTCCAAAACACATAAACACTATAGGCCTACATAATTAACATAATAAGCATATTATATACACTTTTTATTTATTTTTTTAACTTCTGCTTTATATTTACCTCTGAAAACAGTGAATCACATCACTCAAGCCACACAACAGACCTTTAACATAGCCTACAACCAAACACACAGCCAAACACTACAAAACCTCACATCTGTACACTCCAAGGAAGGAGAAGAAATGAGAGGAAAAGAAGAGGAGAGAGGAGGAAAGGAGATATCAACACTATCAACTGTTATAGACACCTTCATTTACTCCAGGAGCTCTTCTCTACCATGCGCAATAAAATGACAAGAAGCACGCTATGTTTAACTATCACGGAAATGTCGCCGTTGGCAGTTTTTTGGTTATTGATTTTTTTTTCACATAGCCTACTTGCACGGTTATGCAAGGTCTGCTCTTCTTTCCGATGGAGTGGGCTTTCCAACTTAAGTTGCGCCAGTTGCATTTCAGAAGACAACTGACAGCTACGCGCACACTACTCTGACAGATAGTTATCATCCTCTGCCCTTGTCGCAATTTCTTTCCACAACCACTCCTTTTTAAAAACGTCACTACTATTACTGTTATTATTACTAGTAGGCCTATTCGCCAACACAGAATCTTGCTCTAACCACCACCACAAAACATACAAAACAGAAGTAGGCATAAATCCGCGTCATGTTATTAAAACTCTTCGGTCAGGTCCTCGCAGCTTAAAAAGGCAGCCTGTTAGAGAAAGGTTCTGTGTCGGTGAGTGCTAATAGTAACAGTAGGCCTAATAGTGATGTTAAAAGTGGTGGAGCGAAAGCGACAGAAGCAGAGGAGGAGAGTTGCCTGTCAAAATAATGCGAGCGTAGCCGACAGTAGGCTGTTCGTCTGAAATGTTTTCTGTCGTGGCGCGCGCAACAGCAGCATAAGCCGCTGCCAGAGCTGCTTTGGAAAGCCCACGGTGGGATGCTACGTCATGACGGTAGTGTTTATGGGTAATGTAGGAAATCTCGCCGTATCGTTGCCATTCAAGCAGCGGTTTACCGTTCATAATTTACTGTACTCGGGCGCTACTAGCCAAATTGGCGGGTAGGTAATTTTTTCTACTAGCCAAAATGAATTCTCACCCGTGTTTGGCGTGTTGGCGTGTGTTAATTTAGAGCCCTGTATATATATATATGAGTGAGGGTGATATATTACCCTACAATGTCCTGGGCCCACTCAAATTTTGTGTTCAAGTCATTTTACTATATATTAATGGAGTATGTGGGTCAACTTTAATATATGGCACTCTAGAATGTTGCAAGAGCTCCCATTCACTTTCAATGGGCGGACCCAACGTTCGGTGGTCACTACTTTTCTGTAATGCCCACCTAATAATACCCGCTGCCAATGGCAACGAGTTTGGTCACTTCAGAGATCACTCCGCAAGTAGATCGGTCATATCTTCACTGATATGTCTTGCCTTCTGATTTTTAGTAGAGGTGCTTAACTCGAATCTTTGAGGCGTCCGGGTTGATTGGATCATTCCAAGGAGGGTATCCGGATTAGACGGATCAATCGGATCACTTATTTAAAATAAATAAAAATAAATAAAAATAAATAATAATAATGTATTTTTTAAAACGTTTCTGCCGTTAAGTGGCTATGCGCCTCGCCTTTGTTGTCCCATTTATCAATTCACATCGATAAATCAAAGAGTAAGACAGTTTGATCAACAAAACTCATAGTTCCTAAACTCATGCTGCGATCCGACCCTGGGTCTCCTCACTAAACATGCGACCACGACTCGAAGAGCCTTTGGCAGCAGTGAAACGGCATGTTCCTGATTTTGCAATAAATAATGTGTGTGTTTGTATTGTATTTAAGAAGACTAAAAGTCAAATATTTGGGTGCAGAAGTCTAGTTGAGCAGGGAGGATAGACAGGAGGCGAGCAGCAGATGACTACTCGCTTCCGCTGCCGAGTTGCCTTGCGACTCGCACACTCATGGCAAAAACGAAACGTAAGCGATTGATCCGATCCGTAGGGGATTCGCTGCTACCAACAACTCAGTCAGGATTCCTATCACCGAGTCGCCGAGGGCGCCGCTGCTGACTCAGACGAGGGGAGTGACAGCAGTGGCTTTAAAGTCTGTACGCTGTAACGCAGTGGGTGATAGTAGAGTCACTAGCCTACAGACTGAGATGTAAAAGCGTTGGCAGAGCACTGTTAACATTTAGAAATGTAGGCTAGACCTCAACAGAGTCAGAAGCACACACATAGGGAGTGGGGATCCGCGACTCAATTGGCCACAACAGGCAGGACGGATCAAAAGGGCTCGATGAATGACGAGGCAGGAGTTGGTTCCGTTTTACTCAGTGAGTGTTCGTGACTGAACAGCAAACTGAGATATTAGAGAATGGCTGTTGTAGTCAACTAAAGAGGATATATTCCGGTTTCACAATTTCTCGCGCTGTAACTGCCATTTTGTTGACATATTAATGAAATGCCGTCTGACCCGCCTTTGGCGGATCAATGCATGACAGCCATCCGGTCTGTCCGGAGGAGGTCTTGATCCGGTTGTCCAAACGGATCATCCGGGTTTTAATCAGCGCTAATTTTGGGTAGCAGTATGACAGCAGTGCGATTAACGCACGCTGCTGGTGGCCCAATCATGCTCCGGTAACCAACCACTTCTCAAACGTCTCAAGACGAAGTGCAACAACACTAGAAGTCTCATTCAGCGCTTAATTTTAAGTTATGTCATCCTCACAAAGTTACAGTAATAGCCTAATAACAAAAAAGGCAGAGTGGTAGGGGAGACCGGGGCTGGTTCGATCAATTTTCATTCTCATTTATTTTTCTCTGCCTTTACAAAGCTTTACAGCTGTCAAATGGTGATGGACTGAAAGAGTCATGTCTCCTCTATAAGATACATGCATATAATGTCAACAAACGATCCCTTGTTTCGAGTAATAAGCAATGTAATTGTCACTGAGAAATTGACCGTGCCGGGGCAGGTTCGATCAGTAGTCGGGGCTGGTTTGATCACAGGCATAACTAAATTATAATGTGAAATAGCAAGCAGATAGCTTGATAAATTAATAAAGGCATGTCTTTTTAATGTCGTTCCGTTTACGAAACGAAAGTTCGGGAGAAGCGTAATGAAATTTGACAGGTCTAAATTAACACCTGCTCTGTATTTCCTGCTCGTCTGTCATTTGTCCAGTTCCTTGCGCGCCAGTACAGGCACGCCTACCTATCCACCTGAACCTCATCCCCTTCAATTATCAACGCTGTATTTATTCCCCACTCACCTGCTCCTAGTCAGAAACTCGCTTTCTCGCTCGCATTGCCGCCTGCCGATCGCCGCTCTTGCAAGCCTCTCTCTCTTTCGTCGAAAGAATGGACACCAATGCCGCCGCAGATTCGGACATCCAGGCCTCCGGATCCGAGTTTGAAGACTCTGCCCTCTCCTCCCAGCTCGAATCCCCCGCTCGGAGGGTGCGTAGCCGTCTCCAGCGCCTGGCTCACTCCTCTCCCGCCGCCTCGGCGCCAGCGCCAACCCGGCCATTCTCCGGATCCCTGCCTCCGCCCTCGATCCACTCGAGCGCCCAGGGTCGCGCCTGGCCGTGGAGGCCGTTCGCCTACGTCCGACCGCCGAGGCCGCCGGCCCCACGGTTCCAACCGGTCTCCCACTTGCCATCTCCATGGAAGACTTTCATACCCCAGACCTCGCGCATTTCTGCTGGCGCAGACGTTGCCCGAGCTCTCGGTCGGTGCCCTGTGCGGTTCTCCCTCTCGCCTTCTCAGCGGGAGCCGACGTCTCTTCACAACCTCCGCCTCTCCGGTTCTCCACCTGTTTGAGCGGGCCCGACGCCGGTTTCTGCTCCATGCAGCAAGCCCGTTTCGGTGCCTCCCCCGTCGCCCGCCTCCATCGCTTGAAGGCCGCCAGTGTTCCACGCTGGATCGTGGACCTTCTCCACGCAAGGAGGACGCCACACTTCTCTCTCGATTCCTGCCGCCTTGTTCTGACGCGCCCTCTGGCCAGGCCGCCTCACCAACGTCAACGATGTTCCACTTCTCTCTTGCTGGATGGATATCCCCTCTGCCCGAGATATCGCCTACTGTCAATGCTTAAATCGCCGACGTGCGCCGCTTTTCCCCAAGATGCGCTGTCTACTCCTTTGTCTCGTCGGCCTTCGCTCTGAAGTTTACGTTGGAAGCATAACTTTCCCTGCGCCGCCAGCCCCTTTATCTCTGAGCCATTAGGCTACTTTCACTTGGAATTGGAACCAGGCGTTTCTCGTGCTTCTCTGCTCGCTCACGCACAATTTGCTGTTGTCTCAATGACTGTCTCTTAGTCACCTGCGTATCATTCAACCGTCATGGCGACTGGTCGTCTTCGCCTGTCATCACACGCGTGCATGTTTCTCCTTTGGTTCAGGAGCTGAATTCGGGTGGAGCTACTCGTCTCCCAATCACCTCCATAGTGTATTAGCCAGCTCACAACTTGTTTCCTGAGCATGCTACTTGTTTATTCAGCACCCGGTGCTTCACCTATATTGGTTCCTCACCGCACGCGGTTTCCTCTCCGGCCAACCCTGTCTCACGCCATTCGTAGTGCCGTCACGGAAACGATCTATAAATTCGTGATGGAGCACCTTGCTACTGAGGCATGCTATGCTAATTTTATTTGGCATGCTTTGTTAAGGTTTTGGCCCGCTAGTTACTTATGCCCTCTTTGCTATTTCTTTATTTGCACTTATTCGTTATTATTTTCTACATTTTGTGGCCTTACGCCATTTCCGTGGTCTGACTCCACTTAATTTTCATCGTCTCCCTCATCTGCAGATTAGCACCATGCTAACAACCCAAGAGGGTTTTAACTTTATTCGTCAGCTGATCGCACCATGCCGATGACAGTGAGCAGGTTTTTGTCCTGCTTCTTATATCTGCTCCCCCACTCCCCGCGGTTGCCCGTTGCACTGCCTTGTGGTCTTACGCCGCCAAAGCCGTCCGTCAGCTGCTAGGAAGGTAACCCTCTTCGCTGCCACTGCTGTTCCACTCCTCAGAGGCCGTGTCGGATTTGCTCTGGTCTCCCTGCCTCCGGGAGCCTCTTCGCTGGCCGCACCCCCCTCCCGCTCATTGCACGAGGCGGGCCTCTGCCTCCCACTTCCACGGCAGCGCTCGATGTGCCTATACCTCGGGCGCCTTTCCTTGCTCTCCATCTGTCCGCTGGCTCCTCCCCTCACGGCCGCAGAGTCGACGCCTCCTCTCCCTCTCCCTGGCTTAAGCCGTTTGCTCCCGCGGCAACGGCTGCCACGCCAGCGAGCAGCATTGCCACTCGCCAGCATTCTCAGCCGAACGCTCCGCCTCGTCCGTACCCGGACCCAATGCTCTTCTAGTGATGCCTTGGATCTCCCTGCACGATGAGGTTTCCTGATCTTCTGTCCCTCCACCTGCAACGTTTGCCGCACCTCTGACCATGGATCCACCGATTGACCATGGTCCGACTACCGGCGCCGCCATCCCCTTTATTGGATCTTCCAGTCCGCCGCTGCTAGCTCCAGCGCTCTGCATGCCGCAGGCAGCTGCAAACCTGCCGCCGCTACCCCCTCAGTCGCCGCTGCTACTCTCTTTGCCACTTGATTCTCCTCTGCGGGATAGACTGCCTCGGTAGCCTGCTCCGCATTGATGGCGACGGTTGCTGGCTCACTCCTCTCCTGCCGCCTTGGCTTTGCTGACTCAGCCCCTGACACTGGCATCTCTGCCGAGGCGCCAGCACCAACCCGGCCACTCTCCGGATCCCAGCCGCCGCCCTCGATCCACTCGAGCGCCCAGGGTTCCGCCAGGCCGTGAAAGCCGTTCGCCTAGGCCCGACCGCTGAGGCCGCCAGCCCCACGGTTCCAGCCGCTCCGACCGCCACCTTCGATCTCGCCGAGATTCCTCCCCGGCCCCCCTCCGTGGGTCCGTGCGCTCCCCCGCTCTGCGCGGTAGCCCCGCCAAGCGGTTCTACTGCTACCACTTGCTCTACAGGCCGCCGCCTGCTCTACATGCTCCGCTACCTATATACTACTGTTCGCTCTTCATGCCTCCGCTTTCGCTCCTGCTCTACGTGCCACCATCGGCCGCACCACTCTCACTGCCGCCGCCCTCTAACCCACTCGCAACTGCCACCTCTTTGCCGGCTACTGCTCTCTCCAGTCCACCCAATACCGCTGCCCCCTTTCAACCTGCAGCTGCATTTCTCTTGCCTACGTCTGCTGATATCTGCGTTGCCCTCCTCGGATGGCCTCTCGCTGCCCATGCATTTGTTACCTCTACTTGGGCCCAGACGGCGTCAGATACCGAAGTTAAGAATCAAGGCCGCCATCTTCGACATGGAGTGCAGCTTACGCACCACTCCTATCCCGATTCCTCCACTCGCTGCAGCCCATGCTCATGGTCACCACCGTGGCATGACATTCGTGCCTGATGCTCCTTTCTGAGATGCGATTTCCATCAACTCGCCTGCCTCATTGCCTCCAGACTCGTGCCCCCGCATGACTCTGGACGCCGTAGCATTATGGACGCTACATTCCGGACAGTTGGGTGCCGCTTCAGGATACTTCATCCTAGTCGTGCCACTCCATTCCCTCTTTTCCACCCAAGATGTTTCCATCTTCATTACGCACGCCAACGCCATCAGGAAAGACGGTGCTCCACGATCAACGCATTTTCTTCCATGGGTTGCTTTTGGTCCGCCCTGCGACTCTTGCTGGAGTCTCCACATCACTCTCCCGTAAAGGGCCTGTTTACGGCAGAGATGATCTTCCCGACCGGCGGCACCTCTGACCCTGCGAGTCATTTTCACACCCGCACATTGCCCTTTTGCTTAAGGGCATGTGTAAGGCGGAACCGTCTGCCCCAGACAAACGGCTCCCCATCACGGCCGGGTTGCTCGCGGCCTGCCTGCGGCTGAGATGCGGCTTTCTGTCCCCTCACCTGGACTTCACTTTGGCCGCCATGTTCGTCCTAGCGTATTTGGGCTACTCAGGCGCAGCAAATTCACCTCTGGCAGTGCCTCATTTAACCCACTCGTCGATCCTCGAGTCTGCGACCTCCGCGTCATTGACGCCGACTCTATCCGATACATCGTCAAATTTAGCAAATCCGACCAGCTGGGTCAAAGCCACGCCGTTCTTATTTACAACGTGGCTTCCCATCTTCAGCCCTATCAGATCCTGTCCCGGTACATCGCTTATCCCGGAGCTGACAATCAGACTCTTGGCCGTTGGTCCTCGGATGCCTACCAGCTGTACATCCGTTATCATCCCTCCGAGCTGAGGAAGGCTCAGATGGCGATCTGCTCGTGAATTCGCTCGCCGGGTCCTGGCTTTGGTTGCCGTGTTTGGGGTGCTTGGTTCCTCTCTTTTCTATTTTTCGTCATTGGCTTTTTTGGGGTGTCCGCTCAGACCTCGTACATATTTCGCGGGCGCGGGTATTGTCCGAGCTCTCAGTTGGAGCCCCATACTCCCGAGCCCACGCACCGGATTTTATCTATATCAGGTTTCGGGCTCGGCAGTAATTTCGCACCATGGCCAGCGACCTTGCCCAACACGCTAATTTTTGCTATTTGCTTTTAACTCATGTTCCTCGAAGTGCAGTGGTCCAGCGACCCCCGTAAAGCACTTTTCGCGACTTCTCGAGTGCAGTGGTCCAGCGACCCCGTAAAGCACTTTTCTCGACTTCTCGAGTGCAGTGGTCCAGCGACCCCGTTAAGCACTTTCATGATCGCTTCGCCGCGCGGACGATCACGAGAAGCCCGTTCTCCAGCGAGAACGAAGATGTATGCATACATAGGCTACTGAATTCTAATTTCAGATAGCGCACTTATGAACCATGGGTTCTTATAAAGATCAGCTTGAATGCAAAGATAGAAATGTTTAATTGGCCAATGATTAAATAATCATAAAAATATCACTAAACTTGTTAAAACCCTAAGCTGTTGAACATATTACTGTCAAAAAAGGTCAAACAACATGTCACATTCAACATTTAACCTTATTTGGCTATTTTCAGTTCAATTCCATATTCCTTTCATGTTTCTGAAAAATTACATAGACCCCCATTGTAGTGCCATATAATGGAAGTCAATGGAATCCATTGATCGAACCTGCCCCGACATTAGTGATCGAACCTGCCCCGGACATTTGAGTCACAGATTTTTTCACAAAAGCTGTTACCCTGCTTGAATCAATCATCTGATGATCTCAAACTTTGTTTTGATTTATAGCTGAGTCCCTTAACAGTCAATCAAAATGTGTTTCATCTTTTTATCTTTAACTGTCACTTTTCTGGGATGTGTTGAGTGGAATGTGTAAAATCCACGGAATGACACCCCAAAACTGAAAAGTTGCTCTCACCTCAAGGGTTAATGACTTTGAGAACTCCAATGTAGGTTGACTTATTCTAGTCCAAATGGACATCATTTTGGTGTTGAAATTATCTCTCAGCACCTCTTAGTGTAGTGGCAATCAACAATGATCATACTTGCCCCTGATCGGACCAGCCCCGGTCTCCCCTAGCCCATCAGGATTCATCAGCAACATCTCATGCCCGAGTGTTGCCGTTCCAAGAAAGCAAACTGTCACTGTCCGCCGGCCGCTGTCGTGACCTATTTTATGAACACTATTTTTGTTTTTTATTATTTTTTTGTTTGTTTTTACAAGTGAGGAGTTTGTTGACAGTTTCCTTAAGGGTGTAGCCTGTAGGTTAGAAGTTGCCTCCTCCAGCCACAGTGCTCTGCCTGCTGTAGCAGGATCGATAATGATGGTCAAGGCGCACAGCAGTGCTTGGGTTGCTATGCTTTTTTTCTGGAATACTGTCGCTGATTAGATAGAAATATTCCTGTTATGAACCCGAGTTTAGTAGATATCGCGCAGTGAACGAGGCAGCCTGCAAACAGTTTGAAGCGCAGCGTGGCTGTAACAAGTTAGAAAGTAGCCAAACTCTGTTGCTTGGTAACCTTTTAAAATTATGAGCGTTCCACGAACTATCTTTCTTTGCGCACGCTATAAAATGGCAATAAACATGTTATTTTAAACTACTGGCTAACTATTTATGCTTTCTAATGTTGGTAAAAGCCGTATAATAAGCGGGATAATGTATTGTCCACACGTGACTATCGGAAAATATTTCCCTTCGAAGCGGAATAACACCCCTCCGCCTTCGGCGTCGGGGGGTGTTATTCGCCTCGTCGGGAAAATATTTTCCTATAGTCACGTGTGGACAATACATTATCCCTTACATAATAGACATCTGAAATGATCTTACGGGACAAATAAAATGACCCCACGGCGGGACAGATTTGGCCCCCGGGCCAGAGTTTGACATCCCTGTGTGACTCCCCTCTGGGTCAAGGTTAGGGTTTGGGCTATACAGTGTATTGGTAGCTCGCCTTAATGAAACAGTCCCATCGCGAAAGACAAGGTTAGAGGTCACATCAGTCTGTCAGCAATTTTTGATGTGGAGTTGTCAGTGCTACTGATCATCTGAGGTAATGTTCACAATTTTAATGCAGTATTCAACACTGGACTGAAGTACTATGACCTTTAAAAACAAGGAGAACACAGGACACTTCCAGAGGTAAATGTATTGCTCAATGTTGTAATAAATGCCTGATAGAAATTGGCTGGATCACATATAATGTTATACATATTTATCCATATGTGGCAAGTCGGACTGTAACCCAAAGGTGATATCCACTGCTGAGAAAGAGACAGTCTGACTGGGAAGCATATGCTGAGTCACCACACTGTGCTGTGCTGCTAATGCTAATGCTAGGCTCCTGCTGTCAGCTCTGCTTAGCGGTGACATCAGTCAGACAGTGATCTGTGATGTGGCCATAGCTGTGGCCGTGGTGGGTTAATGAGACCCCGCCTGTGGTAATGTTCATAATATTAATATCTCTAACACTGTACCGAGTGTAAAACTGCACTAGGCAGAGTAGAGGTGGTGGGTCCCCTGTCATCTCTGGTTAGAGGAGACATCAGTCAGACATTCATCTGTGATGTGGAGTTGTGGTCATGTGGTTTAATACAGGCTCTGTCTGTAGTGATTATCACAGCATAAATACAGTGTTATTACATTAATATTTCTGACACTGTACCTATTATAAATCTACGTACTGTGCTGTGATGTACTAGGCAGTGAGGAGGTGCTGATTTAATGTCATCTCTGGTTAGAGACATCAGTTAGACAGTAGTGATCTGTGATGTCGACTCATGATGATATTAATGTTATGAATAACAATAATATTACTAATAATATGTCTAACAATACACTGTGTATAAAACTGTTCTGGGCATTTCAAAGGTGCTGGTTCACTGTCAGCCCTGGTTAGCGGAGACATCAGTGAGACAGTTATGATCTTTGATGTCAAGTTGTGGTCGTGTGGGGTTAATACAGAGGTCTGTAGTAATTATCACAGCATGTATTACAGTATTTTCAACACTCGAGTAAGTATAATCATTTCTGTTCAATACACAAGGCATTTCCAGAGATTTTCCCATAGGACAACATTCGTCGAAGCCATTACAACGCACTACCTATGGGATAGATTTATGGTTAGCATTCCGATTTGGACTGTGTTCACAACCTACTGGTAGCTACCTGTATAATTGACAACTGTCCCTCGAAATTAAAACAATAGTACGGGTGCTATTGAGCTGAAAGAGGACGCAATTTGTCCCATGCTACCGTGAGGATCAACACTGTTCTGTTTCTGGGGGAGAACCCCCACACGACGCATTTGCTGTCTTACCCTGCGCGCAAATGAGGTGTCCTTTATTGTTTCCCTCACGTAGTTGACAAACATACTGGTGGCTAATGCCAATGAAAACAGTTCATCTCGACAGAACACGAGGCTTCTGTCAGCCCTGGTTAGCAGTGACATCAGTCAGGCGCTGGTGATCTGTGATGTAGGGTTGTGGTCGTGTGGGGTTAATACAGACTCTGCTGGTTCATTAGACTGCTCAGGGAAACAGCAGCTTTGCTCACAGGGGATCTGAACAAGCACGGCGACACAACCAGGGGACACATCTCTGCAAACCTCAGCTGCTCTGCTACTGCTGCAGTAGTCAGTCACGTCACGAGTTATGCTGTGATTGGGATTCTGCATATAGGCCTATGATTGTGTGTGTGTGTGTGTGTGTGTGTGTGTGTGTGTGTGTGTGTGTGTGTGTGTGTGTGTGTGTGTGTGTGTGTGTGTGTGTGTGTGTGTGTGTGTGTGTGTGTGTGTGCGCGCAAGTGGTTTGGTTGTGTGTTTGTGCGTGTGTGTGTGTTGTATCCTCACTTTGTTGATCACTATCGCTGTGTACAACACACTACGCTATCAGAACCTTCTATCTTGTGTGTGTGTGTGTCTGTTTGTCTGTGTATCAGGGCTTAACACTAACACACGCCAGGTAGCCAAATGCGGGTGAAAGTCGGCGTTGGCTAGTAGATACCGAAGGTTCACTAGCCATTCTGGCGGGTCCGTTACTATTCTGAATGATGAGGCACCGCATTTTGTAGTTTTTTTTCTTCGGACCGTCTCTGCTACAAAAGCAATACAATGCGATTTCGCGAGCCTACTATACCCATGAAGCACCTGTGTCACGTGTCACCTGTGTCTCACGCAAGCCAGGAATCTGATAGGCCTAGAGCTAGTCTTGCGAAGAGGAGTGACAGCGAGCTACCGGGACATCAGCGTGCGCTTCGAAATGTCACTGGAAACCTTCACGTGAAAATAAAGTAGCGAAGTTCATCTCAACTGACCTGTTTTGCGATCCCTCATTACTACAATACTTAGTAGTAGTGGTCATTAAAATGACCAAAGCGAGAGGAAAACATGTCAGTCTGTCTTACTCTTGTGAAAGTCTCATTAGCGCAGTGATAAGACAAGGACACATGCGGCATTAATAATGTTTGGTTTAAATTATTTTCTGATTTGCCTGTGTCTTCATACCTTAATATTCCTCCATGTTTCTTGTGCTGTTGTTCCCGACTGTCAAACCGTTCTTAAAAAAACGCGCAGTAGTAGCCTTCCAGACTGTCTTTTCGCAGGTGCCCGTCTCGCCCGTTTGTATTTTACAACTCACTATTAAACGGAATGAAAGGAAGTCGTAGCCCCTTCTGTAGTTACCGCATCTGTGTGTGCTTTCTAGTGGATACTTTTGTAAGCAAATATCCCAGAAGAGGTGTTATTCCACATCCATGTCCGAGGACCGGCCAACTTGGCAATGACTTTAGGCTATCTACTTTGCGCATGAATTTGGACGGCGACCTCCACAGATAGGCCTATATGATATGAAGAAGTCCCTCCAGATTAAAGACGAAAATATTTTGCTCTCGTGTAGCTTACATTTGTGCCCTTCCACAACACTGTGCTTGGTGTTTCTGCATGGTAGCCTAAATATACTATAGGCTATGCCATTCCTCAGATCAGTAAATCTGTTCTTTGCATAGCATGCATGCATGGACCAGTTAATAGGCCTAACAATTCTAATTGCCCTATAGCATATTGTATTATATTATATTATATTATATTATATTATATTATATTATATTATATTATATTATATTATATTATATTAGGCCTATAATATATTATATTAGCCTACATTACATTATTAGGGCCTACATCCTATTATATAATTAATTAAAGCTGCTATGATGGCTAAGAAAATTATGGCTAGTGAAAAGGCCCAATGGCTAGTGAGTCAGGAAAACCACTAGCCAAAATGGCTGGTAAGCGAAAAAGTTAGTGTCAAGCACTGCTGTGTATGTATATGTGTATGTGTCTGTGTGTGTGTGCATGCGTGTGTGCTTGAGTGTGTGCTTGCGTATGTGTGTGCATGCGTGTGTGCTTGAGTGTGTGCTTGCGTATGTGTGTGCATGCGTGAGTGCATGCGTACGTCCGTGCATGCCTGCGTGCGGGTGTGCATGCGTGTGTGTGTGTGTGCGTGCGGGCGTGCCTGCATGTGTGTGTGCGTGTGTCCGTGCGTGTGTGTGCGTGCCTGCGTGCGTGTGTGTGCGCGTGCGGGCGTGCCTGCGTGCATGCGTGTGTGTGCGTGCCTGCGTGCCTGCGTGCGGGTGTGCATGCATATGTGTGTGTGTGTGTGCGTGTGTGCATGCATATGTGTGTGTGTCCTGTCCTCACTCTGTTGGCTGCAGCGTTGGCCTCCTGCTCCATCTCCATCTCCTGCTGCCGCTCCCTCTCCCTCTGCTTCCTCTGCTTGTCAGGCAGCCTCTTGGACAGGTAGTAGAACTCCACACACTGGGACACCTGCTTGGTCTTCACCTGACATGGGAAACACACACACACGCACGCACACACGCACTCACATGTGCATACGCACGCATCCACACACACACGCATAGACACACGCACGCACGCACACACACACAAACACACACACAAACACACACACAGTAGAAGAGTGAGTGAGTGAGTGAGTGAGTGAGTGAGTGAGTCAGTGAGTCAGTGAGTGAGTGACACACAGACAGAAAGAGAGGGAGGGATAGTGCCCCAACACACAGACAGACACACACACACACACACACACACACACACACACACACACACACACACACACACACACACACACACACACACACACCGTTCAGTAAGAGAGCAAAAGGGTGGGTGGGAGGGAGAGAGAGAGAGAAAGGAGCATGGGCACACACACACACATTCACTTACACACACACTCACAGTCAGACAGAGAGACACGATGGTAAAAGAAAAAGGAGCAGAGCGAGAGAACAGCTTAAAACAAAAAAAACCTTCACATCAGCAAAGTGTGGAAGCTCTCGGAGATACACGATGGCACGGCACGGCATATCAAGAGAAGACGGGCAGGACGGGGAGGACAATTACCATTTTGGAGATGAGAGAGAACTCTTTGCCATACATCGCGTATGCTTTGAAGAACAATCTCTTCTCGTTCAAATGCCAGGCGTCGCTCCCTGGGATAAGTAGGGGGGGCGGGAGTAGTGAAAGAAAAGTCATCACAAGTGTTAGCAAAAGACAGCGCTTAGTAATATAAAAAAACGACATCGCTTCCTAAGAAGTGGGGATAAATAGGGAGGGAAAGTGAAGAAAAGTCATCACAAGTGTTAGCAAATGACAGCGCTTAGTAAAAAATAAAAAAGAGGAAAAAATGACAACTTTTTTTACCAAGTGCCCGCATTAAATGCATTACATGCATTAGCATTAAACAGGAATTGCGGCTTTTCATCATGAAAGATGTGGCATGAATATGAATAAGCCAACTAACGTAGCCACGTAGTACTTTTATTGTCCTCGGGGGGGATTATGTTTTGCTTCTTTTGCCTGTTTTTGTCGTTTCGCTAAGCTGAGAATATTTGCCACATTTAGCGTTCGACCAGTTAAATATAGCATAACAAAAAGTGTTAAATCAGAAAAAAAGAAGATAGGAGTGACATCGCTGAGACATTTTGGTTCACACTAATGTCTGATGAGGGTATTATGGGGCGGGAAGCCAATTATTGCAAAAGTGTGTGAAGTTGTCAGCAGAATATTTCTCTTTTTTGAGGAAATGTGAAAAGTCTTTTTTAACCAGTAAGAGTCTGCAGAAGAATGTTTTCAGCAGGCAGTTAATTGGTCTCCAAGAGTCTTTTAAAATCTTATTTTAAATGTGGTGTGAAGAGTAGCAAGTTGTTTCCATAATGTACGCCTATGCTGTACTCCCAGCGGGACAAGTTTTTGTAGTAGCAATGCAAAATTATATCTCATGATCATTGTGCTGATCTCATTGACCTGGTTTTGACCTAGAGTCTGAAATAGCCCAGAGTGTCTGAAAGTCCAGAGTAACCGCAAATGATTAAAATTAGCACTGCGTTACAAAATCAACCTGCATTTTTCACCTATCACCACCGTCCAGGTAAGATAGGAGCTGTTGGGAAGACTCTCAGGTCCTTTGACATGGGAGGTCAAAGGTGACTCATATAGGCAGGGCTGCTGAGAGCTTTTTCTGGGCCCAGGACAAAGTCATCTGGAAGGGCCCCCTAATACATAGAGTACAGTATAATGGGGACCGAATTCTGGGGCCCCTGTCTCCCTAGGCCAGCCTTAAAGGAGAACAAATGCATGTTTGGAACGAGATGGGACACATGTTTATAGACTTCATACTTGAGAGATCTCTTATCTGGGGCCATTCTAATCAACTGACAACATGGCTGGACTGGCCATGGGGCACACAGGGCATTTGCCCGCTCGACTGTTGACAACGTTTGGGCTGGCCCTGCCCTCGATGCCATCAGTTCTCATGGCTCTATAGCTGGACTCTCCTAAATAGTGAAAAATATATAATGTATTTTGGTGGTTGCAGTGAAAATAACTCATATTAGATGGCTAAAAATCGCAGGCTTCATTGTCTTTCTCAATGCATGGTGTGCTAGTATTGGCTGAGAATACCCGCCCCTATTATTTTGTCCCAGTCAGCTCTGACTGATAATGCTGGTTGGAGGTCAGAGATGACCTAAGTAGGCTAGTGCAACCAGCACGAACAAGGGTGGGTCTTCGGTCAAGTAGACCTGTTATCCGAAATTATTGTAAAACCTCGGTAATGGCACTGTTCTCTCCGGAAGTTTTTTTCTACAAGGGGACTTGTACACCCATGACCTGGATGTAACAAAGGTCCAAGAGCTACTGTACTTGGTGTTATATAATGATGGACAACCTAGCTGCATTTACTAAGCCATAAATAGAGACCGTAGAGACAGTAGAGACTGTAAGGGGGCCAACAGGGGGCAACAAAGGGGTCAGTTTCAGGGAGAGTGGGCCCCCTAATTGAGTCCTCATTTCATTGTATTCTTCGGTGGGCCAAAGCTGCCTGATGCCTTGCTTCTCCATCTCATCAGTTGAAGGAATCAGTTGATTTAATAAATGGAACATACTGTATAAGCAGAATACTGCACATGGTATTGCAATTTCTTACTACAATTTCTTACTTCTCAAATATGTTGTATCCCAGAATACTTGAATTTGAATTTGATTAAAAAAAAAAAACATTCATTTATTCATTGCTTGTTACGCTATATTAAATAACACTATACTCAGCAGCTGAGAGTTGCTATTTTTCAGGGTATTAGTTACTGTCCCCGGCACAATGTGGGGTTCAGAGCCTTGCTCAAGGGGTCACTTCAGCCATGGATGGAGGTGTAAACAGCCAGGTGGGACTCGAACATACAACCCTGAGAATGAACGGCTAGCTCCCTAACCCCTCGGCCACCTGCCTTATTGTTTCCAAAACCACTTTGCCAATTAGTGTTGTTACACAGAGAGGTGCAGCTCACGTAAGTGAATAGGTGTGTACACAACTAAAGCATCATGCACCAAAATCTACAGGAACAAACAAAGAAGAAGCTATGGTCCCCAGAGGTAATTATGGACTAATGGAATTGTTGTTTAGAAAGCTAGAGTTACCTACCTGAGTAATGGTAGTCACCTGCTGGAAACGTGTGGGAGAAGAGAAGCATTTCCACAGCCGCCTAAAGAAAACCCAGAGGAGCGAAAGAAACCTTCAGCCAATGACAGGCAAATTAGCCCAATTAATCTTACTTACAAACTTAATCTCTCTCATTAAGACAAAATGGGTAGTATTTATAAAGTGTGTGTATATTTGGGGGGGTTATGTGAGAGCTAAGATGGGATTCATGGGGTAAAGCATTTATAACCCCTATAGGGCAGCAGCCAAACTAGTTGATGTATTTGTCCACACTAGTATTCTTCCAAGATAATGTAATTCCATTAGCAAGGCCTATTAGCTGGATGGGTTGTGCCATTTGGGTGTGTGTGGCTGTGTGTGTGTGTGCGTGTGTGTGTGTGTGTGTGTGTGTGTGTGTGTGTGTGTGTGTGTGTGTGAGAGAGAGAGAGAGAGAGAGAGAGAGAGAGAGAGAGAGAGAGAGAGAGAGAGAGAGAGAGCGAGAGAGAGAGAGAGAGAGAGAGAGAGTGAGTGTGTATGTGTGTGTGTGTCTGTCTCTCTGTCCGTGCATGCGTGCGTGCGTGCATGCGTGTGTGCGTGCGTGCGTGCATGCGTGCGTGCATGCGTGCGTGCGTGTCTCTGCTTGTGTGCCTGTGTAACTAACGCTAGTATACATTGCGCAAACAGCCCAGACTGATAAATGGAACTGACCATAATGTCACCCTGACAGTAGTGCAGACAATGCAGGGCCAGCTCCACGTTAGTGCCCCCTCCTGGCACTGCGCCGGAACTGCACAGCTCCAGCACCCTCCCCACTGAAAGAAAGAAACCCACAGACACACACACACACGCATGAAAAAAGAGGATTAACATTCAGGGTTATATAAAGCCCTTTTAATCTGCATAAAAGGGCCACTGATACATGTGTCATGTGATGACAATGTGCAGTGCGGCTGGGCTGGACTGGGCTGGTTGGATGGATTGGCTTGACATGTTATAATAATACACAGGGCCCCTGACAGCTTTGGACGGGCCTGGGGGAAAATCATGGAAAAGCCCCGCCCAAATGCATACAATGTATTGAAGACACAATTCTGGGCCCCCACCACTGTCTGTGCCCGGGACAACAGACCCCTTTGTCCCCCAACACGCCCCCATCATCTTCCGTGATAATATAACCCAGGCGTGCCTTGCTCTTGGAGTGTGGTGTCGTTTTCCAGTTCCTCGCACGGTCTCCATAGCAACTGTTCCGGGAGAGGTTGATCAGCGACCAGAAGCTCGTCCCCATCAGCGTCATCATCATCATCCTCTTCGTCGTCCACTTGAGCGTCCCATGTCAACAAACTGGGCAGCTCTGCCTGGAACTCTGGGCCAATGTTAATGACCCTGAGGAAGAGAGAGAGAGAGAGAGAGAGAGAGAGAGAGAGAGAGAGAGAGAGAGAGAGAGAGAGAGAGAGAGAGAGAGAGAGAGAGAGAGAGAGAGAGAGAGAGAGAGAGAGACAGAATTAGAGTTGTTGGATGGACTCCTAACTGACAGTAGATTGCCATGGTAGTATTCACTGTTCATTATCAGTGACATTGGTAGATACAATAATCTCCACCTGAGTATTTTGCACTGCAGTTAAGAAAGTCACCTCAACAGATCCCATACCACCTTACGTAACCCCAGTCACCTCAACTCCTCAACCACCTCAACAAGTTGACCAAGACAAAACTAAAATAGGTTTAGTCTTAAAGTTAGACTGTGACATTATAGGGCAATCTTTGGCAATTGACACCTCATCAGTTGTCTTCCACCACCATCTTACATAACCTTGCAAGAAACTATGCATCCTATAAGACGGCATGGCATTTTGATTAACAAAATGATACTTTTAAGCATTAAATATGGTTCTTTATTTACTATTTTTTGTGTCGCAAACAAAGAATTCAGTTTGCAACAGCAAAATTAGATATATCAGTCAACCTTTCACTTCTAAAATAGGTATCGAACGCAGTATGGCAAATTATCCCCTTACCTACGAGTGCAAAATAATGTCTTCAATGAGCGTATAATTTTCAGTGTCAATTTGCTCCACACACATTTTCTTATTAGAGGCCGCTAATGGAGGCTGTCTGCACTCTGCCCTTGTATTTATCCTCGCTGACTAATGCATCAAATAATCATAGATCACAGGCCCGAGGTATGGAACTGCACTCTGCTGCCAAAGTCAATGGTAGATATTCGCCAAGTGTACTTACTGTACTGTGCAGACACAAAGGGAGAGGCATGTTAACTATCTAATGTAGCCTATCTAGACATACAGACACACACACACACACACACACACACACACACACACACACACACACACACACACACACACACACACACACACACACACACTCAGACCGTATCATTTATAGGCCAACATATAATATGAGAAAACATGATTGATGATGATAGGCTTTAAATATTAACCTGAACCCATCAAAACCTACTGTATCTTACTGGAGAATGACAAAAGTAAACATACGAGACCAAATACACTCCCTAATTGACATTTCAAGAAAATATACGTTCCTATGTCTCTTACATAGGCGTGCACAGATAGGGATGCGGTGGTGCTACAGCACCAGCCCCTTTGCCCTTCTGGACAAAACATGCCTTTTTTCAAGGTTGGGGTTTTTTGTCACAGACTCAGTGTTTTGTGGTCCCTGTTGACATGATAATCTACAAATGATTCTTGATCAAAAGCATGCGACAACAATGCCCCGATATAATAATAATAAATAGCCTCTGTAGCCTAGAAATGCAGCAGGAAGTTCCACATGCCCGCTGCTCCCCCTGGAGCACTTGCCTCCCAAAATGATCACTGGTCTCTTACCTGTGAGGTAAGACTCTGTCCCCATCTTCTGTGCTCAGGGTCCTGTTCACCAGTGTCTGTGGCGACGACGTCAGCTTGCTGAAGAGACCCGTCCCCTGCCGACGGGGGTTCAGCATGGGCTGAGGGGTGTAGCGGCGCTGGCTGGGTGTAGTACCCCTGCTCTGCCTGCCCACTGCCTCCGTCTCCCCGTCCCAGTCGAACTTGCACAGCTCCCTGTGGGCCTGGAGCAGGCTCTGGAAAGGCCTCCCTGTATAGACCCGAGGGCAGGCGTTCTTGAGAAAGGAACAAGGGACACTCAGTGTCAACACAAGTGGCAAGCGTCAAGTGTACTTTATTGTCAAAAATCAATGTAAGCAGAGAAGTTTGTAATTGCGTTTGATCAGTCTCCAATGTACAGTTAAACTAAAACATTGACAAAAGACATTGACAATAGTCTCTCTCTCTCACACACACACACAAAAGTCAGATGTCAGCCGGATGGACATCTCAGATGGACTTGCAGATGAAAATTAGCCTGAGGCTAACGCTGGTACAATTCATGAAATGGCAACATTTACACTTTACAGTATGTTTCAATTGTACATGGTCCCTAATAAATTGAAATTGAAATTAACTTCAAGCATAGGTCTAAGGGCTGGCATTCTTGGAAAGAGACCAAGGGACATAGTAAAGAGTGGAGATCAGTATCCTGATCATCTCTCTATTTCAATTTATTTGTCCTATCTAATAAAAATAAAAAAGACATGAAAATAACTATAAAGGAAAAAAAGTGCATTATACAGTATACAGTACCTGGGCATGTGCAGTGTTCATGTGCTGGTTGGTGGCCATCTGTGCGGCACCCCTGCAGACTCGTCCCTCCTCTCCTGGCCTGTGGCTGCTGTGCCGCAGAGGAGAGGGCAGAGAGGTCAAGCAGATGGGAAAGGAGGAGGAAGAGGAGGAGGGGGGCAGGGACGATGGAACTACCTGCAGAAGAAAAATCACATAGGACCATATGAACAGTTTTGTTGCAAAATGACCTGACTTAAAATTACTTTTTTGACTTTTGCATTTCATTATAAGAAATTACTGTTCAGACAGACGTCCTTTCATCTACACGTATGTGTGAACTCTTGCCAATAGCCTCAACATCAGCATACACACTGGCATATGTGGTGCATTTCCACGAGATCAATCATGACCAAAAAAATGGAACAACCTACATACAGCAAAAGTAGTGTATACTAAACGTGTTCTCTACTAATATACTACAGTAAATATGCAGTCAGACAGACAGGCAGATAGACAGACAGCCACAGTGACAGACAGACAGACAGACAAACAGGCAGAGATAGATAAACAGAGAGAGAGACAGCCACACCGACGGAAAGACAGGCAGACAGCCCCACTGACAGACAGACAGAACTAAGCACTAACCGTTGGCCAGGTGATGTGGTTGCCCAGGAATGCTGGCTCTGTCTGGAGTAGAGGCCTGGGGCAGGGCTGTGGGCACTGGGATAGGGGAGAGCTGATGGGGGTCTGGAGACTGCAGTCTGGTGGGGCACAGGACACCAACATTGGTACACATTACATTATATTACATTACATTACATTACATTACATTGCATTTGGCAGACGCTTCATAACCAAAGCGACTTACAATCGAGGACATAATTATAGCCAACATCACTACCAGAGACAAAGTGCACAGGAAATATACAGAACAACAAGTGCAGATGCAAAGTAGGGTTCGTTTTTTAGGGAAGTATACACAAAGGGAACTAGTTACATTACATTATATTACATTACATTACTCTGGGCTGACGCTTTTATCCAAAGCAACTGATTACAGGGTATCGGTTGCAGTCCCTGGAGCAATGAGGGATTAGGTGCCTTGCTGAAGGGCACTTCAGCCATGGGTGGTGTAGGGAGAGGAATGGGTGGGATTTGAACCTACAACTCCCTGATCTACCTTACCCAATCTACCAGGGCTGCCCCAATTCAGGACAATCAGAGTAAGGTGAGCAAAATGGCCTCAGATGCTCAAATTCATTAGCATATTTGCTCCTGTCAATCACAAAATAAAGTGCAAGTGCAGCAAGCAGTTCCGGTGATTACTGAAATACTCTTCTAGGCTTAGGAATGATTCTACAATTCCCCTACGCTTTTGGCAAAAGCAAAATGTCAATTATCAGTATTTTTTTCAACTAAATGACCTAGATGTTTACATAGTGTATATATTTAAGTTTCCAAACAAACAAATTGCCAAGCTTAATCTTAAATCATTTGATAAATACTCTAATGAAAGCGAACATTTGCTTGATTATTTTGTCAACAGTGTTATGGACAAATACTATGTCATTTCAAACATATATACAAATACTACAGAGTTGAAACAACATACGTTTGAAAGTGCTTATGTCCCTTAGCAATAATGTTGTCATTAATCTGTGCAACTGATATAGAAAATGTGATTGTTGAGCTTCATAAGTAGGATTTTATGATTCACTGTGATACAGACTGACACATTTTTCATTATAAATCCCTGTAACGTCTGATTTGAATTTAGTCGCCCTCCTTACACAAGACTTCCTTCTCCAGAGATAATCCCTAGTGTCTGTTCATATGATTTTTTTCAACACATAAGGGATCAATAGCTCAAAAACACTTTCAAAACAGTCAACCGTGTTACTCAACTGTGTTACGGTCAACAGTGCAGGGGAACAAGTCTGCACTTTTTTAGGAGAAAAAAAACAGAGCAGACGAACCCATCTCCCTAGAACACAAATCATTTTGTTTGTTTGTCTGTCAATATGGAGATAAATTGGCAAAAACATATTCCTCCTCCACTGTCATCAGTGTTGCCAGATTGGGCTGGTTCCCGCCCAATTGGGCTGCTTAGGATGGCCGTGTGCGGGTAAAAATGGCATTTATCAGAAAAACCCGCCCACTTTTTGCCATAGAAATCAATAGAATTGAGCGGGATTTTGTGCTTCTAGGCTGGAAATCATCAGCCTCATCTGGCAACCCTGACTATCATAGCTAATTGTAACACCATTGACGGTAACACGGTTGACATTTCAGCCATTTTTATGGTGTTGTGCTAACTGAGGACCTCAGAAGTTCCACCACAACACCTTAATCAATTCATGTATTTGTATGCTTTATCTGTGTTTTTCTACATGTGATTTCTAATTCAGATTCTTATGAATATGTTGATAACACAGTTGACAGGCAATTTTCCCGCTATGAGAACATGAAAAAGAATGGATTAAATTATGGAAGGATGGAGCTCAAAACTTACCAAAAAGTCTTCCCATATCCTGCCAAAGAGGTTATGACATCACGTGATGTTATTTGTATGGCCTAAGACCAAACCATTACTGATTGATGGAGGGGGTTTCAGACCGTGACACGGTTAACACCGTTTTCGTGGGCACACACAAAATGGTCAATTTCATGTTTAGTGGAAAGGACAGTGGTCTTTCTGACAGTTTTGTCATATTGTGATGATTACTGTGAATCAACATTTGCAATCGTCTTGGGCAAAACATGTTTCTTTACATGCTAATATGAAGACTGAATCTGACATTTGGAAAACGGGACGGCATGAAAACGCCCAAAACCAGTATTAAATATTCATTCTTGCTGAGGGAAATAATGCCATGTCTACACTTTCTGTGTTATATGAAAGATAAATGTTTTCTAATGTCCAAAACATCATTGGATGCAGTTAATAGTTAGTGGAATTGACAAATAAAATCCATGGACTTAAAAGCGCAGTCGATTTGTAGAATCACTCTTAGGTGCAGTCAGCTGGTTTGTGATATGGAGCTGAGTTAAAGCATGTGAATCTAGGTTGGTCATTGCTGTGCTTGTGCTACATTAAAAAAACATTTTTTTTAACTCGCTACAATTCTCTCTATAATTCTCCACAACAATGTGGTGGCATCACACGAGCTCTTGTTGGCTGAAGATGAGTGCAATGTCTCAGTACAATGTTGCATGTAACCAAGTAAACCTATTACTGCTCTGCCCATGAACAACATGCTGTGTTCTTGGCGGGCTGGCTTCACTCGCACAAATGGCCAATGACAGCTTTGGTTGGGGACAGTCAGCCAAGAGAACCCCACCCAAGATCCCCATCCAATCCCACACCCATCCCACCCTCGCTCTCTCTCTCTCTCTCTCTCTCTCTCTCTCTCTCTCTCTCTCTCTCTCTCTCTCTCTCTCTCTCTCTCTCTCTCTCACACACACACACACACACACACACACACACACACACACACACACACACACACAAACACACACACACACACACACACACACACACGCGCGCGCGCGCGCACACACACACGCATGCACGCGCGCACACACACACACACACACACACACACACTACAGTGCATGAAAGAGTGTCACTCAGACAAAATGGGGGTTTCACGTGAGCAAGGTCACAGAGGATAGTTTTTTTTCTCACTGAAGCGGAAGCTGCTGTAAAAAGACCACCCGTAACCAGGCATAAGCCTGCCGCGAAATCTCAACCCCACATCAATCATTTCACATTTTCAGAGTTTCTACCCCAAAGAGGCAAACGAAGGGTATACGGTAAATGTACAGCAGCAACATTAGGCGTACATGTAACAATCGCACAGTACCGGTATGTAGAAAAATACACATTACTGTGTCGTCCACATACACAGTCCAAACCTGTCATTTCATATTTGGTGTTTCTATCCTAAAGGGGGGGAGGGAATATGTGAATGTGCAGCGCCTTGGCCTACAGTGGACTGTATACAGTACACCGCACTGCATCTACTGTAGTAGCTACTTCAAAATAATACTTCTTTAGGAGTAGACCACAATATCATCTGCATATTCAGAAAAATAAATTATCGCTCATATGCTAAAACTGGGCAGTCATGGGTGAGCGGTTAGGGCGTCAGACTTGCATCCCAGAGGTTGCCGGTTCGACTCCCGACCCGCCAGGTTGGTGGGGGGAGTAATCAACCAGTGCTCTCCCCCATCTTCCTCCATGACTGAGGTACCCTGAGCATGGTACCGTCCCACCGCACTGCTCCCCATGGGGCGCCACTGAGGGCTGCCCCCTTGCACGGGTGAGGCATAAATGCAATTTCGTTGTGTGCAGTGTTCACTTGTGTGCTGTGGAGTGCTGTGTCACAATGACAATGGGAGTTGGAGTTTCCCAATGGGCTTTCACTTTAAGCTTTCACTTTCAATCAACTGTTCACTAGAGAATGTTGATCATGGAGGAGTGCTGCTTCACTTTTTTGTCTTTAGCAGGTGCTCTTTGGCTCAAGGAAATTACGTTTCTTAAAATTATGGTCAGACTTAGCTCCAGTTGTGACTGTTGATAAGGTCTGCCAAAGATTCCAAGGCACACTGCTGGTGAAGTTAAAAAGCCTTTAATTAAACGGGCTGATGCGTTGCGACTACTGTCTTCTTCAGAGCCTTAAAAACGCGTCAGCCCATTTAATTAAAGGATTTTTAACTTCACCAGCAGTGTGCTGGAATCTTGGAATCTTTGGCAGACATTATCAACAGTCACAACTGGAGCTAAGTCTGACCATAATTTTAAGAATAAATTATCGCTGTTGGACACAGCTCAAAGGTAATGCAGAGTTCATCGCCCAGGCAAAAGTCATTTTTTTACGGAAAAAAACCTCATCAGTATGTCATTTGTCAAAAACACACCCACTCCAGCTTGGTGAGAAAGGGTCCGTTAAGGGGAGGAGGGGGGGACTACTGAAGAAAAATCTTTCACACCTTAATGCTGTGAAAGTCTTCACACTTATTCAACGTCTTCCACAGGAATTTATTGCATCACGTATCAGCCTCACTGATTTCAGTCACTGTTGTTTCCACCCCGTCACTGTGGTATAACAGACCCCCCGCATGAGTGCGGTTGCAGGATGATCGATAACAAAGAGGGGAGTTGGGGGCGGCATCCCACAGACTGGCCTATAGCAGGGGATAGGGATGAGGTAGTGCTAAAACATCTGCCTCCCTTTGTCCTGCTAGACAAAAATGCCCTTTTGAAAGTTATTTTCTGAAAGTTTTTTGTCAAAATGTAATCTGGTCCAGATGAGATGATCATCCACAAATGTTTCATGATTAAAAACATGTGACAACAATGCCCTGGTGTATATATACCTGTCGCCTCTATAGCCTAGTAAGACAGCCAGAAGTTCCCCATGACACAGGCTAGACTCAAACCTGGGTCCCCATGGGCATGCATTGCAAGCCCATATATGTAAACACATAATGCAAACAAAAGACATCTTCATAATGGTGAATCGTGTCAACTGCCTAATTACAAATGGCCTATGTATGTTTACTAAATGTATTGAGATGAAAGTGGGGGTGACATACTGCTTCAAATAATTCAATGTTAAAATGTCTTGATTTGGCCCTGCCGTGGCCTAAGGCACTGGGTTACTACGCTGGCGACCCAGCTTCGATTCCGGCCTGGGTCATTTGCTGATTCTTCCCTCTCTCTTTCTCCCCACTTATTTCCTGTCTCTACTCCACTGTCCTGTCAAGAGTAATGGCAAAAAAGCCCTATGTTTTTTTTAATCCTGCTTTATTTACTATCTAACTATTTTTGCCATTGGAGTACACTGCACTGAAACATTAATGCAGCGCACTCTTGTAAGAACAACTTGAAAAGAGAACCTAAAGCTAAGCGTAGGCCTACAAGTCAAACATATCACACCATATAGCCCACTCTGCACAGTAATAAAGCAAGCAAGACAAAATAACTTTTCGAGAAGCAGCCAGCTGAAGGTCTTGAGCTCTCTGCCTGCCTTCACAGCGGTGGTCTGAGATGTACAGATAGCCCGCATCGCATCGGTCCTGTCCACTGACCTAGTTTCTTCACTTGTACTTTCCGTGGGTCTTGGGTGCCTTTAACAATACATCTACATAGCAATTTGTGCAGTGTAAATTTAACACATTGAAAGTCATACCCATCACTCTATAGTGTTGAAATAACACTGCTGAACGCTGAGAAAAAAACACTGTGTACCGTAGCGTATATACCCCCACCACACTAACTGACGGCTGCACATTATGTTTATTATATAGCAGTACTGCAGAAAACCCACATCTACAATAGCCCAAATTAAAGAAAATGTTGCGTAAGTGATACACTGTTGCTCAGTTGACTCGGAGGTGATGTAAGTTCTAACTGAATGTGCAAACTTGTGTGGCCCCTTAACACAAGACGTTCCACCAGTGGAACGCTGTAACAACTGTGATAACGCTGAAAAAAAAACGTTACTACCATAGGACTACACCAGTATGACAGGGCAGAGGACCTTTCTTATACATTAACGACTTGGTCATTGCCATTCCGGTAACAGCTATTTTATAACAGGGGTCGTGTCTTACTGGGTTATGGCAGCAACAAGCAATCAACGGTAAATGGTAGTTGGTGACATTATTACAGACAGTCATGTATTAGAGCCAAGTCATGTATTACAACAATTCCAACAATTCCAACAAAATATGTCTAATGCTAAATATGCCTTACATCAGAAACTATTACTTTTTAGTAAAGCAAGTGGAAAATGGAAAACTATTGTACACTCATCATGAGATTTGCACTCAACGGTGATGCTCTAGGCACTGTATCTACCACCATGCTTTAGACCACTGTCCCAGATGCTAGAGATAAGTTAGAGACGAACCCCCTGCCCTGACCCACTTTATCCACATGCATATCTCCACTGTGCCATCTAACTGTAAATGTTCACAGTCAACATGTTGGCAGTATTCAAGATCATTGCATCTTGCTTTTCAATCACGTGAGTGATGTGAACATTCTTCAAATAGCGCAGTGGTATACAGTAGGTTGCGCTGCAGAAAAAAATGCCTCTTTCACATGAAGCAATGTCCTCAGAATATACATGTATAATGTGCTTTAATGTAGAAATGTAATGTACTTGTATTAAAGGTATTATCACAGTGACTTCTTCAATAGCAACTTGAGGTTGGTCAATTCAACTTTGCTAAGCCTCTCTGTCAATTGGAGTTTTATTTTCAAATTCCACCTCATCCTGGCTAGGTTGAAGAGTTTTTGAGCAGGATCCTGAACCCCACCCAGTGTAGCCTACTGCAAGGTAGTTTTCACAACTGGTGCATGAAAGGGGAGAGTGGTATGAATCCACAGACCGCAGGCCTAAGTTTACATTCCAGGACACTTTTATGTCTGATGCTTTTATTCAAAGCGATTTGCAGTCATTTACAAGATATTGGTTACAGTCCTGGAGTAATGTGAGGTTAGGTGTCTTGCTAAAGGGCACTTCAGCCATGGATGGAGGTGAAGGGAGGGAGGGATTCAAACCAGCAACCCTCTGATCTAAAGACCACTTCCCTAAGCACTGTCCACATCTGCCCAAAGTTACAACCATTTTAGATTGAATGCCACACCAGTTGAGAAGACCGTCATGTTGTTCACTGGGAGCAGTATTGGGTTCCGTGTCTGCGCTGTCAAGAACACTTCAACTTTCACCATTTAGAAGTTGTCCCAGGGGAATCCCAACTCACTCAGAGTGAGTGTAGATAATTCTGCACAAAAACCTAAAGGCTGTAAGGACAGCAACAATTGTGCACACCTCAACTTGAATAGTTGTCATTTTTGGATAACCACATAAACACACTAAATGGTTATCCAAGTATTAATTTAGCAAATAATAAATAGTATGTATGTACTGTAAAGGGTATGTCACAGTCAGTGTTGCCAGATGTGTCTGACCAAATCCCGCCCAAAATGCTCTCAAAAACCGCCAAAATGCGCTAAATTCCGCCCAAATTCAACAAATTACATTGACTTCTATGGGCCCAAAACGGCTGAAAAAAACGCCAAATGGCCAATTTTTCCCGTTTTTACCCGCAGACGCTTGTCAAAAGTAGCCCAATTGGGCGGGCACCCACCCAATCTGGCAACACTGGTCACAGTATTGTGACATTCTTTAAAAATATCACAAATAACTACCAAACTATTTAGCCAAGAACCAACCAAGCATGGTGCCGACACAAATAACCACCACCTTGTTAGCTTAGCGAAGTGGTATGTTTGACCTTTCTGTGAAAACTGTTGATACAGTACTTTTAATTGGAGACCTTTGAACCTCAAGCACAAAAGTGATGATTGAGCTGACAAATATGAGTTTACTTGAATCACCAATTAAATTCACAAGTTCATTAAACTAGTTTCTTATCCACCTGTGACCTGACACAGTTTCATCAACTCTGCCTTGCAGTTTACCCTCATTTAATCCTGTCACAGAAAAGTCAGACTTGTAACACTTAGCCATTTAGCAAGCCCCACCATAATCCATAAAGATAGCTGTGGATACAGTCGCCTGTGTGTGGCCTCAAATTAAAAAGAAATCAAACTGGGATACTGTTGTTAATTTCTCGAATGTAATAAGGAATATGCACAGTCCAACAGCCTGCATCTGCGACATGTTTACTTTGCTTATGTGATAGGATAAAGAAATATAATAGGCCTACAATAAAATATCATTGTGTGATTTCCTTACATGCATTGTACAGATTGTCCTCCATGAACCTAGCTGTGTGTATTATATATGCAAACTGTATATATAAGGGCTGGGACATTAATGCATTCATTTCGATTAATTAGTCACACAAAAATTAACACGATTAAAAAAAAAACTTTTTTTAATCGCACTATAATATAGCAACATAGTTCTGGATTAGGCCAGTGTGGAGGGCAGCATTTCACCTCATGGTGAACTGCTGGTGTCTGCTGAAATTGAGAAGAGTCCTCTCTTCTTTTAAAAATGAACAATATTTTTAGATTAAGCTTATTTGTTGTCAATACTTTTCACTGTTTACAAGTCAGATATTTAAATGTGATTAATTCAATGAATTAATTTCAAAGCCTATAGATTAATTCAATTAAAAGATTAATAAGTCCCAGCCCTATAATATATATATATGACAGTGGAGGAGAGACAGGAAATGAGTGGAGATAGAGAGACGGGGAAGGATCAGCAAATGACCTGGGTCGGAATCGAACCTGGCTCGTCGGCGTAGTAACCCAGTGCTCTACAGTTAGGCCACAGCAGGGCTGACATGTGTGCTTGTTTGATAGGATAAAGAAATGTAATAGGCGGCCTGTATATGGGGGGGCTACTATAGGCCTATAATGTAGCAAATAAAATACCATTGTGTGATTTGCTCACATGACTGTGTTTGCATTGTCAATCATTGTCATCGTTGTACAGATTGTCTTCCATGAGCTTAGCTGTATGTATTCAAGATATCGTATTTGTGACAGCAGATGACGAAATCAACTTTTGGTGATTTGTTCTTAAGGGAATGCGTGCCAGTACTGCAGGTAGACCAGACAGCTCCAAGCACTGCATCTATACAGTATTTAAACGCGAGGAAGCATCTTACCTACTCACTTAGTGTTTACATCACTGTAGCATGATACTGTACAAATAAAGTAGCACAAATAAGCAGCACAGTAAACCTTTGGTGACTTGTGTTTACGCTGATGTTCCATTAGCAAAGAGCGACTAAAAAACAATATTTAATAAATAGAAAATAAGGCCTATGAATATAAAAGCCACATTTTGTACATTTTGCAGTGTTAATACAGCGCTCAGGGTCAAATCTAACACTCACGCCATTGATACTCTCTAAGTCTTGAATTATCAGAACAAAATGCAGCGTAAATATGTGTTTTACATTCATGTGTCATTGTCAAACCAAAGAGAGACTCAAAAATAGGATCTAAATAAAGAGACAATAATGTGTAGCCTAGACTAATTCATATGAAGACTATGCAGTACAATTTGCATTACTCAGAGAGAGAATTTAAATCTCATGGCGTTGATCCAACTCACTAATGGGCAGAATACACTGTGTAATGAAACGCATCACACAGCATTCCATAGCACTGGTGCCCCTTTTATCCTTGTTGCACTTGAAATGGGAATCTGCTCTCTCAGTGTTGTGCTCCACCACACACACATGTTGTTGCCTTTTTTACCATGACAATAAATGAACCTCTTTTAACTGTTACTTATTACTTCATCACTTAATTATTATTCACTACTCATATGCTGTTACTAGTCCTGAACCTTAATGTCGGTCTGTTAATGACGGTCCTATGTGTATGCCTAAGTGTCCTGGCATGGGATAGAGAGAGAAACGTTATTTCAATTTCCTGACCTGTGCATATGGAGAAACTGGATAAAACTGAAAAAAGCCAGCTTCAACCAAGATTTTTCTGCTGCCACTTTGTTTGAAATGCCCTTTTGTCACTTTTATCTTGTCAGTGGGAGCAGAAAAATCCTGATTAAAGCGGACTTTTGTCAGTTTTATCTTGTCATTTGGTTGTCCGCAGGTCAGACCTTATTTTTTGGATGTGCGGGCTTTAACCTACTCCTTCATATGAATGAACTGACAATAAAGCTGTCTTGACCTCAATGAAAGTCAACGAAATTGTGTTTGGCATACAATACTCAGTAGTAGTAGTGGTGGTAGTAGCAGCAGGTTTCCAAGTAAAGAGCATAAAAGGTTAAAAAGTGACTTAAGCTTGAATTTGAAGTACCTGCATAGTCGCTGTGCTGGGCCGAGTCCGACTGCTTGGGCTGGAACTCTTCGTCCTCCGCAGCGTAGAGCATGGAGTCTCTGGCCAGGTGTAGTAGTGGAGGGCTCACGTCGCCCACGCTGTCCCTGTCTCCTCTGGTCCTGACTGGCACATCTGCCCCCACTACCACTGACTGCTGTTGCTGCTGCTGGGTGGACTGCAGATGCAGCCAAGGGGCCAGAGGGAACTTGTGGGGGGCTGACTGTCCACCACCACCACCACCACCTCCACCGCTGCTGCTAGCTGGGTAAAACGACTGCAGTGCTGGGAAGAACTGCAGTGGACCACAGCCGACATCCACCTGGTGGTGTTGGGAGGTGGGGCTGGTGGTGCTGGTGGTGGTGGTGGTGTTGGGGATGGACGGTTGAGGGGTGGCCGGGTGGTGGTGCTGGTGGTAGTGGTGGTAGACCCGTCTGGGTGGAGAGATGGAGGTGGTGGGGGTGACGGAGGTGGTGGAGTAGGCTGGAAGGGGAGTCGGGGGAGGGCTGAGGACGTGGGGGAGCGGGGAGAAGGAGGAGGTGGTGCAGGTGGATAGCGACGAGGACAGAGTTGCATCGGAAACAACAGCGGCGATGTCCGAGGCCACCACGCCGGCTCCTTTCATACCGAAGAAGCCATTGGTGTCGGCGTGCTGCCAGGGCGCCACGTTACGCCTGAAGAAGGCCTCGGAGAAGGAGTCCAGCTTCTGTTGATGATGATGGTGGTGATGATGGAGAGCAGACCCTACATCCCCCAGCTCACCACCACCTCCTCCATCCATGTACCCCTCCACCCCGTCTGGACAGATTGAGGCCCAGTCCTCCCTGTAGTCCCCCATGTTGTTCCTATGGGGCCTCGTGGGGGTGATGGATACGGGTGGCCCTATGCAAGCAGCTTCCGTAGAGGATGAGGAGGAGGATGATGATGAGGATGAGGACAAGGAAGCTGACTGGCTGACTCCCCATCCAAGGGGACTCTCACCCTGCGCCTCCAGCCCTCCTCCCACGGAGAAGCACTCACTGCTGGCCTCGCCGTCCACCCCACCACCACCCCCGTCCACTCCTCCTCCACCCTCCTCAAACGGGCTTCCTTCTCCCAGGTGGCCCAGAGCTAAGCAGTGGTTGTAGGGTGGGTCTCCCCTGGAGGGTTTGGTGGTGGGGCGGTGGTGCTGGTGGTGGTGCTGGTTGTGATGACCCAGGGCTCGGGACATGAAGGCCTGCAGAGGGTGATGACTTTCGGCCGGCTGGAAGGCTGACTGGTCTCCCATCGCTGGTCGCTGGGTGGTCGGGCAAAAGTGAAAGAGAGAATGTTTGAGAGAGGGTGAGTGAGAGAGGAGAGGTGACAGGTTACTTTGAGAAGCCTGTCAGAGATGCATAGCCAACACCTGCGTGAAAATAGAAGAGGGGAGGGAAGAAAAAGCAAACTCTTAAAAGTCAATAAGCTATTAAAAGTCTGCCGAATTCAATTTGGCCATGAAAACAGCTTAACGTAGTTGACAGAAGGAAATTGTGACATTGTCAAACTGCATCATGTAGTAATTGAAAAGTCCAGAAGCATTTTTTAAATTATGAAGCAGCCTCACACACACAACTATCGCCGTATCGACACAGATCTAAATAGGCCAAGTTATGAAGAGAGAGAATAGCGAGAGAGGGAGGGAGAGAGAGAGAGAGAGAGAGAGAGAGAGAGAGAGAGAGAGAGAGAGAGACTAGGAAAAGAGACTAAGCAATAGAGCAGTGTTTCTCAACCGGGGTGCCGCAGGGCCCCCTCAGGAGTGCCGCAGAAACGTGGCTGATAAATAAATTATGTCATATAATATATATTTGTTTATATTAATAAATTGATGCCTAGCCAGTGGAATCTTTCATCTGCCATTTACGCACAATTAAATACATTTAGAACATAGGCTGTGTGACATCTCCAAATGTGTTACTTTTCTAAGCTTGTGTGGTATCGGATGCGATGCCATGTTACGGCTTGTTGGTTTGGGGTGCCTTGAAATTTGTCATGAATTGAAAGGGTGCTTCGCCTAAAAGAAGGTTGAGAAACACTGCAATAGCGAAAGAGACTAAGAAAAGAGAGCCAGAGACAAAAGAAAGAGAGAGGAAGAGAGAGAGCGAAGACAAAAACGTAGCGATGAACGACTGGCGTCAAATACGATCATTATGCCATCTTATCTGTTTTGTTTTTTACTTTGTTCGTTTTTTTTCTTTCATGTGCCGC
>NC_085877.1:13479689-13537189 GCF_034702125.1 Engraulis encrasicolus | reverse complement strand
TTGAATATTTTTGTCAGTTTTGTGACTGAATTGCTTTTAAAAATGGATGTGAACTTTTGGATTAGAGACACAACAGTTAGGCCTATTCTGTGTTTATTTAATGAATGGTCGGGCGCCGTCAATGAAACAAAGAGGATTGAAGAGGGTGGTCTGGCCAGAATAATTACACACTCGTTTTTCTTGGAGGTTTTTATGTGCATGAATTAAAAACCCTGCATATTCAGTCCTCATAAGTCTGCAGTCTTGTTGTGTTGCAAGCACGCATGAGTCTGCAAACTACCATATTTAGGTCCAGTGAGAAATTAAGTCACAAATCCATAAGCACTGAGGTCTGAGAGGAATAACTGAGGACACGGGCAGTCAAGAAGAAAATCACATAGCCTTCTCTTGCATTCATTTGCCATATTAAGACCTCAGCAGGTGAATGCTAAAATTGTACTTACCACCAGTATAGCCACAATATTGGACTGTTATCCAACAGCATTATAATTTCTTTACACAAACTGGCCCTTGTTACAAATTAATTGTAAAAAGTCCTGATGTACACTGTTAAAAAGTGATGCACATAATGCTTTTAAATTTAAAATGTGGTAAATGGATGTTTCTGCATTGGTTGTGTTATCTTGTGCTGAGCCTTATTATCACCAAAATTGTAATGACAATGTTTTAATCTGTCACCTAAAACTGTCTGTAATGTCATAAGAACATTAGGATGCAGTTAATCTTATTCAGCTGTGGATGTGAGTGTGTCTTGAGATACTGTATATCATGACTTCTACGAGTTAAGTTAAAACAATGTTAAGTGCTCCGTTGTACTTTCAACATGCCCGATGCGTCATGTCTAACAATAATACACACCTGGTTTCATTCCAGCCACTCCGCTTTTCACTTAATGAAAGCTGCATACGGCAAACAAAACATTGTTTTTGTGTTTTTACATTCTCCACCATACCAATTTCCCCCTCTCTAATTAAAGTCTATCATTTCACTCCATTATAGCCATCCAATTCACTTCCACATTAAAATGTCTATCCTGACTCATTTGAAAACAGCATATTCAATTACAGGATGTTTGTTTTTGTGAGGGAGCCGTGGGTCAACCAGTGCTTCTTGGTGATAAAACATTAATTATGAATTATCGGCATGTGCAATGATTATTGAATATGTCTGAGGTAATTATCGTTGTGACATAAATGTCGGATAATGAACAAAAAGCAATTGCAGCCGCAAGTGTATTCATCCAGACATTAAAAAAACAATGAAGGGAGTCTCTTGTCCTCCTATCATCCTTGACAAAGACATTAAACAATAGGCCTAATTTAAAATACACTTAAAATCATTTAATCATTATATAAATCACTACATACTATTGTAACACTTTACTTGACACCGACATCTTATGCATGACATGACAGTGTCAAGACTTCATGGACGAGTCATCAACATTATGTCAATGTCATAAGCGCTTTTCATGAAAAGTTGACATTGTATGGGTTGCCTTTACCACAATTGAATGTCACTTAACGGTCATAAAATGTTTATGGCATTGCTATAAAGGTTATGACATGTCCATCATGATACTGTTATGACACTGTCATGTATGATGCCGGTGCCAAGTGAATTCCTAACTTGAAGTGTTAACTTGAATCTTGAATGAATCTTGCATAGGTCTATGCGGGTGCAGGTACTGGTATGTTTGCTGTTAGCGTCCACATATGTATGCGTGTCAGTATGAGAGTGCCAATCTACACAAATCAGTGTATACTTGTGCAGAACACAACCAAACACATCGAGATTGGTTTGCATACCAGTAAATTGCATACACAAGCATACAGTATAATAAAAGGAGGGAATGACCGTTACATTGTTCATCGTCACTACAGACAGAAACATTAAACGTTGAGAAATATTTATGTATAGGTAGGTAGTCTATGTAAAATAAATAATTCCAATTCATTGTACAGTATGTGTGAAAATGACTTAATCTGCATGTGTTCATATTTGAGTGTGTCATACATGTCTGTATGTCTGTATGCATCTGCATCCAATTTACACATCTTTATATCAAGGGGGTTGTTCGTGTATGAGTAGCTTATGCATCGTTACATTTGTATCTGTTCAATGTGTGCATGGGTGAGGGCAAATCTGTGTCAGTAAATGTTTATTAAATATGTAGGCTATATTCATGTCTGTGAATGTGAACCCAATGTGTCTTTTCGCGTGAACCAGCTGAGTGTTTGTTCTAACCCAATTTGTGTCTGTGTGCCTGTGTGGTTGTGTTTAGTAGTTCTGGTCACTTTTAAATGTACCCATGCATATTGCAAATGTATCCAAATCCAAATAAAGCCAACACAATGTAGTCCTCATTAATAACATGAATGTTAATTATAATCAGTTCTGCGCAAGCATATGGATCTCATAGAATGAATCAAACTGTCTGTCTGTAAGGAGTGCACCTGTAATCATCTGATTAAAGTCTGTAAATCAGACATAGGCTATTACTTAAAGCAGAATTCCTGCAAATGTTATCATGTGATTGTATTGCTCACTACTTGATAGTGCTTCTTTTTGTTGTTGTTCAGCCAATTGGCCAAGATCCTGTCCATTCTATGTTTTGGTTATGGTCTTTGGTCATTAACACATTGACGCCAAAGGCACCTGCAAAAAAAGGGTGCTGAATGCCTGACCCTTCTTAAGAAAAGCTGCCCTCAGCCTATAAAAACCTAAATATCTCTGCTTCTGAAGCATATAAAAATGTGCACTAAGTTGCATTTAAACGCTAAGACCCTCATCTTTCATTGGAATGTGTTCATTCATCTCAAACAAACTGAGATTTTTAATAAAGTTGTCTCAAATCTCATGAGCCTGAATGTTGCGTAATGCCGCTCCAGGCGCCAGGGCCAATGTTGCGCAACGCAACATCAGGCATCAATGGGTTAAGCCATCTTAACATACCCAAAATATCAGCCCAAAAATTATGCATCATGAACAGACATTTTACAACACAGCAACAACATTTGGAGAATGTTAAATGTTTTTTATGTAAGCCATGCCCTCATTAGAATGACCAGCATCTCAGAAAGGACTGAACAAAAACATACTGCATCGTAGGGCACTGGCAAAACAAGGGCCAGACTTCTCCTTTAACATAATAACATCAAGAGATGTTGCAGACTTCCCGAAATAGGGAAGGTCATACTTCATTTAAACTTTATTTACCTAGGAGAGTCCTGGTCAAAATGGCGGAAAACAAATAGGCTATACTTTACAGTGGCTGTTGACACTAACACATCAGTGCCTGAGGTAAAGCTATGAACTTGTAAATTCAGAACTCCCCTCCGTGCTCTTTTGATTGTCAGCCTTTTTTATTCTAGTAACAACCAGAAGTATGTTGAACCGGCCTACCACATTTTGATCGAAGATTGCATAGTGTTCATAGTGAAGTAGTAACAGGCTCACTACTGCACAGTCAGACAGGAGATTTGGGTGATTTTTAAGCTTTAACCATGTGTTTCGTATAGTGTGTGGGCAGCGTGTGCTTGACAGAATAATCATGCTAATTTCGTGGTGAGCATAGCATGAATGAATGTGAGTCTTACCAGCGCAGACAGAAACCTCAACCATTAGCATAGACTACAGGTATGTCGACTCGACACCCACAGTCCGAGGGCGGACTGCTAGCTGTCCGACCACAGACCTACTTAGACACCTACTTTACAATAGGCCTACCTCTATCACCTACTACAAATCTATCATTATACAAATGAAAGTGCAATGCAATCCAATACTCAAGTTATCTTATCTGTAGGACTCATTTTAAAAACGACCCTGCTTTTCTTAACCCATTTCCAAATTCAATTAAAACAATGTGAGGGTGCGTATGGGCTACTGATGGTACCACACTGAATGGCCTCTGAATTTACAGTATATTTCCATGAATCCAGCTTTATATTGGACTTAAAGACACAATGAGAGAGAGAGAGAGAGAGAGAGAGAGAGAGAGAGAGAGAGAGAGAGAGAGAGAGAGAGAGAGAGAGAGAGAGAGAGAGAGAGAGAGAAAGAAAAAGAGAGAGAGAGAGATGGTGTGACACAAGCAAAGTAAGAGAGAGGAAAAGTTGGGGACTGGGAGTGTGGAGGAGGTTGTCTGCCTGCGTTTCTGGTTTTCTGTCAGGCGACATAGAGACACGAAAAAGCGACAACACAGAACACGGGTGGGGGAAGGCAGCAGAGGTTTTTTTGGACTTTTTTGTTGTCTCGGTGCCTTTAATCACTCATGTTTTTTTGTGCCAAACCAATCTGTGTGCAAGACTGTGCCGCTGCCGCCGCCACTTCTGTGGAAAAACAAACAATAAACGAGGCGACCGTCTGTCACGCTCCACGACAGGCTTTGGCAAAATGGGGGAGAAAAACATCAGCAGGATGTGAAATTCATGACTAGTCATGGAAATTGGCTCTGGTTGATTACATAGCCAAATCCCCCCTTCGAGTTCCTGGTAAACTGTGGAACCGTAAATGAAAAACAAGAAAAAATCAAGTAAGCATGCAGGGGATGTAATATCCACAAACACTTCCAACTGAGTAGTCAGTGATCACTGCTCATCTGACTGGGCGGATAAGCCATTATTAGCAGTAAGCGACAAGTTTGCTTCTCAGACACAGAAAAATTAAGGTGTCAAGGGAGCAGAGTTGAAAGCAACTAGCGACTGGCTCGGGGGTCCAATAAGATATCAAATTTCTTAGAACTAGACACCTTTGACTACGACGACCCGCATGAATGATAATCCTGTCAAAGACAGAAAAATAGGAGATTTTAAAAAGCCTGCTATAACTACATCAGGGCAGTGTGACACAGCAATCTGGGCCCTATAACTTAGCCGTCTTGGTGGGTCCGTCTTGTTGCTTATTTCTCATGCATCTTTTATTGTTTTTTGTTCATATGGATGACCCCTTCTTCATTTCACTAAATGTAAATTGTATCATATGGCAAATGACAGCACTTGACTTGACTTGGCATCTGACTAGCTTGGGCCCTGTTGTGTCGGTGGTACTGTTTGTCGCCTTGTTCGATGTCCATTAGAACATTCTGTTCTCTATTTGGACGGGCCTTGTTGGGTTGAAGCGCCATATATTATTGCAAGAAAGATCACATGAATGAACAAAACAATTCTTAAAACTAAAATTTACTGAACTATGTGAAAGCAGTTTTGGCCCACTGGTCTGTGGACACCTCGTTCTTTCTTTGTTGCACTAAGGGGTTAAGCACCTCTTCACTATCTTGTAGAGCAGGGATGCACAACTGGAGGCCTGGGGGCCACATGCGGCCCACCTCCTCACTTAGTGTGGCTCTTAGATAAGACATCATTTGCAAAAAAAAGGCCCAGTTTTTTTTTTAAACCATCAATCCATTGTAATTATACTGTTGGCCAACGGGGAACACTCCTATACCTTCCAAACAATATTGACAGTCAGTGAGCAACCAACTGTCCCTCAAACTGCAGAGAAATCTGTGGATATGTGGCCCTCCAATTGTGGCTATGAAAAATTGGGCCATTCTTATCATGACAGTTGCCCATTCCTGTTTTAGAGCAAGCGTCACGCAAGTGATTCTCGCGAGCACCAGGTAGCCCTACAGGAGCTTCTGAGATGCCAAAGTATAACTATGACAAGGTTTTAGTCCCAGTTTATGTTTTCATTGTTTTAAATGTCAGATTATTCATAGCCTATGAACCATATTTTTTTTAGGTCTATAACCTATAAGCAAACAATCATCCTTCAATTATAGTGTGATTTAAAAAGAATGTCAAGACATCAGTAGATGATTTTGACTAAACAAGTTGCCTTTGTTGCCACTGGGTAACTACGCCGGCGAGCCAGGTTCGATTCCGGCCTGGGCCATTTGCTCATCCCTCCCCATCTCTCTCTCCCCACTCATTTCCTGTCTCTCCTCCACTGTCCTGTCAGAAATAAAGGCAAAAAAGCCCTTAAAAAAACATATTTTTAAGAAGTAGCCTTTGGGTAGCTGGGCCCTAGCCCTCAAGAGCCCTCAGGTAGCCCTAGCCCTCAGAAACAGAAAGGTTGGAGACCCCTGCTTAAAAGTGTAGCTTAAGCTGCATCCTGCATGATACACTGTAAAACATTGCAAGTCAGTTAAATGAAAAAAGTAAGTTGCCCTGCTGCCTGATGTTTGTAAGTTAACACAACTCGAGGCTTAACTCAAGGCTTTCTCAATTTCTACAAGCGTAAGGCAGCAGGGCAACTAGTTTTTTTTACATTTAACTGGCTGAAATGTTTCACAGTGCACTGCTGATTCCACAAACACCCAAAACCCAGACACTACAAAGGCTATGGCAAATCTAGTTTACTGGTCTTAGCTAATTTCTATCAACTAAAGTTGATAAGAGTATGCAGGCAGACTTTCAGACAGTCCTTTCTGAGGCGTGTGGTATGCAGATTTGGATGGAGTGGTCAGCAAAATTAACACCAACAGCATCTAATATGCACCTCAGATATTTATATAGCCTACCTCTGCAAATTATTTCAGTGGTTACAAACCGACAAGATAGGTCTGCTGACATAAAACTGCAGGGAGATCAATTCAGTCCATTGACGATATGAGTGAAAGGATGAAAAGGAACAGGTGTGCATCAAAGTACTCCTCTACTTTAACCATGTGACAAATTAATCTATATGGGTAACAATAGCAAAGTGTCTTCACACAGAAAAAAAAGTCTGCACAGAAAATATTCCATGTGCATGTTAATCACTGTCAAGGACTGACTTCTGATTTGTTCATGCTGAAAATGCTGTATGCTGTACTGTATATTGCTATATTTTAATCACTCATATCATAATGTCTTTCATAAAGTAGGCCCCTAGCGTAAAGTAGAAGTACTCTAGCAAATGTTATTATTACGTACCATGTAGTATGTTATTACAAAGTTGAAACTGCGTATCACTACTGTTGTAATTGCATACGACATGGTCACTGCCATCCTGGTAACCGCAAATTTATAACGAAGGCCATGTCTTAACCCAGTGTTTCCCAACCAGGGGTACGTGTACCACTAGGGGTACGCGAGCACACATCAGGGGGTACGCGGAAAGATGTAATAATAGCAAATATATTGAGTGTAGTCACATTGGGATAGAGGAATAGAGCATGAATGAGGGTGAGGGGGTACTCATCATTTGACAAAATGGCTTAGGGGGTACGCAGGACAAAAAAGGTTGGGAAACACTGTCTTAACCCATTAAAAGGCATCAATGGCCTTCTTCAGCTCGCCAATCGGTACTGGACAAAATGTCCGACCACTTGCAGGCCGTAAAATTGCACGCATACTGCTAATGCGGCGTTACAGTTGCCCAAGGTTTCACACTGAAGTCATATGCTCATCCCAACAGCATTGCATTTTCATTTGTTAACTTAAAAAATAATCCTCTATATTTTCCAGCAAACCAACAAAGTCAGCTAAATGTTCCTCTTTTTGTATACCTAAATTTCAAAGGGAAAATACAATGTGGCACTTGACTACACGACAGCGATAATTTACTTCTTTTAAATAACTTCACTTGTGTTATGTGATGAATATTGTGTTCAAAAACGCTTCATCATGTGCCGCTGGTTTTGCCGAAGTTCCAAATGTACGCATCTGCAGTAGTTTTGCCCTTTAGTGAGTCATAGTGGTTCAAAACCAACATTGAGCCACAAGTAAGTGATTCCAAATGCCACATTTACCCAAACATGGACAGTCAGTACTACGTTTCAGTAGATCAGCCCTCGGTGCTGTGCTGTGCTATGGGTTTCACCTGGGATGCACAAGGTCACTCACTAGGCCTTTGCGACATATTGAGGATATGTAGAATAATGATCTTGTCAAAGCTATGATAATGAAGCACAAATGCTACAAAATGTGTTGTACAATAGAGGAAACTGTTTTTTCTTGTTTTGTTGCTCGCTTGTGCTGAAAAGTAAAAGACAATGAAAGACACCAAATACGTAGCGGGATTTCCCATGACTTCCAACAGTCAGTGAGAATGACGGCCAAATCATGACTTTTGTAGAATACATTTCCCAGAGTTTGTCTGTTAATGAGCTCAAAAATCTTTCATTGCAATTGAGACGCATTCATGAGGTGTGTTGATATGTGATGCTGTAATCGGCACAGACTTACCTTTGACTGCTATCCAGGCCAGGCCACCGGCACCCGATTGATCTGAGACAGGAGTCCTTGGGTAGCTACAAGCATGCGTATGAGTGACGGAGACAGTGGCGAGAGAGAGAGAGAGAGAGAGAGAGAGAGAGAGAGAGAGAGAGAGAGAGAGAGAGAGAGAGAGAGAGAGAGAGAGACAGAGAGAGACAGAGAGAGACAGAGAGAGAGAGAGAGAAGAAAATGGGGCAGGGACGGGGGCAAATGACAGATAGACAGACTGAGAGAGAGACAGACAGACAGATAGAGAGATATAGGGACATACATAGAAAGAAAAGAAAAAAGAGATAGAGAGAATACGCAGACTTGTGCAAGGGTGGAGAGAGAGAGAAGTACTGTAGGTTGGTTTGTCGGCGGGAGCTTCGCGACACTTCTCTGTTCCTCTGATCTCTCAGAGAAGAGTTTGTCATTGCGATCCTGGAAACAGAAAACGAAGAAAGAAACGTCGCAGAGAGAAAGGGCACATGAACACATACCCGTACACACAACACACATCCACACATCCACTCACACGTCGCTTCGACCCAAACCTCAGTGACATTTTTCAGTCTGACTACACAGGCCCCTCTCATCTACCTCTGTCTCTCATCTTCACCTCCTCGTGAAGATCTGCTTTAATTCACCCTCGCATGCAGATATACACCTTTATGTGTCACTCATGCAGTGTCAAAGTACGGTAGGGAAATTGTATGCCAAACTAAATTATCCCTGTGAAGCTGTGTGTGTGTGTGTGTGTGTGTGTGTGTGTGTGTGTGTGTGTGTGTGTGTGTGTGTGTGTGTGTGTGTGTGTGTGTGTGTGTGTGTGTGTGTGTGTGTGTGTGTGTGTGTGTGTGTGTGTGTGTGTGTGTGTGTGTGTGTGTGTGTGTGTGTGTGTGTGTGTGTGCGTGCGTGTCTTAATTTAAACACTCTCCTAGGCAGACATACCTTTATGTGTCACCTCTGACATGTCTAGGAAGATAAATTGTGCACCGAACACCTACAGATTGTCACAAGTCATGATGCCAGGGTGAGTTGTCTAGAAGTAGGATGCCATGCAATTAAAATATTGAGTGTGGCATAGAATAGCAATATATTGCACAGAGGTGCATTGGCGTAATAAACTAATGTAATGCACTTGAGTCTGAAATGTAAAACGTGTCCCACCATGTACAAAAAAGTTCCACAAAGAACCTTCAGTTTGCCAATCTGGCAGAAACCCCTAAAAGTTATCTATGGAATCTACAAGTTCTCTGTGGAACCTCTAGATGACAGACAGTATTAGTTTGACGTAAGAAGAGCTCAGATGTTTTCTAGAGGGTTCTACAGAGGAGTTAAGAACCCAAAGGTTATTTGAAGAACCTTCAGTTTTCCACTGTTGGAGAACCCCTAAAGGTGAGGTTCTGAGGAACCGTGGGGTCCATCCCAGAACATTTCCTCAGAGTTCCTCAGAGTACTTTTAAGTTCCTCAGACAGAAAAAAAAATACTGTGCATATTATGTATCCACACAATGTAATGTGCTATGGTCAGTGATGTGGTATCACAATAATGAAAGTAACCGTACAATTCAGGGGTCAACAATGATTCTGTGGTAATATACATTAGCAATGGAGAGGAGGAGGAGGAGGATGATAATGATTGATGACGATAATGATGATGATGGTGATGATAATGATGATATAAATAAAAACTACAAACACTACGTACAGTACTTAGAACAGTAAAAATGTATTGTTAATTCAACACTTAGAGGACCAAATACACACTAGAAGATTTGACTCTCTGAATTGACTCTCTAAGTGTTGAAGTAACACTGCAACATCTACTGTATGCAACAGTAATGGTACTTTGTGGGGGAAGATCAGTGCTCACTATGATGAAAGGTCAGGATGTGTGAGGGGTTGTTTGCATCTTTTCACAGGTAAAAGCGAAGAAGAAGAAGAAAAAAAAGATGACGATTAGGATAATGAACCTTATCCCGGCAAGAGGGGGCGTTTGTGGTAGTGAAAACTACTGTGGGCCTGCCGAGGGTAGAGTGTGACGTACACGTGTGTGTGTGTGTGTGTGTGTGTGTGTGTGTGTGTGTGTGTGTGTGTGTGTGTGTGTGTGTGTGTGTGTGTGTGTGTGTGTGTGTGTGTGTGTGTGTGTGTGTGTGTGTGTGTGTGTGTGTGTGTGTGTGTGTGTGTGTGTGTGTGTGTGTGTGTGTGTGTGTGTGTGTTATCCTCCTGACTACCAGCAGTTCATTTTTGTCCTCTCTAGAGGACATTTGTAAACCGCAATATCTCCCACCCCATACACACTACTGTGCTAACTCCCAATGGTCTTTGAAGAGGACATTCAGAGCTTTCCAATGATACCATGTGTGTAGGGGTGGGGTTTTGGGAACTTTCTATTTCTTTGCAAGGAAAATGGTGTCCATTAAAATTAGGGAAAGTAAATGCATAATACTTTAAAGTGGGCAATTATTGTCTTAAAACATCATCTCTATATGTTATTTCAATCTCTTCAGAGCACAATTAAACCATTTCTAAATTAATGTAACATTATTTAATTCCCATATTTAGGCGTTAAAGAAATGTCCTCTAAAATGGACATTGGTAGTGACATCTTCCATTTTGTTAGTATTTTTCTAGTCAGAAAGTCAGTATCAGAATCAGAAGGAGAGACACTTTACAGCACATTATTGATAAATAATCCTAGATGTGATGTTTGAGGAAGATGCTGAAGGTTCAGAGACCTCTTAGGATTAATTTCAAGCAGGAAAAGTAGAATCAGAATAAGCAGAACGTTTCCTATTGATGCATTTGTCGCCCCATGTGGAGCATGACTCTGATGTGTGTCTGAACTTTGCAGGACAATATTTCAATCAAAAATTAAATTAAGACTAAATTAATCCTATAGACATGAACACATGTTTGTTCCAGAGATAATAACCCATATTTCACACATCAGAACTATAAAATTAGTCAACTCTGGTGAAAGTTCTCAGTTGAGGGACCACATGTCATTCAAGCTTCAACTGCAAGTTCAGTTGCTTAAAACAAAATTGCTTTGACTTGAGATGACCTGCATGAATGATAATGGTCACAGACACATCCAGTTTCCACCTCAAACCAATAAAACACTCATTGTAAACTCATAAATGCTCAAATTTACTAATTATTAAACTGATTGTTATGCTTTTTCATCCAGATTGATTGATAGCAATTAAGGTACATTTTCAATGTACGGCCTTCCAATGTCCACTGTAATGGACATATTAAATCTTTAAAATAAAAAATAAAATTTCAAAAAAAATGTTGTCAATCTCATTTTTTGGCTTTAAGCAATTGGGAGAGTGAAAAAAACCAAAGATTTTTAAACTTTTTTTCCCCTGGTAGTCAGGAGGATAGATAGCTGGCTGAATGTCAGTGTTTTTGACCCAGTAAGACCGAGAGACCGGCATGACTGTGCATCGCCGAAAGCTCAGTTTCACATCTGACGACAGAATGAGAGAGAGAGAGAGAGAGAGAGAGAGAGAGAGAGAGAGAGAGAGAGAGAGAGAGAGAGAGAGAGAGAGAGAGAGAGAGAGACAGACAAACAGACAGACAGACAGACAGACAGACAGACAGACAGACAGACAGACAGACAGACAGACAGACGGACGGACGGACGGACGGACGGACGGACGGACGGACGGACGGACGGACAGACAGACAGACAGACAGACAGACAGACAGACATACAGACAGACAGACAGACAGACAGACAGACAGACAGACAGACAGACAGACAGACCGACAGACAGACAGACAGACAGACGGACAGACAGACAAAGACACAATGACAGAGTCAAAGAATGAGAAAAATAGTCAGAGAATAAGAAGGGAGAAGAGTTGCTAGACACTCAACCTCTCCATTATCCTCTGACATTGGAGGGTTTATGTCGAACGTAAGAAGGAAAATACATATACTGTGCCTCTAAAATAACAATCCGATGCAACCACTGCATGATTATATCATAAATAAAAAGGAAGAAAAATCTGTCTTTTTCTGTTACCTGTTTTTTTTTTTATTGCATTAAGACTAACTTTTCTAAATATGTCCTCTGAGGAATTCATCCGTGTGGCACCAGATTTTTCTTCCTTTTTATATAGGGTTTCATAGGCCTATCTATATGAAGCATTCAGCTGGGAATGGACCTTTTTCATAGGATGTCAGACACTATCAAACACTTTTGATGCATTAAAATGTATAAGTTGCATCTGGTGGCATAAACATTAGAAACACCACTGTTTATAACTGCAAGTCTTTGCTTCAAAATGGAACTTGTCTGAGGTGCTATTGTGAAGGTACTATTCCCTTCATGAAGGCACCTCCATTACGGAAAAAAACGGAAGATTCACAGGAATGTTGATAGAAGTAAACAAGGCAGCTATGACAAAACAGATAATGGTAGAGATAGGAAATTGGGTTTACGAATGAAGGTATTTATACAAAAATTTTTAAGAATGGAATACCACACAATGTAGGTAGGTCTACCACAATGGAAATGCAAATACTGCACATACCACACTTAAATGGATGGATACCGTGCAAGGAAAATGAACACAGAGATTCAAACAAAGGGACAGCATAGCATAGAAAAAGTCTGGGACTGAATAAGCCTGCCTGAAAAAACATTCCTGAAAACACCAATCGGGCATAATTGGGTGTCGCTATGACTACACAGAGAGAAATACGAAAGGAAACAGGGGATGGCACATGAAAAGAAAAGATGACAATTAGCTATTAATAGACATTTTCAACAATTTGTTGTTAAAAGCCTTGTAATTGTATTAGATAGGGAGTCATGCTGTTCCTTCGTTTCTTTAGATTCATCTTGACAAAATTTAAATTGATAGGTATTGTTGAATAGAATTGGTGTGTGGGATTGGCATTCTATAATCTTTCTGTAATTATGTGCAAGAGTACATGCACAAATAATTTGCTTCAAATAACCTAATCAATATATGAACAATCAACTGTTCGCTTTTAATTACAAACTGCATTTATCTGCTGTCATAGTCTAACAACTTTTCATAATCAGCAGTCATAATCTGAAAGCCTATTTCAGTTAAGGTAGAGACAGCAGATTCAAAACATAAGCATAAGGCCTGTCCGGCACATCATTTAAATGACATAATCTAGGGGCTAAAATGCCACACCTTTTTCACCTTCTTATGTATTGATATTCTTGTGTAACCTTCATGTGTTTATTTAGATAGGTCTATCTATTCTTATTGATATTGACTTCAGTATATTTTCCAGTCACAACGTATCCACTAATGCTTGTGTTTTTATTTTTGGATGTCTCCATGTCTTTTGTTTATGTTATTTATGTTGTTTCAAGTCTTTTTTACTTAGGCCCTCCTGTTAGCACTTTGGTCAGCTGCTTTTGTTTTGTTAAAAGTGCATTACAAATAAACTTTGACTTGACTTGACTTGAAAATATGAAGGTTGCTAATGACAAAAAACATGACTGCAAAATCTTTTTAAAGGTGCACTGTGTAATATTTGTACAAATTCTTTCCAGAATTCATGCTGCCTATTCACAGTAATTATACAGTATATCACGAAAGTGAATACACCCCTCACAGTTTTGCAGATTTTTGAGTATATCTTTTCATAGGAAAGCATTACAGAAATGTAACTTTGACACAATGATTAGTGACCTTTTAACAACATATTTAACCGCTTAAATGTCTTGTTCACTCAGAAAAAAACAAAATACAGCCATTAATGTTTGAACATGTACTCACAAAAGTGAGTACACCCCAGATTAAAATCCGGTAGAGAAGGGGCTATGTTGGCTCGAATAGTCTCGAAAGGAAACGAAATGAAAAGGGATGACAAGGGAGGTCATCAGTGTGCGTTTCAACCTTTCTTTGCATTGAACTTTTACATTTTGAGTCTGCATTTGGCTTAAATGGATTGGTGTGAGATTTGAATGCAATCCTATGGAGAATATCATGATCTGCTTCAGTAGTCACAGTGCATGTTGACATGCATGTTTCTTTTAGGTGTATTTCAGATTGCCAATGTTGACAGCATTCATGCATCCCCAAACCATGTCAGTCCCACTACCATGCTTGGCTTATGAGAGGATACACCTTTTTTGTACAACTCACTTGTTTACCACCACACATGCTTGACACCATCTAAAGCAAATTTGTTTATCTTGGTCTCTTCAGATCACACAACATGGTTCCAGTGATCCATATCCTTGGTCTGTTCATCTCTCTTGAGACCAAGATAAACAAATTTGCTTTAGATGGTGTCAAGCATGTGTGGTGGTAAACAAGTGAGTTGTACAAAAAAGGTGTATCCTCTCATAAGCCAAGCATGGTAGTAGGACTGACATGGTTTGGGGATGCATGAATGCTGTCAACATTGGCAATCTGAAATACACCTAAAAGAAACATACATGTCAACATGCACTGTGACTACTGAAGCAGATCATGATATTCTCCATAGGATTGCATTCAAATCTCACACCAATCCATTTAAGCCAAATGCAGACTCAAAATGTAAAAGTTCAATGCAAAGAAAGGTTGAAACGCACACTGATGACCTCCCTTGTCATCCCTTTTCATTTCGTTTCATTTCGAGACGATTCGAGCCAACATAGCCCCTTCTCTACCGGATTTTAATCTGGGGTGTACTCACTTTTGTGAGTACATGTTCAAACATTAATGGCTGTATTTTGTTTTTTTCTGAGTGAACAAGAAATTTAAGCGGTTAAATATGTTGTTAAAAGGTCACTAATCATTGTGTCAAAGTTACATTTCTGTAATGCTTTCCTATGAAAAGATATACTTAAACATCTGCAAAACTGTGAGGGGTGTATTCACTTTCGTGATATACTGTATATTTTTTACATACCACCACCGTCAAATTCTATTCAATTCAAGTATTCTTTATGACTTGGAAAATAGCATTTTTCATAGGCTTACATGAAAGGGTGATCTTCTACGTGTCCGCCATTTTGAATTTCCAGAAATAGACATTTTTAGCTGTAAAACTTACTGTACTTTGGTCATACTAGTAAACATTAGTTTATTAGTTCGGAAATATTCATGAAAAGATCGAATTTGACAATAGGCAGCACAGTTCCAATGAGCAGCATGATTACAATTCCTACTCTGGCCACCATAGTGCACCTTTAAGGAATAGAGAGAGCTCCAATTCAACATTTTTTTTAATTAATTAATCTTTATTTTACCCGGAAAATAGACTCGTTGAGATTAAAAATCTCTTTTACAAGGGCCTCCTGGCCAAGTGGTAGCACAAGTTTGGCTACAAAGTTCAAAGTACTTCACAAAAACAAGTAAAACAAAACAAATCAATGAAAACAAGGGAGTCAGTTGCAAGTGCTCTCATCCTGGAATTAAATTGACTCAATGGAAACAGTTCCGTTCATTTAAAATACTTTTGTAAATTGTTCCATGAGGCAGGAGCAGAAAAAGCAAAGGCCCTTTTCCCTGTTCTGTGGGCCTACAAAAACAGAGGACAGAGAGTAGCAAATGGTCATTGGAGCGCAGACCATAAGATTCAAAACTCCTCATTGAGATTAGACTGCAGATGTAGGGTGGCAGTAGTCCAAGTATTGCCTTGTATATAAAAGTGTACCAGTGAATGAGTCTCCTGGTAGCCAGTGAAGGCCATTGCACTCTGGCATATACATAGTTCACAGTAATGAGTTAGAGCTCTACAGTTAGTAATGAACCTCAGGGCAGCATGATTGACAAAGTCAGTCTTACTAAAAGTTGCAAAGACAAGGCACAAGACAAAGACAAGGCAACATTTCACACACAATTTCAATGTGGGCTTTGAATGTCAGTGTGTCATCAAGCACGATATTTATACGAATCTACCGTGCGCATTCACGCATGTACACACACACACACACACACACACACACACACACACACACACACACACACACACACACACACACACACACACACACACACACACACACACACACACACACACACACACACACACACACACACACACACACACACACACACACACACACACACACACACAACCAGGAAGGTTAATGTAAAGTGTTACCCACACATTGTTGGCATGATTGAAAATTATCTTTGATTGAACTCTCTCTGTGTGTGTGTGTGTGTGTGTGTGTGTGTGTGTGTGTGTGTGTGTGTGTGTGTGTGTGTGTGTGTGTGTGTGTGTGTGTGTGTGTGTGTGTGTGTGTGTGTGTGTGTGTGTGTGTGTGTGTGTGTGTGTGATCAAGCACAATATTTGTACAAATCTACCACACACACATGCGCACGCACAAACGCACATATGCACACACACACACAAACACACACACACCAGATTGAGCAATTACTGTAAAATGTAACTGTGTGTAGGCTATCCAGTGTGGATGTTGGCACTTTTGCGGTTTTAAATGCGGCGATCCATTTCACATTAATGCTGAAAATGAGCAGGCACAAGTGCAGCATTAAGGATTTCTTTCACCAAGAGCCGCTGAGGTGAAACGGAAGAATGGAGCAAAGTAGTTAAAGGTAGTGTTAAACATTCTGGATAATGAGAGACTGTAATAATCACCTCCTTGGTAACGATAATGTCCACCATCACGTTCTATCATGGCCACCTGCCAAAGCAAGGAGCCTTCAATTGAACATTACCTCATTGTGAGCCAGCTGTGAGCACACTTTACTTCTTTTATGAACGCAAATTACTTATTGTTTTGCACTCGAGAGAGAATTGGTCTGCAAAGCCACAAACTACAGTGAGAATGTCACGTACGTAGACCACCAAGATTTTAACCCCCTTTCGGCTGACAAATGTCACATGTTGGGTGAACACATGATTTGGACATTACAACAGGGGTAGGCAAAGTGAGGCCCGGGGGCCACATGTGACCCACTGAGCCATTCCATCTGGCCCGTATTGGTCCTACAAATAATAGATAAAACATATCTACCCAATATATGGGCCTTGGGGCTTTGAAATTGGCTACTGTAGGCCTATTCATCTAAATATTGTGCATGTCAATGTGCAGGAATTAAATAGTCAAAAAGTTCATGTCATAGTGTATTATTTGTTAATACTGACACAAGTTGCCTGTGACATTTCGCCACTCGCCAATATTTTAAACCCAATGTAGGACCGGATGAATATACGATGAACATTCACTGCTGGTTACACAATCTACGATCTTACAAAAAGGTGCGGTGGTGGCGCATGCTCACTCAGAGCTGGCAGAGAGAGAGAGGTCGAGAAGACAATTCTCTGCCGTCAAAAAGGCCACAAGTCATACTGAAACACCTGCTCCAGCATAACACGGCGAGGGAGAGAGAAGCACACTGCGCGCTCCGCGACCACATGTTGTCATAGCAAGAGAAGGGGCGCTGTGTTTTACCAGAACCCGGCGGAGACTCACAAATATCCCCCTCACCTAAAGCGTGATTTAAATATTCATCCTCCTTATTTACAGTAGATCTTATGCTGTACACACAGTGCACTTTGATGCTGTTATTAAAGGTTGCTATGAAAGGCTACGGCATTGCACATAGATATTCAAATAAGACAAAATGACAAATAAATTACAAATAAAATCATTTTTGAGGAATAGTTCCACACACTTTAGGTTCTGATTAATTAAAGTGTTTTCAAAAACAACCCGTCCGTGGTCTGTAGTCTGAGGGCCCAGAAACTGACAAAATGCAGCAACCAAAAGGTCTATGAGCAGGCAATTGAGTAATTTTACCATTGCAAGATCATTGAGTTCTATCTGAGCCTAAAGAAACAGCAGTGTCGACCGTAGCATGTGGCACAGTGCGCTACACACCGTACCATATGAGGGTGACCCGGGTTCGAGTTTGGCCTGGGTCCCTTCCTAACCCTACCCCGTCTCTCTCTGCGACTTACTTCCTGTCATCTCTTCAACTGTCCTGTCTAAGAAGCTAAAAACACCAAAAAACATTGAAAAAGCAAAGTGTACAAGGAAAATGCCTGTGGAATCAAAAACAACATCATCAAAAAGAAAGAAAAATGAGGCCAATCAATAGCCTCATATACTCAGTATGGTGTTGATAAGCATCTTAAACACACGTATAAGGGCCTTGTTAGCTACTAACTATTGACTATTAAGGACCTTAATAGCGTTATTAAAAAACACTTGTGAAAACCGCACAGACATTTTCTTTATGTGTGAGCTTTGATGCATGCCAGCACAGCACCTTTACACAACTCAAGGTAGCCTACTCCAAGGCCTACACTTCTGATGAAACTTGCTGATATACTTGGCTAATATATAATATACACATCTAAGATGCACACAAATAACCAGTTTTCGTGTATTAAGTGTGTCACAGGCTGTGCTCCATCCGGCACCTGAGCCAAAATGGGGGTAGTTTGTTTGTCAGCACACGTGGCTTTTAAAAAAAAAGATGTATTAGAGGCAGCTAATTGCTAGACTTATATGAACCATATACAGAAACAACCTCAAGTGGCATGAGAGCACAAGAAATATCTTTAAAAAATACAATGACTTAAGCCTATGACTGATATTGTAACATTACAATTCCCATAACTAACCTCCAATAATAGTTTGTGTGGTGTGAACAGAGTGTTACACCTGAGAGTGCAGTGGTGTAGTCTACGCAGAACGCAGGTATACACAGTCAGTATACCCACCTAAAATGTCAGGAATTTCAGTATATCCACCTAAAATGGACTGATTCAGTATTTAGAATAGCACAGTATACCCACTTCAAAAAAGTAGACTACACCACTGCTAGAGTGCAAACAATAGGCTATCAAGCGCCATAGAGGAGGCAGACAAATAAGTGGGGGGAACATTATGGACAGTTGTAATATTTTGACATTGACATGCAGAAAGGCTTGTTTCTAACCAAGAATAGTGTGTAGCGCAGTGTGCTCAGAGTATTAGATTGTTAATCACGAAACTACTGCAACAAAAAATTCTCGTGTTGTATGGGTTATTACGTTCACATTTCAAAGGCGTTACATGCTGCTATTTGTCTCTTTCAGCCGTAAATGCTGAGGATGGGGTTCTGTCGCCACTTGACATTGTTGGGAAATTTCACACACGCATAACGGCACTGGAGGCAGACGGAGATAAGCGGCAAGAGTAGGTGGAGAGCGCTGTCTGAAACACACAGACACACACACACACACACACACACACACACACACACACACACACACACGCACACAGACACACACACACACACGTGGTACACACATGTGCAAGATACGGGCCTCGATACCTGTGTGCAATAGGCCTACACTTGACAACAGCTAGATGAATTAAGAGCTGAACTCTTGAGTTGAACATTTTACACGGCAACACAGGTCACACATATAGGCATTTAAACACCAGGTATGGGCCTTGTCCGCTGCCATATGTGCCTCTGTGCACTACCGTTTAACATATTTGACAATGTACCACCATAGCCCTACTGAGTGAAAATGAATGCCCTGCATCTGTAAAACTGGGAAGAAATGTAGCAGACAGATGAATAGACAAGTACGTTCAATCAGTGGATGTTATGTACGTATCATTGCACATTTTCTAATCCTTTGGGGTACAACAGATTTTTGAGTCACTCCATGGCTGTGTATGTACTGTGCAGTATACACTTATGGAAGCTTTCCGTATCAGACAGATATTTTCATCCTATTGTCATTCAATCTCTATTGTCAACAAAAATGTGAAAGTTTTATTTAAACAGTTAGTGTGTGTGTGTGTGTGTGTGTGTGTGTGTGTGTGTGTGTGTGTGTGTGTGTGTGTGTGTGTGTGTGTGTGTGTGTGTGTGTGTGTGTGTGTGTGTGTGTGTGTGTGTGTGTGTGTGTGTGTGTGTGTGTGTGTGTGTGTGTGCTACCGTATGACACACTTTGAAACACCTGTGGCTCTATTTGTCTTTTCCGGCTTACAGGGGATGGGTATGTGTGTGTGTGGGTGTGTGTTTGCGTGGGTGTGTGTGTGAGTGTGCTGCTGGGTTGACAGATAACAGCACGTGTTGTTAAAGTATGACACACACCATATTATCTACAGTTGTCTGAAAAAAATGCTACAACACATACATTTAACACGTTCATTATCACTTCACTTGACAATCCGTACGCTAACAATGACAGAAAAGCAAGCTGAACAAAACAACAGCGCTTTGAATTGTGTGCCAGAATGTTTTTTTTATTTCCTCTCGACAGTTGGATGACACATAGGCCTCTCTCTCTCTCGCTCCCTCCCTAACTTTGTACAGAGGCAAAGTTGAAAGCACAAGGGCAATAAAAACAAGTTTGTAAGTTAACACTGTTCGTCTTTCCCACCACAATCGCTTATTCCTTTTTTCATAAACGTGCTTTAAAAGTAAACGTTTTTAAATTTCTTTCAAATGACCTTTTGACTTTGAAGCAAAATTTCAGTAAGTGCTCAGAAGAAGAAACCATCTCAGACTTTTTTCAAAGGCACATTTTTCAAATGCCTAACAAAGCGTAATCTCGCTTTTGATTTGTCAAAAGATTCCCCCTGTAGTTCACTTGAAATATTAAATTGGAACATTCAAATCTTTAACGTTTGCAGATCACTGAACCCTTTTTAATTTCAAGTTCTGACAGAATCTTTCTTCACTTTTACAAATAACATTGCCTCTTTTCAAATTCAACTCTTTTAAAACTTCTCCCCAAATCTACTGGTCATGTCTTCAATCTCCAGTCCCTGCAGCCATCGCCAAGTATTGTGTATTGTTTGGTTTATTCCATCTGCAGCCCATTTGTGCCTTCCCTGCCTGGCCAGACGTGTCAATCCCGGGTTCAGAAAGGTAAAAACCTTGCCACAAATTTGATCCAACCAGCTTTGAATCAGTTGATTGTAATGAGTACTCTAGACAAGTAGACCAGACACTGAGTGAAGGAAACTGTGGAAGGGTTTTTACGTACTTATGAACTGGGTTTTTTGACACCTATGCCAGTTGCACATTCTCCTTGTTTTATTTTATACATAGCCTTCAATCCCAAGCCCTTTGTCTACTCCAGCATGGTGTGGTGTTTGTGTTTGTTTGCCCTGTCTGTGCCCCCTCTTTGTTGACACTTTTCATCCTGCACCCCCTCTACCCTACAAAGTCAAAGTGCAGTTACTACATATTTTGTCAAAATTGAGTTTAGACTGAAAATTATTTTCATAATACCTCCTTTATCTCTTTCACAAAGCCTTATGGTCCAAATGTGTCTCGTTTTAGAGATATTGCTATGTCAAAATTTCAGTAGCTCCAATATCCACCCTAATACCAGTACTTTGAAAGTCTTTTTCTCAGTCTCAACGCTGGTGTAGACACTGCACTTCTGCCTTTGTAGGGCAGCCTAACTCCTCTGTGTTTTGATGTTTTATCCATGGAAGGGGTAGGAGAGCAGCACGGCCTGGCCGGGCCCGATCTCCAGCCCTTCCAGCTGCACCACTGAGTCCTGGGCCCGGTCGGCCTCCGTGGTCAGCAGTATGGTGGCCTCTGCTGGCAGGTCCTCGTGCTGCATCTTCAGCGTGACGCTGGAGTTGCCCCAGTTGACGGCGGTGATGAAGCGCTGGCTCTGGTCCCAGAGGCGCACGTAGGCCAGCGAGCTGTCGGAGCTGTGCAGGGCCGCGTAGTCGCCGTGGGCCAGAGAGCGCTCCTTGCCGCGCAGGTCGCTCAGCACCCGGAACCAGTCGCGGCGGGCCTTGAGCTCGGCTCTCTGTTCCTGAACGTGAGAAAGGGGGTGGTAGAGGTGGGGGGAGAGAGAGAGAGAGAGAGAGAGAGAGAGAGAGAGAGAGAGAGAGAGAGAGAGAGAGAGAGAGAGAGAAAGAAAGAAAGAAAGAAAGAAAGAAAGAAAGAAAGAAAGAAAGAAAGAAAGAAAGAAAGAAAGAAAGAAAGAAAGAAAGAAAGAAAGAAAGAAAGGAAAAGAAAAAAGTAACAAGGTGAAAAAGTCAGAAAGGAAATAACAAGACAAAAAATTGTGTCATTTATTTGGGAGAAAAATAGCGACAGCTTTTGTGGTCCAATATCTGCATGTCTACAGTTATAAACACATCAGGTAACATGGAGAGTTTCAGAATGGAAAAACGTGAAAGGATGTGAGTAGGTTACTAAGGCAACCAAGAAGCACCTGTATTGCGGCGTTGTTCTCTACAACCTCGTCAAAGTCCCATGTCATCTCAGGGTTGACAGTGTCCTACAGTACAGACAAACACATCACACCATTATCAGAATGCAACCGGGAAAGAGTTCATGAAGATCTATTTAGCTGTGTGTTTCTCGGCAACATCCTTGCTACTGTAACTATGTTGTGATGTAATTTCCCATTGGCAGCCAACAAAGTTGCTAAGGATTTGTAACAGACACGTTCAAGAAACAGGTTCCAGATCTATTCAGATCTTGTGATCATAGGTTTAGTCTTTTTTCCTACCATGGACAAATCTTAAAGCAAGAGTGAATGAATGGCTATCCAATTCAAACAGGCTAAATGTATAGAATTCAATTCTATTCAATGTATTCTAATGACTTTAATTCAAGGAACACCAAGAAGTGTAGGTTTCATCTGTGGTTAAAAGCTGACAGACTCAAAGCCAAATTGTCTCTTTTGGAGAACTACAGAGAAATGCTCCACTCTTCCAAACTTACTTGGTGGTGTTATGGACCATGGGGTGCAACAAGCTGAATTTAGAATGGCAGTGCACCATGAATTTAGCTGTATTTTCAAAACATTACTTTACAGCATTAAGAATGAACAAAAATGTGTTGGATGCTACTTCAAAAAATAGCGGCATCATTTTGTTAATTGAAAGGACTGTTGACCCTGAACTGTATCTCTGTGTGTGAATGAAACGTCTTGAACATCTAATGTAGCCTCCTTTCCCCCTAATGGAAAAAATGGTGAGAGTGCGCTATTGTTGAGAAACTGATAACATAAAAGACTTCAACAGAGCGCAAAAAGAACCTTTGAACGTCACACACACAAAATCTTTTGACTTCATGTTTTCATTTTCGCCCACAGCATAATTTCTCACCGTTCGTCTCGCCCCCTCAGCGCCCCCACCACCTCCACCACCTCACCTCCTGCCACCCCACAAACCTCACCCCACCTCCCCTCCACATCATACACACATCTGACACTCACGCACACAGTTTCACACCCCACCTCCCTCTCTGCCTGCATACTGTGACTCTTTCACCCCATCCCCCCCTCTCCTTTACTTGGACCCCTCTCTCTCTCTCTCTCTCTCTCTCTCTCTCTCTCTCTCTCTCTCTCTCTCTCTCTCTCTCTCTCTCTCTATCTCTCTCTCTCTCTCCACCTGCTGCCCATTCTCTTGCTCACCCCCTCTCTCCATTTCACTCTTTCGTCTTCATTTTCTCTCTCTCTCTCTCTCTCTCTCTCTCTCTCTCTCTCTCTCTCTCTCTCTCTCTCTCTCTCTCCCCTTTAACTTTGTCCTCCAATGATCTTTGTTACTGTGGTTGAATACACAGGGGTGTGCTGTTGTTCTCTCTGCCTGGCTGTGCTATCCTTTCTCACCTTCGCTTTGCCTTTTCCTTCAACTGCAGTTTCCTTCTCGACCACTGGGTGGTGCTCATGAAGCAGTGGTCCAGTGGGGTGAGACACCATCATCAACTCGTGGAGCCTCAGGAGGCCATCTCCCACCGTTTCCTATACTCCCTCTCTCTTCTCCTCTCCTCTCCTCTCACAACTCCCTCCTTCTCCTATTTCTGTTCTCTCTTCCTTCACCTCTCCTCTCTTCTTCTCCTTTCACTCTACTACGGCCCGACTCGTCTCATAATTCCCTCCTTCTCCTACTCCTAGCTTGTCCTCTTCCCTCTCTCCTCTCCTCCTCTCATTACTATTACTCCCCTACTCATCCCATACCCCCCCCCTTCACCCGCTCCTGCTCTCTCTTCCCTCTCTCCTCTCTTCTCACTTTCTCCCTGTTCCGCCCCCACTCATCTCATAACTCCCTCCTTCTCCTACTTCTGTTCTCTCTCCTCTCTTCTCTCCTCTCCTCTCACTCTATTACGCCCCCTACACATCTCATAACTACCCCGCCCGCCTCTCCCCACCAACTCACCTTATCCTCCAGGCCGATCTCGTCCCCGTAGTTGAACACCGGCGTGCCGGGCAGCGTGAAGAGCATCAGCTCGTAGAGCTTCAGAAACCTGGGCGTGACCACGGTGGCCAGGTGGCCCTGGCTGGGCCTGCTGAGGCTCCATCCCAGCCGGGTCTGCAGGTTGCTGGAGTACAGCTCCTGGATGGTGCTGGCCCACAGCTGCCCGCTCATGTCCGGCGCCAGCTGGGGCATCAGCATGTTGACGCCCGTGGTGTTGAGGAGGAGGTTGGCGTTCTGGACGTCGTCGGACGCACCCATGAAAGCTCTGAAGGCGAAGGGACCACGCACAGAGAGAAGGATGGAAGAAAGAGAGAGAAGGAGACAGAGAGAGAGAGAGAGAGAGAGACAGAGACAGAGAGAGATGCAGACAGAGAGAGAGAGGATGAGGGAGATAGTTAATTTGCTGTAGCCTACTACTGAGAGGGAGATTGTCAAAATGCCTATGCTGATTTTGATGTATGTAGGATAAATAATGCATTTTGTTGTGAGTTGCTTTTTTTTAGTTTGGCGATATTAGTCTGGCTTCAATATAGCTGTCTGTAGAGTATGAGGATTGTTGCTTGTGAAACCAGCATTGCAATTAAAAATGTATCCTTAATTTGTAGTTAAATTTCTTGATCACTTGGATGTTGCTTAAGTATAGTTCATTGAAATACGGAGTTAGAACATGTATTGTCCACTTTATAAAGACATTCTCTGTTATTTCAATAATCTGAGCAACACTTATGACACTCTTATTTCATAACCAGCAGAGGTCGCTGTTGACTGAACATGGGTTAGTGAGGACTGTAGATCTTTCACTTTACAATCAACCACAGTCATAAAAAAAAATGATTCGGACTGTGCATTTTTGCATTCATGACACTTCCTCATCATCCTCAAGTTGAAGCCAGTGGTGTAGTCTACATAGAATGCGGTATACAGAGTATACCCACTTCTAAATTTCAGGGATTTCAGTATACCCACTTAAAATTGACTGATCCATTGTTTTGAATAGCACAAATATATACATTATACCCACTTCTAAAAATGCTCAAATATACAGTATACCCACCATAAAAAAAAGCAGACTACACCACTGGTTGAAGCTGTAACTCTTCTATGGTACTATGGTACTTCTATGGTAGTATCTTGTCAATGACTATTACAGCGTTCCACTGGTGGAACGTTATGCATTATGGGGTATTGCATTGGTATTGTCGTAGAAATGTTGTTATGATGTAGTTGAGTCTTTCCAGAAAAGAGTGCAAAAGAACAAAGGTCTCATCGGTGGGCCCATCTGCACAAACAAAACGGCCACCAATAAAAGCTAAAGGACCCTAAATTATTTTTTTTAAAAGCACTGAAAAAAATGTGCTGTGTGCGGTGGTGAAACCCACTTCTTCCTGATCCCCTCGACCGGCTCCTTGACCTCCACGGCCTCCTGGAGGGGTGCCCAGTGCTCGGGCTCGATGGGCAGGAGGTCCTGCATGGAGTCGAACAGGAGGCCATCCACACCCTTGCTAGTCCAGTGCTCCACGGCCTCCTGCCAAAACACAAATATAACAAGGGTGATTGAGTGACACCAGTGCAGTGTGTGTGTGCGTGTGTGTGCGTGTGTGTGTGTGTGTGTGTGTGTGTGTGTGTGTGTGTGTGTGTGTGTGTGTGTGTGTGTGTGTGTGTGTGTGTGTGTGTGTGTGTGTGTGTGTGTCAGTGTCTGTGTGTGTGTAGTGCATGTGCATTTGTGTGTGTGTGCGTGTGTGTGTGTGTGTGTGTGTGTGTGTGTGTGTGTGTGTGTGTGTGTGTGTGTGTGTGTGTGTGTGTGTGTGTGTGTGTGTGTGTGTGTGTGTGTGTGTGTGTGTGTGTGTTCTATCTACAGCTGCCTTCTCTCTGCAGCTGCCCAGATTGTTCACCAGCCTGCGATTGTTCACCCCGGTGTCCAGCATGGTATGCCCACCCCCTGTGCCACCCCCGTACCCAGTATATTGTGTGCCCCTGTGCCACCCCTGTGCCCAGATTCCATGACGCCCACTGCACTGACCTTCAGTTTCTGTCCCAGGGCACCCAGGCCTCCCCTGAACCATGTGCTGGACGACTCGTCATAGTTAGGAGTCAGGTCCAACACAATGGAAATACCTGTCAATGGAAACAAGCACAAGGCAAAAGAAATGTAATTACTACAATTACTAAAATAGGTGGAGTAAACATATCTCATTTGTCTACTAAGAAGCATTTCCTTGATTGAAATGATGGATGGTTTGAAAAGGCCTTAAAGGGGGAAAGAAATAAACAAAAAATAACAGAATTGCCATTAAAATAGGTTGTTCAAAAATGTGTATCTGTCTTCTGAGAAGAGCTTTCTGAGAAGAACTCGCTTGAAACTAGAAATGCACTCAGAGAGTGCAGCCCTCCGCCAAGGGTGCTGGTTGATAGAACATTTGACTATTATATGTTACACCCTAATTTTGTTCAAGTCTTTCTGCCTTGTTTTTGTGGAGTTACTTGTAGAAACTGGATTGTCAAAACTCGCCCTATCCCACAATGGTGAAGAATCTTTTTTTTTAAATCCTGGATCCGAATTGTGGTCTGGATCACCACCAAAATTGAATCACTTGTTCCTTTTGTCATTTCCACAAAGTTTAACCCATTAGCCAACATGATCTCCAAAAATTCAGTGCTCCTTGACACTGATGTTAAGGACACAAAATCCGTGTCCAGGAGCACTGATTTTGCCAAAATTCTGTGCTCCTGGACACAGAATTGTTTTCCGTGATGGACACACAGAAGTGCTCTCTCTAATACTCCCACAGCTCTATGTTTCCACAGTCTTGTGTTTTCTCAGAATTTTTCTAATTTCAAATATTTTTTCTTAAAAAAAAACATTTCTTACTGACAGGCTAGGGTTAGGGATTGTTTTGGTCTGGGCACAGCTAGTTTTCTTTCATTCATTATATGAACTTGATAGCCTATCAACCAACTGGAAAAGGTATTTCTTAAAAATATGCCTTTAATGACAGGTTAAGGTTAGGGAATGTTTTGATCAGGGTACAACTTAAATTGCTATAGCATTATTTTGTTTAGGATTAGCATTTGGTATGTATTTTCTAACGATAGAGTTAACACAGTGCTGTGGTAATAGCCTGTAGAAAGCACTTCCGTGTGCCCATCACAGAAAATAATTCAGTGTCCAGGAGCACGGAAAACAATTCCGTGTCCAGGAGCACGGAATTTTGGCAAAATCCGTGCTCCTGGACACGGATTTCGTGTCCTTAACATCCGTGTCCAGGAGCACAGAATTTTTGGAGATCAGGCTGCCTTAACGCAGAGCCTATGTTATAACCTTCCTGTCACCAAAATTGTAATGGCTATGTCTTAATGTGTTACTAAAGGCTTTTAGTACTGTCATAGCAATGTTGTTATTGTTGTTGTTAATTTTCAGCAAACAGTCAATGGGCCCGCCGGCGACCCCATCTGCATTAAGAGGCTACTCAAAATCCATTCATAACATGTTGAGTTATAATGCTGGCAGACAGACAGACAGACAGACAGACAGACAGACAGACAGACAGACAGACAGACAGCAACCAATGTATCCTCCTTGGCTGAGGTAATAATTAAAACATCATTGGAGTTGATTTCAAATTTGTGAATTATTTCCAAGAAGATTAACTTATCTACTGTCTGTGGTCACCTTTGATCGGACATGTGCACTGTATGTGTGTGTGTGTGTGTGTGTGTGTGTGTGTGTGTGTGTGTGTGTGTGTGTGTGTGTGTGTGTGTGTGCGTGTATGTGTGTGCGTGTGTGTGTGTGTGTGTGTGTGTGTGTGTGTGTGTGTGTGTGTGTGTGTGTGTTTGTCTAAAGCCAACGTTATCACTATTTCTCTGTATATGTTTTACTCAACAAGATTGCAAAGGAAACTCCCATGCACTCTCCTCACGTGTGTCATTTTTGTGGAGAACTTGCCTCACGCCTTAACGCTGGAATTAAATCCTGCAAATGAAGACAGTGTGCTCAAGTATTCTTTTGTAATGTTGACCTTATGGATCTATAATGCACCTGGCCAAAGGAGTTGTGCTAGAAGGACATGGCATTAAGACATTATGCCACCCTGCGACTGATTACCATTATCGTAGGCCTTGTCCAGGAGTCAACCATACGCTCTCTCTCTCCCTCTCTCTCTCTATCAAACTACAGTATATAACAATCTCTCTCTCCCCTTTAACTTTGTCTTCCAATATTCTTTGATACTGTGGTTGAATTCACAGGGGCGTGCTGTTGACCTCTCTGCCTGGCTTACTTTGCCCTTCTCTTGGCTGCTTACCCTTCTTGTGTCCAGTAGTTAAGGCTATTGAGGAGTTGACCATGCTCTCTCTCTCTCTCTCTCTCTCTCTCTCTCTCTCTCTCTCTCTCTCTCTCTCTCTCTCTCTCTCTCTCTGGGTCGGGGTAAGACTACTCACCCTTCTTGTGGGCCTTGTCCAGTAGGCTCTGTAGTTTCTCCATGGTGCCTATGGCCGGGTCGATGGTGTTCCAGTCCAGAGTAGCCAGGTGGTCACGCTGGACGTTGTGGAGCGGCCCCAGGATCAGGCCCTTCAACTTCAGCTGACCCAGGCTGTCCAGCCTTTCCTCCACTCCTGCAGAGACAGGAGGAGAAGGGGGAGAGAGAAATTAGTAGTGATATTATTGTAAACAACAATACACCAATACACAAATCATCATAAGGTGGAAACATGCCTATACATACAGAGAAGCGACAGAGAGACAGACAGACATACAGACAGACAGATAGACAGAGAGAGAGAGAGAGAGAGAGAGAGAGAGAGAGAGAGAGAGAGAGAGAGAGAGAGAGAGAGAGAGAGAGAGAGAGAGAGAGAGAGAGAGAGAGAGAGAGAGAGCGAGAGAGAGAGAGAGAGAGAGAGAGAGAGAGAGAGAGAGATATGAGGAGGAGGGGGGTCTGGGTTATAAGACATCAGTACTGCGGTTTTCAAGATGGAAATAAGTGAGGCACCAAGTAAGCTACAGTATACATACAGTAGATTCAGAGAGAGAGACAAACAAAGGAACAGAAACCGAGAGTAGGGAAGTTAAAGAAGGGAAGAGTGAACTCATCTGCCAATTATTTTTAATCATTAAACTGGCTACTGGCAGCGCTCAAGGGCAAAATCAATCAGTGCCCTGCCATTAAAGTGCCACTCAGAATACTCAGTTCCAACTCCCCAATCAGGAACCAATGGCAGAGCTCACTCACATATCCCACCCCCTCAATACCCCCTCTCCCTTAACCCCGAGAAGGGTCTGACTGCAGAGCCGCAGAGCCAACAGATTTGTCTCACTGCAATTTCTTAGCTGCAGATTTGTCCCACACATGTGCACTATCTATTGTAGAGCAATTAACAGCAATTAATTTAACATCACAGGAGGATTTTAAAGAACCCTGATACGTATGCATGGGGCAACTGCAGGTGTGACAAATCTGTAATGGGACAAATCGTCAGGCTCTGTGGTTCTCCAATCAGATACTACTGCTGCTGGCCCACACCATATGCACCCTAAACAAACTTTGCCATCCATAGATTTCCTTTCAATTCACATATCCCTCCATATTACAAATTAAGGTAAATAGCATGAGGGTATGGTAAGGGCAGGGGTTTCAACCAGAGGTCATGGCCAACTGGTAGTCCATGGCAGTACTGCTGGTTCTCCGTGACTTGCTAGTGCAGACTAACTGCACACACTGAATGGTGGTCAATGGCCCAGTAGTACCAGTTGAAAACCCCGGATAAAAGGGTATGGAGGGTTTAGTAAGACCAGGCTACCCCCTCCTCTCCTGAAACTAAAACGAGGAAGCACACAAACAGCAGAGGTCAGCGTTTCCACACGTGTGGAGCGGCCCCAAGGAAGGACAGTCACAAGACACAGGCCTGAAGTGCTGACTGGCGTGCATGGCTGTCTGTCTGGCTCTGGCTGGCTGAGAGGTCGTTAGTTACTCAGCCAGCAGTTATATATTCACACTTCCACCTCTTTTATGCTCAGTGGACATTATTGTCGTTGAAATATGACATCAGGGTTGGATAAGGGAAATGGTATTCTGTGCTGAGGGAGAAAGGCGAAGGCGAGCCATGCCACACTCATGGCCATGCAGGCCCTGCAACTATTTTGTTTTTAAACTGAGACCATACAGTAGTGTGTGTTAAGTACTAAATGTGCCAGGAGTACGGTAGGTATAATTATTTGTGTTGTTTATGAAAACTTGAAAAAAAAGGATTATGTCTAGGCCTACATGTATTCTGTCCTGGATGGGTAGGGGCTGTTTTTTTATAGTAGCCTGAGAGCATGCAATGCAATGACATAACAACATCTTGGAAAGAGACCAACCTGCCAAGCCCTTGGCCCCGGCGAAGGCTTCCATGTTCCTGATTTGGTACAAAGGCCCCTCGTTCCACCAGTTCATCTCGGGTAGCTCTTTACAGCGGGGAGCCTGAATAATGATCACGATGGCGCCTGCCAACATGCCCAGCCAGCCGAGCCAGAAGAGGATGAGCAAGAACCACCTTGTTCGGACCCACCTAATTGACAAAAGAAAAGCGTTTCAGTGTAATTTAGGCGACAGTTGGCACCATAATACACTGCAAAAATGTAATGTTAATTCAACACTTATATAGTACTCTGGGACCAAATACACTCTTGAAGGTGTTAAATTAACTTTTTCTGTGTACTCAATGCCATTACATGTTTTATGTTTTGACTTACCCTGCGGTTCCAGCAACTCGCATGAGCTCTTCTTTGGAGAGACCCGTGAACTTCACATCGTCTTCGGATACATTCACCTTGACGGTGCCGTTCTTGGCGTCCCCCGTCATCGGCTGCTTCTCCTCCAAGTCATTTAGCTCCACGTCCTTCATCTCCACGCTACTCATGTCGGCGACGCTAAATGATAGACGGAACTGTCTGGTTAAACTGATTTACGCGCCTTATAACTTACGCGCTTTATATGGATGCGCAACTGGTTGCCAATTATAGACTTGTCACCAAACTTAAACCAGACGATACATTTACTAAACATAATCACGTTTTATGGTAGTACACGCAACGAGTGCCGAAAGGGAGGCGAATAATCAGTTTTGCCGTTTCTACAACTTATACACAGACAAATACAAGGCGCACAAAGTGCTCTTGTGTGTCCATTGCTTTGCCTACTTCCATAATCTAATTGTCCCCGTTCAGTTGAAAACAACATATTCAACAAAGTCTACAACAAGCAGAAGCGATAAATGTTCAATTCATACTCACCTTTTCAACACTGAATAACGGTAAGGTAATTTTCCAGGGTGACGGCTAACTCCGGGGGCGTCAAATCTCTCAAGCTCAAGGTGCAAGTTCCAACCGATGCGCAGGGACGGTCTCGTTTATAAACCCCTGGCGCACCACCCAAGCAAGACCCAAACGGGTAGAACTCCGCCTACTGCATTAGGTCTATGTCCATGAAGAGTTGCAAGTTATCATTCTTGCTCATAAAAATACATTTTAACAGAGGTGTAGAAAAATTAGAAGTACCCTACAGTAGGCCTACACCTAATTCATTAGGTAGGCTACACTGTAAGAACTGGTGTAGAAACTATGTAAGATCATGTTGTAGTTTGATCAGTAAGAGTAGGCTAATTCTACTCCACACACCTCTGCGCTTTAATAAGAAGAATGATACAGTTCACAAACTTTCCATTTTTATTTTTTATTTTTTATTTTTTAAATCAGCAGACACTGAAAAAGAGGCACACAACAGGCAATACAGGCGGCAACATTCAGGTGATGTTCAACCTCTACCCTCACCTCCAGTTCCCAGGAGCAAGCCAGGAATGTCACGGACAAGCAAAAGGCTACAGAAGTGTTTCAAACTGGTGGTGAAGCGAGAAAAATGCCAAGGCCGTGTGGAAAAGGACATGACAGACAGACAAGTTGCTGATGTGTGGACGGTTTATTCAAACTAAACAGAGGGCTCCATAGATGGTTGCCATGATTTTAAAGAGTATGTTCTGCGGTCATACAGGAAACACTGTACATGATGCAACCTAGTCATAAACATTGAGCCAGCTGAACATCCAAAGTTCAAGAGCAATAGAGCTTGAATCAGCTCCAACTGCGTTCTGTGATAAGGAACTGTAGGCCTACAGGCCTGACAGTGCATGCATATCCATGTAAATGCAGTAGGCCTATGATTTCTACAGCAGGTAGTCTTGTCTAAAGATGATGATACACAGTGCAACTTTTTGAGCAACCTTGGCGGGCATGATTGGCATAATGATTGCCTATTCATTTTCTGATGGAATGGTTGAAAAAGTTTTCTTCTGCTAATCCAAGTTCTCTTGATAAAACTGTTAATGCATCAAACAGTTAAAAAAACCATCATAGTTATGCTAAAATGGCCATGCAAAAACCTGGCTCACAGAGAGGACATGAGCTACACAAAACGAGTTATTCAATTGAGTCCTAATCAAGTCAGGTTAATTTCATCATTTAGGAGCGTAGCTGGTAAAAAAAACAGCATGAGTTCAGTCAACTGTGCACTGACAGGACAAGAAAGGAAGAGAGGACAAGGTCACGTTAGGAATTCCAGAGAAGGTTGGCAGTGCGATTAGCACGTGAGCCTGCAGCAAGCGGCGCCAGGTTATTTTTTTTTTCAAAAAGGACGTCCTAAGTCACCATCAGCTACAGTGTAGTATCAATGTAACTCATAACAGACAGTAAAACACACACAGATTGTGTGTCAGTTGTGGTGAGCAAGATGCACAGCAGATTAGGTCAGCAAAGACAAAATCATGTTGAACATGTTTCCTGGGAGACTTCCTGTAATGTAGGCTATACATGAATATACTTGTGTGTGTGAAATCAGCAGAATAGAAGTGAATAGAAATAAAATGCATAGAATTGAAAGCCGCTCTGTATATGAAGTATAATGAAAATGCAACTCCTTCTCCAACACAAACTGTTATGTGGAATATTTAAAATGTGTATTGAAATAAATAATAACGCTTCAAGACAAAAAAAAACATAAAACACGTGGTAAAGTGTAAAATTCCAAGGCACATAGGCAATCACAAAAAAACATATGAGGTTTATATAGTATATGCGTTTTGCCAAAGTCGGCATGCAGCCACAGTGCAACAGGGAGGGCATGGTGGACCTACTGGTGCTCCATACTACCAGCTGTGTCCATAAAGCACCACCTGCACTTTGTTTACTCTCAGCCAGAGCAGGGTTGGAGATCTAAAGAGAAGGGACTCTACACGACACACACACACACACACATATACCCCCCCCCCACACACACACACACACACACACATAGACACACACCACCACACACACATAAACACACACACACACACACACACACACACACACACACACACACACATATACAATGTTGTATTCTTTCATAGAGCCCTACATTTCTCCTGGACACAAACATGAACACACACCACCACACACACACATAAACACACACCACCACACACACACATAAACACACACACATTACTCACGCACACGCACGCACACATACACTCATATAAAATGTTGTATTCTTTCTAGAGCCCAACATTTCTCCTGGATTCTCGACCACACACACACAGACACACAGACACAGACACAGACACACACAGACACAGACACAGACACACACAGACACAGACACAGACACAGACACACACACACACACACACACACACACACACACACACACACACACACACACACACACACACACACATGCCTGACCTCTTTCGTCGCCTTTCGTCCCCCTCAACCCCTCCTGCCTTGTGTGTGAACAGGCCCTAAGCATGCAGCTTCGGGAGAGAAACAAGCCAGGAGTCACAGCAGTCCATGGTGGTGTTTTCCCACAGTACGGTAGGGGGGTTGCTGGGGTTTTGTGGAGAGCAGAAAAGGATGTTTCAGGGGGCGGAGGAGGATATTCATCCTCTGCAAACTCATTTTCAAAGGCTCTGAAAAACACACAAATATTTTGGAGCCATTTGAAACAACATGGACACAGTGAAACAGAATGATGACATTTTTTTACGTAATACAGACATCACACACAAGGTTTTTAGACAACAAATAAACACTTAATGGCACTCTTTTTAGAGTTTGTATGACTGGAGTCCTATACATAATGCAAACGTATGAGTAAGAAAGAGACTAAATAAAACTGCTCATTTGTTTCCCATGGTGTACTATAATAAAGTACTTCAACTCTTAAAGGTGAGAAAAAGTGAGTATTTCGCATGGCTGTTTACACGTACTAGATGGATACATTTTGGATATGAATTGGTTTTGGCTTCTCGCTTATACGTAAGCAGCTTTAGAGTGTACTCTGGTTTTAAAAATATCCCATTTATGTGGACTAAAACGCACCTGTCACACTCAAATATGACCTTACAAGCATCACAAAGTTTATGTCTGACTATTGCATGTCTGTGAACTGAGCATGCAGTTGTAACAAACTGTGTCACTCACTCACTTATGTCTTTCAATGGTGGACTAATTCAACAACTCCACCAAGTGGCAAATGACCGACTCACAAACATCAAAAGCCACAGTAAGCTGACTTGACATTGTACATTTTATTGTGGTTATCTGTGTGTGTGTGTGTGTGTGCGTGTGTGCGTGTGTGTGTGTGTGTGTGTGTGTGTGTGTGTGTGTGTGTGTGTGTGTGTGTGTGTGTGTGTGTGTGTGTGTGTGTGTGTGTGTGTGTGTGTGTGTGTGTGTGTGTGTGTGTGTGTGTGAGTGTGATTATGTAAGACATCTGAACTGTAACTGAGAGTATATAGTCTCATAATGCCTTATCTTGAGCTGTCACAACTACATGACCATTGCTCTTTCAGCAGAACCAGGGACGCCGGCAGGGGGGTGACAAAGGGGACAGCTGTCCCTGGCCCAGGGACAGAGGGGGCCCAGAATTGGGTCTTCTTCACATTGTATGCATTTTCTTTGTGTGCATTAAAGTAATTAGCTAGCACTTTTATCCAAAGCGACTTACAGTTGTTTACAGCGTATTACTTACAGCCCCTTGAGAAGTATGGGGTTAGGTGCCTCGCTCAAGGGCACCTCAATGATAGAGCACAGTATTGAAAAGGTGGGATTCAAACCTGCAAAACTCTGATCTAAAGCAACACACCCAAAGCAACTTCTTTGGAGGTGCTAGAAAACCGTGTCAGATGCAGGGAAAAGGTTGGTCCTCCACACACGCTACATTTATGCTCCAAAAATTAATGTTATTCAGTTCAAACTTTCTTTGGAAACCTTGAAAACCTTGGAAATCGCCATTTCACACTGCAGGGTGCAAGCCCGAAATGTTTGTGAGGCGATTAAAAAAACAAAAATCTGATATGTGCTTCTTTATTCATTTATTTTTGAGACTTGAATTGATTCATTCATTGACAAAGTTAAGCACCCAGTGTAGCATTAAACTACAAGGTGTTCCTGATCCTTCTTAGTTAAAACCTACAACCTACAATGCTTCTATCCCTCTGGATCCTCACCAGGCAAGACTTTTGTTTCAGCCAAGCTCTCTCAATATTCTCATCTCCAGTTGGATCTGGACATTAAAGATGCCTCTCTCTGTCTCTCTCCTCTCACAACCCCTCTCAATTTCAATTCCTCCCATTCTCACACAGGCACATGCCCACTACTGTGCTCTCCCGCTCCCTCTCCCTCTCTCTCTCTCTCTCTCTCTCTCTCTCTCTCTCTCTCTCTCTCTCTCTCTCTCTCTCTCTATCTCTCTCTCCAGATCACATACATGCACTCTATCTCTCAAGCACATGCACTCTCTCTCTTGCTCTCTCATGTTCTCTCTCTCTCTCTCTCTCTCTCTCTCTCTCTCTCTCTCTCTCTCTCTCTCTCTCTCTCTCTCTCTCTCTCTCTCTCTCTCTCTCTCTCTCCACTTACTCTACACTCTGCCTTTCTTTTCTTTCTCTCGGGGATGGAGGGAGGGAGGGGACGGACAACAGGAACAATGTCGGAGTGTTTTCCCGCGTGACAGAGCACAGAATGTTGGCTCCCGGGACGGCTCTAGTGAGGAGAATTTCAACTAGTCTGAGAGAGAGAGAGAGAGAGAGAGAAAGAGAGAGAGAAAGAGAGAGAGAAAGAGAGAGAGAGAGAAAGAGAGAGAGAGAGAGAGAGAGAGAGAGAGAGAGGGAGAGAAAGAGAGAGACAGAGAGAGAGAGAGAGAGAGAGAGAGAGAGAGAGAGAGAGAGAGAGAGAGAGAGGGAGAGAAAGAGAGAGAGAGAGAGAGAGGCGCCGGGGGTTCACCGAGGGGATTACAATTAGTACCTCTCTCCAGGGGAGGACCACCGCTTACGCCCCGGGCTGCTTTTTTAAGGCCCAAAATAAGAGGGGAGAAGGTGGGGAGGGCAGGAGCATGGAGGGGGCCCTGCCTTGCTTTGCTCCACAAGTTTAATCCCACTGATGTTATTATTACCGAGGAGGAGAATCATAAAGGGATAAAGGCGGACTCCTGTCGTCCCTCCCGACCCACATTGAACGCACACAAAAACAGGGTCCACAGGCCTACCTACCTAAGTTGTTTGCAAACCCTCCGAAAACCACACTGGTCTCCGAGCAACAGGTCGACGTGGCTGCATATATCACTGCATGTGACAAGAACAAAGAGATTGAGGAGAGCATTTCTAATCAGATTCAGGTTCAGAAGGCTGTTTGTCATTTTGGTTCTATTTTTTGCTATCTTAATCATGTTTGGTCCTCTAATCTGATATAGTATTTTGGGGTTCCCAAAGTTCTTGTGTTGTTTTCTTGTTTGACTTACTGGGCACAGATGTGTTTATACAAAGTAGCTTTAAATGTTTTAAGATGTTTTACATGTATAAAGTCTTCAAATTAACTGTACACCATGACATATTAGGGGTCCCTTTATTAAACCTGCTTTGTTATAATGATGGTGAACTGAGAATAGCAGTCGCTGTCACTAATGAAAACACACACACACATACACACACACACACACACACACACACACACACACACACACACACACACACACACACACACACACACACACACACACACACACACACACACACACACACACACACACACTCACACACACACATTTGTGTAGTAGGGAAAGCTCTTCCCACTCTCCTTTTGGAAAAAAAAATACACCCTTTCCATTCATTGGTTCCTGTTCGGCACTATAAGGGGCTCCTTGTGTACACCATTTGCATTTTAGAGACTACAGTGCCCTCTGTGGTCACTGCTAAATACAGTCAGATTTCCATTGATAGGAGAATGCAAACAAATAGGCCTACACACTAACGCAGTTGTTCTCAAGCTTTTTTGAACAAACACCCCCCTTGACCTCATTGTAAAACTGCCAACGCTACCTTGACATCATCATAAGCCTGCCAACGGCCCGTTAGCATTAAAAAATAAAATAGACGAACGCCCCCTAATTGCAACTGAGTACCGCCCCCTTTCAGCTGAAACCTTCTTAACGCCCTTCGGCTTCAAGGGCTCCATAACGCACCCTGAGGGGGCTGTAGAGCCCCCGTTGAGAAACACTACGCTAACGTCATTGAGGTGCTGTTTTGTGTACGCCTACTATGGCTTTTCCCACACCGTAGTCATAGAAATCTATTACAAGAGACCAACACTGTGCCTCCAGTTCTCTAATGTTGCTGTCAAGGAAGTAGGCCTAATTAGTGTTAAATGTGTTAGGAAAGAATGCACATGACAGTTCATGCCAATTCTGTAAAAACACAGTGGGTGTTGCAGTGTCAATTCAGCACCTAGCGAGTGTTAAAGTGGACTCCTTCAGTGTCAATTGAACACTGCAAAATGCACTGTGCATTAACACTGCCCCAGAGACCTCTTAATGATGCATGACTCAAGCTGTGTTGAAGGCCTCTCAAATACAAAACATGATGTAAAACATTAATAGGCTAGGCTATATAAATGTGTAGGTCTAAATCAAGCATACACAATAGATGTCTTTGTAACTGAACAGGCATGTGACTCAATAAAGCAAATAATAGAATGACATACACAGATACTGCATGGACATTGGATTCCATGACCCTAACTACTACCTTATCACAGTGCCATTTCTGAGATAAGTCCATGTGTTCATGTAGAGACACGCATCTGTCAAGTGGCACAGATTTGAAGATGTGAAGGATTCATTTAACAAAAAATGTTTGAGTAGCAGTAGGCCTACAATTATAGCCCCAAGCTGACCTTTGATCCTGACTGATGTCATCAGTTCATCATTGAACCTACAGTGATTAACTGTAGGCCTACCGGGTTTGTTGACTGTAGCCTTACAATACTTTTCCACTCACTCAAGAGAGCTTCAGTACTATACGTCAAATATGAAAATGCTAGGCCTATATAAAGGGCCATTCTGCAAAATGGGTGCCTCATCAAAATTCATCAAACTTCACGTCCTCATTTTTGCCTTTTAAAACCCTGGATGTGGTATCACAGACATTTACTTCAGTAGGATAGGCTATCCATGAAAATACTAGGCCTATATAAAAGGGGATATAAGGGGATATAAAAGGCCCGACCACTTATTTGTTCAGGAGATATATTTACAAGATAATACGACAAAATCGTCATAGGCCTACCTACATAATTTCCAAGACCATTTCTAAATAGGCTAATAGCTTGAGATCCCTGTCAACTTGTGTTCTGTAGTAGCCTAGTCTGAAAGGGGCGTGTAGTAGCACATGATCTGCGCAGGCGCTACTCCAAACAGGAAGTAAGCTTGACCGAAAAAAAAAAATCCAAACATACCAGTGACAGCAGCAGGGCGACAACCCATGCCAGCCCGTAGCTGCCGACCACTTCATACAGCACATCCAAATATTAACCAACGATGTCAAGAAAAGCAAAGGAGGAATATCATCGGTTCTTCTCCGTGACGGAAACACGCACCCACGAGAAGGGACACACGGAATATAAAGTTCTGGCAAGGGTTAGTCCAGTCAATGAACCTACGTTGAGCTAACCATAGATTGTATTGCTAACACAAGACCAATGTCTGGTTTTATTAACTATTGTGCGACAAATTGCTAATAGCCTAATGTTGTGACGATGTTGTTACAATGTAGTTACAATGTAGCTGTAGATGTTGTACAATGTAGCTGACATGAGGCGGGAATAGGGGAAAGAGCTGTCATTATTTTCCAAGCCATCTTGCGTAGTTTCCTTTTTGCCAGCCAAAGCCAAAGGTGGTGATGATTAACTGAATTTTCATTGGCTACATTTTCTATGATTCGTGAAATTGTATTATGGACGGTGGAGTTTCATTTTTTCGCATGTATTTACTTTCTAACTGACTGACACTCGTGGGTTAAAATCTTCATAGAGATTCTGGCGCGTTATGGATCACCTCGTGATGTGTTGAGCTCATGCCTCCTACCACCCCATTATTGTTGCATACCCTGGGGGTGGATTTGGACCCCAACACACACACACACAAACACACACACACACACACACACACACACACACACACACACACACACACACACACACACACACACACACACACACACACACACACACACACACACACACACACACACACACACAGCCCAACCTGTATATCCGTGGAGCCCTTCCTATCTTTGTGGGGGCCTTCAATTCATATTAGCCCTAACAGTAGCTACAGAATGCCCAAACCTAACTAAAATGATATCTAACCCTAACCTGTCAGTGAGGAAATGTTTACACTTTTACTTTTACCAGTAACAACAAAATTACCCCAGCAAAAGGGGTCAAAACATGTGGGGTCCAGGATTTGGGCTCCACATGGAGCGGGGGCCCCAGCAAAACCAATAGCACTGGCCTCACAAAGTAGGATTGGTGTAATCACACACACACACACACACACACACACACACACACACACACACACACACACACACACACACACACACACACACACACACACACACACACACTGACTGTCATTTCTTTCTGCCCCAGTTTGTATCAAAGAGAAGACCTGAGGATGTGAAAGAGGTACGTTAAAACATTAAATCATTTCTCAGTCAGTAGTGAATACTGGATTAATCTCTAAGAAATAAAGAAATAAACATTTCAAAACAAATTTCACTGTACATCATGACTTGCCAGCTAAGACACGTCAGCTAAGTGTAATGTAATGTAAATGGAGTCGTACTCACAGGGCTGTGTTGACTGCAGGTGGAAAAAATGTAGCAGTCTGAACATACTTTAGCATTTTCTATGATATTAGATTATGCATTGATGATAAATGGTACTCAGTACTCACCCAGCTGCGTTGACTGTGCAGGTGGTGGTGTGGAGGAGATACTCGGAGCTGAAGAAGCTGCATGGGGAACTGGCCTACACCCACAGGAACCTCTTCAGGAGACAGGAGGAGTTCCCGCCTTTCCCCCGGGCACAGCTCTTTGGTAGGCCCCCCACCCCCATCATACCACAGGAACATACTCTATTTCTCCTACTGTGCAGTCTGCATTGTGCATCCAAAGTACAGTCATCGGTGTTGGTGGCCCAGGTGGCTCAGGTGGTAGAGGAGCCTCTTCGGCAACCGGAAGGTTGCAGGTTCGAGCCCCACTATGCCTGACCCCATGTATCTGTCCTTGAGCAAGATACTTAACCCCAAGTTTCTCCTGGTGGCAGGGTGGCACTCTACGTGGCAGCCACTGCCACTGGTGTGTAAATGTGAGTGTGAATGGGTGAATGTGAGGTATTCAAGGTAAAGCACTTTAAGTGCTCGAAGGAGCGGAAAGGCGCTATATGAATGCATTCCATTTACCATTTAGTCCATTTACTCACCGACCAGTATATTACACCTTACTAGTAGTACAGGGTTGCAACCCCTTTTGCCTTCAGAATTGCCTTAACTGCCTGCAACAATATTCAGGGAGGCTGTGGCATTGCAACGACGCTCAATTGGTACTAAGAGGCCCTAAAAGTGTGGCAAGAAAATATCCCCACGCCATCACCCCAGCAACCTGAACCGTTAATAACTAGGCAGGATGGGTCCATGGATGTTTTCATGTTATTGACACCAAATACGGATCCTACCATCCCCAGTGTAGCAGCAGAAATCAAGATCAGACCAGGCAACGTTTTCCTTTTTTTCTTTTTTAAATTGTGTTGGAGTCTCAGTTTCCTGTTCTCAGCTGATAGGAGTGGCACCCAGTGTGGTCTTCTGCTGCTGCAGCCCATCTGCCTCAAGGTTCGATGGGCTGTGCATTCAGAGATGCTCTTCGGCATGACTCAGTTGTAACAAGTGATTGTCTGAGTTACTATTGTCTTTCTATCAGCTCAAACGAGTCTGGCCATTCTCCTCTGACCTCTGGCATCAACAAGGCATTTTGTCCACAGAACTGATACCCACCAGATATTTTTTCTTTTTCGGCCAATTCTCTATAGACCCTGGAGATGGTTGTGTGTGAATATCCTAGTAGATCAGCAGTTTTTTTAAATTCTCAGTCCAACCCATCTGGCACCAACAACCATGCCACGTGAAAATTAATCACCTTTCTTGCCATTTCTGATGTTCGATTTTAACTGCAGAAGATCGTCTTGACCATGTTTACATGCTTAAAAGAACTGAGTTGCCGTCATGTGATTGGCTGAAAAGAAATGTCCATCAATGAGCAATTGGACAGGTTTGCCCAATAGCGTGGTCTGTGAGTGTATGTATATATGCATTTACATCTCTCACTTGCAGAAATTCACCCGTTGTGTATGTACATGTACAGTATACAGTACTGTATGTAGTACACAATGGATGTTGTGAGCCACAGGGAAATACTGCCCCTGCATTTGACCCATTTGTCGGTGAAATCAGTTGGCAGCCAACACACACACACACACACGTACACACACACACACACACACACACGACACACACACAGACACAGACACACACACACACGTACACACAGAGAAAACTGTGACACACACATGTGATCACCCGAAGCATTGTGCAGTGTGCAGCCATTTGCAATAGCACCCTCAGGAGCAGTTGAGGTCTGGATGCTCCCTTCCTTGCCTTGCTTACTAAGGGCACCTCCGCTATCGGATGAGTTGACTGTGGAGAGCAGAGATGCTTTATTAAGCCCACAGGAAATGAAAGGAATTACGGGTGGAAAGCCCTGCTCAGTCTCTTCTGCTTTACATAAATATCCCCTGCTAGTAGCTGGAAGAAAACTTGCTTGTTTGCGTGTGCGTGTGCATGTGCGTGTGCGTGTGTGCTGCAAGTGCCAATTCGTCAACAAGGAAAGGCATTATTTGGGAATAGGGCTGCACGATTATGGAAAAAATCATAATCACGATTATTTTGGTCAAAATCATAATCACGATTACTAATCACGATTATTGATTTTGGCAGATTTTTTTGAAAATTATTACAAGATGAAATATAACCAAGAATGAATTACATACAGGATGAGCAAAATAAAATGAATTGTAATAATTATGTAAAGGCAATAGCATGAAACTTAAGTGGACAGATTTCTGGCCAGAAACACCAGCCTGTCATTATGTTCTGGCTTCAAGGACGCTCTCAAAAGTAGGTCACTATTGCCACGATTAAATCACGATTAAAATCATGAGTTCGATTTCACCATTTTATCACGATTTTTATTATTTTTCGATTAATTGTGCAGCCCTATTTGGGAATGCATATTTTGACCTTGCAAATACAGGTAAATACTCAAAGTACATGAATGTCCTTTTGCACAAGCCTTCAGTAGTTCAGGTGCAAGTGTAAGGCAGGAAAACGTGCTTAAATGCTACAAGTTCAAAAGACTGCGCACACTGGGCGAAAGGCATTGTTCGTTCCAAGAAATATATATTTTTAAAAAGAACAGTATTCAGTGTGCAGTGTCTTCTGAACTTTAAAGGTGCACTGTGTAATATTTTTAGTTGTTTTTTTCCAGAATTCATAATGCCCATTCACCAATGTCACTTTTTCATGAATACCACCACCATCAAATTCTTAGTATTCATTATGACTGGGAAAATTGCACTTTTCATACATGAAAAGGTGGACGTTCTCCATGTCTGCCATTTTAAATTTCCAGAAATAGACACAACTGAACTGTAATCTTCAACATATTTATTGTATAGTGAGTGCGTTTATATGCAGTTCAGTTTCCCGAATATGAGGCATATGCCGGTTATGATCATATTCGGGATAAGGTGTTTATATGAGCACAGAGCGTTATATCCCAGTCTACATTCTCTGCCGTTCTCTTCAAATGCATGTAGCCTGGATACTAGCAACAGTGTTCTATGGGAAGCCCCTGTATTCGGAATAAGGTGTTTACAGGCGTCAGTATCCCGACTTCTGTCGGAATACTCCACCTAGCATATCCCGATTTCACAAAGTCCCGAATAAGGGCTTATCCGGGATACTGAAGTCGGGAAAAAGTGTTTATATGTTCAAACGCAAAGTTGGGATACTTAATATCCTGATCATATTTGGGATACTGAACTGCATGTAAACGCACTCAGTGACTGCAAAGTGTAGTAAAGAACAGTGTACTCTTGTCAGGTAAGCAAAAACTCCCTGGGAGTAATGGCGAACAAAAAAAAAAACACGCAGTGGTCTTACCTGTTCTGAAGAGATGCCAGGGAGCACTACATCTTTCATGACAGACGGCATCACGCCTTTACTGGTTGTGGTTCCTCAGCATACCAGCATTCCTGGAAAGATATTGTTTTTACACACACGCGCACGCGCACGCCAGGGCTTGACACCAACTGGCCAAATGCTGGTAAAACTTGGCTGCGGCTAGTAATACCGTCAGTGTCACTAGCCAATTTGGTTGGCAGCTTATTCCTTGGTATGACATGCTAATCATAGTACCCTATTCTGCCTGTATGAATTGTTTGTATTTAAGTTCAAGAAAATCTCAGTTACTCAGTTTCTATTTGCTTGATATATTTCCATGTAGAAAGCTAAACTCTCATCTTGCTTCTGAGGTTAGGCATACACTATCATGATAAAGAAAAAAACTATATAAAAGTTGTGGCTAGTGGAACACCTGAATGGCTAGTGACTCGGGAAAACCACTAGCCACAGTGACCGGCGGGTGAAAAAGTTAATGTCAAGCCCTGGCCCAGGCGCACGCACACACACACACACACACACACACACACACACACACACACACACACACACACACACACACACACACACACACACACACACACACACACACACACACACACACACACACACACACAACAGCGAAACAGGCAAAGAAAATAGCGAAATTGTGCCCAGACTAAAACTACCCCTAACCTGTTCACACCTTCCCCTTGCCTCTTCCTTCTTTACTCGTATATTCATCCTGTTATGTGCAGCACACGCACACATGCACACACACACACACACACACACACACACACACACACACACACACACACACACACACACACACACACACACACACACACACACACACACACACACACACACACACACACACACACACGCGCACACACACGCAAGCAAATAAATTCTATGTTCAGCTGCCACATCAGATTGAGATTGAGATTGGAGTCTGCACTCCTCTCTGTTGGCTTCCAATAGTTCCATGGGGTTTTTAGATTCTAAAGTTAACTTTAGAAGTACGATGTGCACACTTATAATACTTTGACTTAAAATTGGCGTGCTGTAGTTGTGTGGGAAGTACTGTATGTCTCCACTAAAACCAGAGGGGCAAACGAGGGCATTCCATTGGAAAATCCCCCATCCACAAATGTAACAAACTGAAAGAAGGGTAAAATAAGGCAGGCTCCCTCTCACACAAAACCTCCACCCACTTCTTTTGCTCAAAGTAGCCCGATTCAAATTCGGACTCCCCCGCACAGTTAAGGATTTCAAGTTAAAGGTTTCTCCTGCTGTTAACTTCTAAATATAGGACCCAATGAGTGGAGAACCAACCCTTACCCACATAAAGGGATCGCTATTTTCACAATACATTTCTTTTTTTGCGATAGGAATTATTCTCACATGCTGTATTTTCAGACCAACAGAGAACCGTACCGCTACCATTTCCTACAACTAACTGAAAAGTTGGACCGCATTCAAAAACTAATGTGTTGGGTTAGGTAGGTGAACCAAGGCGTCAACAGGTCCGTCCAGGTCAGATGCCGTAGAACAGTGGTTTTCAAAGTGGGGACCAGGGACCAATGGTGGGCTGCGAAGGGGTGCTAAGGGGAAAGTTGTAGTAGGGCTACAAGAAAAAGTATGGTCGAACAAAATGAATAATTTAATCATTAATGTACACCAAAATAAACAAAAATATGCTAAACAATTTTTCATTAGTTAAGGGGACACTGTGTGAGATTTTTAGTTGTTTATTTCCAGAATTCATGTTGCCCATTCACTAATGTTACCTTTTTCATTAATACTTACCACCACCATCAAATTTTAAGTATTCATTCTGGAAAAATTGCACTTTTCATACATGAAAAGGGGGATCTTCTCCATGGTCTGCCATTTTGAATTTCCTAAAATAGCTTTTTAGCTGCAAAATTGACTGTACTTGGACCATACTAGAAAATATTTGCTTAATACTTAGTAAACTTTCATGTAAATATCAAATTTGGCAATAGGCAGCCCAATTTCAATAAGCAGCATAGTTGCAGTACCTTTTTTGACCATTTCCTGCACAGTGTCCCTTTAAGAACGGCATTGTAATTATCTATTGCATCTCCGAAAATTACCACTACTATTGTCATTTTATACTGTATATCCGAATGGGGCCAAGACACTCTATGATTGTGAGAGGCGGTGCACTGGGAAAAAAATAGCACAACCCATGTAAGGGAGGCCTTGTAGTCCAGGAACATTAGTATTGGCTGGAATCTACAAAAGGTACTGTACAGAATGTATGATGTGATGTATTATATGAAGAGTGTAAAAATCTCTTCTCTCTCTCTCTCTCTGTCACACTCTCTCTCTCTCTCCCTCTCTCTCTCTCTCTCTCTCTCTCTATCTCTCTCTCTCTCTCTCTCAGGGCGTTTTAACGAGGCAGTGATCGAGGAGAGACGGCAGGCTGCGGAGGCCATGTTACTGTTCACCACCAACATCCCCGCGCTCTACAACAGCCCCCAGCTCAAAGAGTTCTTCAGGGTCAGCCAAACACACACACACAGTCTCTCTCTCTCTCTCTCTCTATCTCTCTCTCTCTCTCTCTCTCTCTCTCTCTCTCTCTCTCTCTCTCTCTCTCTCTCTCTCTACACACACACAAACTTTCTCTCTCTCTCTCTCTCTCTCTCTCTCTCTCTCACACAAACTCTCTCTCTCACACACAAACTCTCTCTCTCTCTCTCTCTCTCTCTCTCTCTCTCTCTCTCTCTCTCTCTCTCTCTCTCTCTCTCTCTCTCTCTCTCTTTCACTCTCTCACACAGTCTGCGTTGCTGAGATGTTATTGAGATTCTGTGTTTGTTTACTCTCTCCCTCCCTCTCTCCCTTTCTTTTCCTCTCTTTCCCTCTCTTTCCCTCTCTTTCCCCCTCTCTCTCCCTCTCTCCATGAATTTAATTTGAGTTTGCTTTATTGGCATGCCTGTTTCCATCAGCATTGCCAAAGCTTAGAACAATAACATAACAATATTAAGGATATTAAGAGCGTCATTAACAAGAACATTAGGAATGCATACACTCGCTTTCTCTCTCTCTCTCTCTCTCTCTCTCTCTCTCTCTCTCTCTCTCTCTCCCTCTCTCTCTCTCTCTCGCTTTCTCTCTCTCTCTCTCTCTCTCTCTCTCTCTCTCTCTCTCTCTCTCTCTCTGTTTCATAAGCTTTATTAGCAGGGGTGTATGTAGAAAACTTATCTAATAAATGCCAAAATAATTAAACAATGTTCATACAGTGAGCAAAAAATACAAAATGGAGGTGCCAGGAATCTGTCTTGTATAATACCTTTCAGCACAAAAAAAAATCTAATTTTGTGCACACACTCACTCACACACTCTTGTTCTCTCTCTCTGTCTCTGAATGCAACATCCTTGAAGCTCAAGTGCTTGTGTTGCAGCCAAATCCAAAGCCAAATGATTTCTCTAGTGGCACAGTTTGTCGAAGAGAGAATACTACTCATCTTCTGAAATTCACCTTCGTCATAATCCATTGCATTCAGCTCTGCTACACCTGGAAGTTATCCATAGGGCTGTGTTACAAACAGCTCACAGCTATAGGAGTACGTTTCTCAAAAGCACCATTGCTAAGTTAGCCACTTACTTGGTTGCAATGCAATTTCCCCTAACCATCCTTCTAATTAGTTAGCAACGACGCTTTCCAAGAAATGGGGTCCAGCTCAGACTGCCGCCAAACATTGTTTACTTTTCATATTATCCGTCCAGTGGAAGTTTTTTGAAACAATGCAAAATCTATTGTGACGTGACCACCTAGTGCACTGAGGTCCTAAGCACAAAGACTAACATTATTGCAGCACACTTTTTAATCCGATTGATTTTAGTTTTCCCTTCACACGCCAGCAGGGCTCAACACAAATGTCATCATTTAACAATGAATTCATGGTGTGGTGTCCCAAAAAATAAATCCATATTATAATCGAACTAACTCTAGCAACAGAAGGTGGCACTGCTGTGTATTGCTTTAGTAAAAATAACAATCACATAAATGTCAGCAGGTTGTAATAGAATATTGCACTTTGTAATCAAAGTATCAAAGTCGTTATGCAGAGACCTTCACTCTAGCACTCCAAAGACACATTTTCAGCTCTTCTATAACAAATTCTCTCTGTCTCTCTGTCTCTTTCTGTCTCTCTGTCTCTCTATGTCTCTCTGCCTCTCTGCCTCTCTATCCCTCTCTCTGATAAGCACGACTGTAAGTAGCACATACGTACACCAATATCGTTTCTCTCTCTCTCTTGCTCTTTCTTGCTCTCTCTCTCTCTCTCTCTCTCTCTCTCTCTCTCTCTCCCTCTCTCGCATAAGCACAAATGTAAGTAGCACATGTACCAAGAACACTATTCCAGAATTTTAAAAACAGCTCTTTTACAAAACATTCTCTGTCTCTCGCTGCCTGTGTCTTTCTCTCTCTCTCTCTCTCTCTCTCTCTCTCTCTCTCTGCCTCCCTCAGTCTCCATCTTTGTCTATTTGTCTGTCTGTGTGTGTGTGTCTCTCTCTGTCTCTGTCTCTCTCTCTCTCTCTCTAGCCTGTCTGTAAGCTGTAAGCACCACATGTATCAAGAACATGTATTGTTGTCTGCTCCCCCTTTCCCAGGGTGGTGAGGTGACCCGGCCGCTGGACCCAGCCTGCGCCGCCTCCTCCTGTACGGAGCTGCCCCCTCCCCTCATCCCGCTGCCCGAGGGCCAGGAGGCCCTGCTGCCCGAGGCCGAGGAGGAGCTGGGTAGGGAGGAGCCGCCCCAGCGCCAGGAGCTGGACGAGGGCACCGACTCGAGCGCCGAGCTGGGCGATACAGAGGTGGGCGTGGAGGCGTACGGGGAGATCGACTGTCCGTCTCCCCCGGCCTCGCCCCCTGCTTCGCCGCCGGCGTCACCTGCCAAGGAGGTGGAGGAGACGTCACATGCGGAGAGCCCGGAGAGGAACGGGACAGAGGAACTGGAGCAAGCAGAAGGTAACGCACAACATGAATGGGAATACTATTCTGCCCTACAAAGTGCAATAACTACATATTTTGTCAAAATTGAGTTTAGACTGAAAATGGTCATAACACCTCATTTATCTTGTGACAAAGCCTTACAGTCCAAATGTATCCCGTTTCAGAGACATTTCTTTGTCAAATTTGCAGTAACTAAAGTATCCAACCTGATACCTTTGTATGGCATCATAGTACAAACACATGATAGACACAGTGTTGGACTGGTGAGTACTAGGCCTACACAATGACATAGACAAGGCTCAACTCAAGACACTTTTTATTCATCTTTGCTGTGAGGATGATGTTTTCTCTGGTAAAACCGTGCCAGTTATTTGTCGTAGTGTTCGTAGGTCAGTTTGTCAATGCAATGTTTCAAACTAACAACAAAATACAGTATTTTCAGCAATTGTTTTTGAATATCTGAAGGTTCCACTCAAGAGCAGTGTGTCATGCTGCTGCAACAATGCAATGTTTCAAACTTATAACAACAAAATACAGTATATTCAGTGTTTTCAGCCAGTGTTTTTGAAGGTTCCACTCAAGAGCAGTGTGTCATGCTGCTGCAACAGCGCCCACATGCACTTTTATGTACACACTTCAATACACAGAAAAATGTGACTTTTCATATCTGACATCTGAAGTGTACCGTTTACAGACCTTGAAAATACTATTGGAAGATGGATTTTTTTTAAGTAGCCAATGGTGTAGTCATGTCCACTGTCTGTACTGAAATCATTACTGTTCCAGTGTATATGCAAGGGGAACAAGAAACTGGATTTGTATACTGTTGAAATGGCTTATTGGCTAACTTGAAACTTGCAACTTGGAACAAAACACTTTTATGTGTAACCTGCCTGTTACCTACAAATACAGCATAAAAGCTGCATCCTTAATATGCCTTCTGTAATGTAAATGCCTTTTCCTAGTCAACAATATGCATCCGATTTGAAAATCAACTATATTTTGCTACCTAGGAAGAGCGTTAGGAGGGCTGTGGTGTTATTCTCAATATCTTTCTCAAAAACCCTTGTGGTGGGGCTCTTTGGCAGAAAACCTGATGAAAAATCCAAGGCTCCCCAGAAGTGCTTTTCAGTCTGTAATATTTAGAGGTGCACTGTGAAATATTGTTTGTAGATTATTGCCAACATTCATACTGTACATTCACATATGTTACTTTTTTCCGCAAATACTTGCCACCATCAAATTCTTACCACCATACTTACCATCAAATTCTCACCATTCATTATGACTGGCATAGTTGTCCTTTTCATAAAAGGTGGATCTTCTCCATGTCTACCATTTTTACATTTTTAACTACAAAACTTACTGTACTTTTTGGTCAGACTTGTAAATATTAGTTTATTACCTAGTTAATATTCATGAAAAGATCAAATTTGGTAATAGGCGGCACAGTTTCATAAAGCAGCACAGTTGCAATACCTGCTCTGGCCACCATCCTACATCCTAGTAATGGTGCACCTTTAAAGGTCTAAAATGATCAAGCCTATTTATTTGGTATTTATAAGGTATTTTTACGTCCTGTGTTTGTCTCGTCTCCCACAGAGCCATACAGAGGGGAGAGTCGGGCAATCTCCACTGTGTCCTATGGCCGAATTCCGCATTAGCAAAATTAGCTGTTTAGCGTCTCAGAACTGCTTAAGCGTTGCGAATGTTAGTGCCTAGAAGTGGGCGTAGCACACAGCAAATGCGATGCGATGCAATGCAGGGAATATGACAAGACTTGCTGTTCGTAGTAATAACTTCAGATAAACATCACAGATGGTAAAACTGTTGTGATTATCACCACCGAGACAGTTGATAGTTTACATATTTGTGGTGATTACCCCGCAGTATAGTTCGTTAGTCCTTATTTTTGGCTGTTAATGTGGTGGTTCTATGTTGAGTCTATGGAAAGACAGCCGCTTTAGGCACGACCTTATCTCGTTGAAAGGCGGGGCTGCAATTTAATTCCAGGTCCTCCAATCACGCAACACTCCCCTCTGTATGGCTCTGGTCTCCCACCTGTAGAGGCATCTCCCCCGTCTCTCAACTCCACCTATGAGAAGCCAGAGGAGGTTCAGGAGGAGGAGCTGGACCTGCTGTTCGACTGCACAGGAGAGGAGGCCGCTTCAGACCTCGGCCCGCCCCCGCCCCCGCTCTCAGACACCGACCTGGCCATCTTTGATCCGTGCGCCAAAGAAGGTGCTGGTCTTCCTGCATAATCTCCTGTAGAGAAGGGGAGTACCGGTAGAGTTTCCCTGCCGGGACTCAAACACAGACCTTCTGTTGTGTTAAACTGGGACTCTGACCACTACACCAAAAAGCCATGCTCATTGGTGTGACAAACAGAACACACCCACATTCCTAGTAATGGCCACTCCATCACATCTCCTTTTGGATAAGATGAAGTTTAGATAAAGAAAAGTAATTTTCCTCATTTTCTTTATGCTAATTTCCTAAGGATTGACATTGGCAAAATTCTTATCAGATAAACAACCAAAGTGTTACGAATTGCACTTTGAGTCTTCTTTTTTTGCTTACCTGTAGGTTAATCTATCTTAGTTAACCTTCGGCCATCATTTTATATTTTACACTTCAGTAGCATTTAATGCCTGCTTATGATCCCCAAATTCACCAAAGACAGCACACAATGATATACAAGACATGACATGATATACAGTACATTCCAAATCACTGAAGCGTCAACGTCAGGCCCCGGTGTTGTGTTAGTGCACTTCCCTTAGCAACCAGCAGAGGGAGCATGTGGGCCGCCTTCAGTGTCACCCGGCAATATCCATGACGGTCGTCCATAGGATGTTGCCAGCTTGTGGCAGGCACGATAAGATGGATAGCCGCCCCCTAGGAGAGAGAGAGAGAGTGCAGTGCGGTCATTACGCTCTCCGATTGGTCTCCATCCATGGCTCTGTGCCCATGCTCATCAGCGCGCGCCCAGGCTTTGATCTTTCTAACACAGGAAAAAGGGGAAGCGGTGGACACGGGCAGCCAGGCACTGACAGGAACACACACAGCGGCCATATTTTAAAAACCTCTTTATGGCGACACGGGTCCTCTTGATAGGGGAGAACATCCACGATTGGAGACTTACCTTCCCTGAGGTTAGGAGGCCAAACATAGAACACCTTTGAAAGAAGAAAAAAACACTAGACACAGGGCGTCCATGTTTTAAAGCCTCTTCATGTAGACAAGGGGGTCCAGGACAAATACTCCCTACTCTGACTAAGCATTGGATGTAGAATTGAAGAACCTTTCTACAGAAACAATTCCTGAATTCAGGGTATTGTAAGCAGGATTTTAAAACCTCTTCATGCAGACCAAGGTTCCTGGACAAATCCTTAGTCCTTATTCCAACTAAGAATAGGATGTAACAATGGAGAAACCTTCCCTTACCAGAAAAAAACAACCCCTAAACTCTAACCATGACTTATAACTTCTCAACAAGCGCTTCCCATTACAAGTCAGAGGACGTCAAACATAGAAGAAACACTTGTGCCGCTGTTACAGAAATAAAAACAATCCCTAAATTCAGCACCTGTACTTAAGCGGGGTAGCTTATGGGTACTCTGCATATCCTAACTCCAATTTTTATTTTGTCAGTCGTGAAACCATGATCCAACCATGCGTTTATACCTTTTTTTCGTTTGTGTTCACTATCTTCATAGACATACAAATTACAACTGTGTTTTTTGTTTTCGGTCCATCTATTGACAATAATACTGAAATACCACTGCAGATCAGCTTAGGGAATAGGGATCGTTCGACAACTCGGAGCTGCCGTCTGCAGCCCTCAGCTTCATAGAGATAAGAATCACAGCTGTTGTTTGTTTGCAGGCCATCTATTGACAATAACACTGACAAAATAAGTGACTTGTTTCCTCCCGACCCCCCACCACACCCCACCCTACCCTCCCCTACCCCTACAGATCAGCCTTACGGATCATTCGACAACTCGGAGCTGCTCTCCGCCATGCCCACTGTGACGGCGTCCAATGAGAGCAGCGAGTCGGCGGGAGGCAGGGAGGGGGAGGCGGAGGCGGAGGGGGAGGGGGAGGCGGCCTACCTGGCGGTGGCAGCCAGCGAGCTGAAGGCGGCGCTGGAGAAGGAGAGGGAGGGCAACATCGGAGCAGCCATCCTGCAGTACAGGAGCGCCGTGGACATCCTCATCACAGGGGTACACGGTGAGGAAGAGGGGGATGAGGGGAGGGATGGAGATGGAGAGAGATGATAGAGATAAGAGAGAGAAAGGAGAGAGGCAGGCCAACATTGGAGCCGCCAACCTGCAGTACAGAACCGCCGTGGACATCACAGGGTGACATGGTGAGAGGAGAGACAGGGATGAGGGGAGGGAGTGAGGAAGAGAGGAGATAGAGAGAGTAACAGACAGAGAAATACCGATATGGGAGAGCAAGAGAGAGAACAAGAGAGATCGCCATCCTGCAGTACGGCATGGTCGTGGACATCCTGATCAAAGGTGTACACGGTGAGGGGGAGACGAGAGAGAGGGCTGAGGGAGGGATAGATATCAGACAGACAGGGAGTGAGTGAGTGAGAGAGAAATAGAAATGAGAGAGGGAAGGATGAGGGGAAGAGACATGAGAGAGAGAGAAAAACAGACAGAGATGGTGATGAGGGAGAGAGAGAGAGAGGGACGGAGAGAAACCGGCAGAGAAGAGAGGGGGAGAGAGAGGGAGGGAGAGGGAGAGAGAGAGAGAACAGATGGTGTGGTGGAATATAAAAGGAGTGTGTATGGGTCCTCTAGAGGGTCCCCTCTTGATGGTGCTCCAGCACTGGTGTTCAGATACGAGCTCTTGTGTTGTGTATTCACGCTGTTGGGGAGCGGTTGAGAGAGAGTTTTTTTTTCAGCTAGTGTTAGATTCGGAATGTGGTGTCACGTGTACACACAACATGAGTTGGGCTCCTGTTTTTATTTGTTTTTTGTTTGGGGTTTTTTTTTCACCCTGGACATCCCACAACCCCTCTGTCTTGGTCTGTCCACACCTTCTCATTTCACCAAGCAACTATTGTTGCTCAATGATCAATGACTAACTTTTTTTGTCCAAGATGCAGACAAATGTTCTGTGCCATTTTGCACAACTGACTTACTTCAAATGTGTCCAGAGCAGAGGTGTCAAAAGTAAAAGTGTAAAAAGAAGCACAGTTTCCTTCCAACACAGGAGACGTATCTGAGTAACCAGTAGACCTGTGTACTTGTCTTGTGATCAGCTGACTCTGCACTGGTTGGATCAAGTCTGTGGCGGATCCTTGTTAGCTTTTTAGTGTTTTTCATTAACAGCAGTCTGACTCATTTGGTACAATGTAGTAAATAGAGTAGAGTAGTATAGTTGAGTACTTTTATTAAGCCCGAGGGAAATGAACCTAATACTCATTAGATCTATTACACATGATTGCACACTGCAGTAAACATATAGCAAAAGTCTGAGTATAGCAAAATGCCTTACTCAGTTAGCATACACACACCCATGCTCTCTCTCTTACACACACACACACACACACACACACACACACACACACACACACACACACACACACACACACACACACACACACACACACACACACACACACACACACATGGTGTAACAGCTATGCAGTAATATCATGTGCCAGTGTTCTACTTACACCATGAATTTACTTTTACTTTTACTTTTACTTCTGACACCTCTGGTCCAGAGTCCAGACAATTCCTAACTTTCTGTCACTTAGCCTGTAACATGTGGCAAAGCTAGGCTAATGAGGTGGAGCCAGAGTATCTGTCCTTTATGATATATTAATAGCCTTCAGCGCCACTCTGGAATTCCAGACTAGCATCATGAAAAGTGCTATTTCACGCTAGTTCATTCCGCGTGTTGGTGCAACGCATTTTCATGTTAACTCATGCTCTACAACGCCGCAGAAAACCAGTTTTGTCACTTGACCAGGCTTGCAAGAGGCAAGTAAGTTTTCCCCGTGGCCACGGTGAATTTCTGTCGGTAGGTGAACATGAAAATGCACTGCTGTTCCCTGACCAAAACCATCCTAACCCTAACCTGTCAGTAAAGCAACGTTTCTGCAGCTTTACTTTTGCCAACACCAGCGAAACAAGCAAGGAAAATGGCGAAATTGTGCCCAGACTAAATCCACCCCTAACCTGTCACAGGGCATTGTAGACTAGACCATGAGTTATTTACACACATCGTCATGATTGCATGTTGCGAGTTCACACCTTCCCCTTTCCTCTTCCTTCTTTACTCGTATATTCATCCTGTTATGTGCAACTATTGATTTTTCTCTCTCTTACTTCCTCTCCCGTTCTCTTCTTTCTTTCTCTACCTCCATCACTTTCTTTCAATCTCTCCCTCTGTTGCTCACTTTCATTCTCTCTTTCTTGCTCCCTCTCTCTCTCTCCTCATGCCTTTTCCCTTCTCTCTCTCTCTTTCTCTCTCCCTCACTCACTCAAACACTCACACTCTCTCTCTCTCTCTCTCTCTCTCTCTCTCTCTCTCTCTCTCTCTCTCAGGAGACCCTGATCCTCTGCGCAGGGAGTCTGTGAAGAGGAAGACGGCCCAGTACCTGCAGCACGCAGAGACCCTGCTGCACCTCCACTCCCCGAAACACACCCCCACACACGCACACAAGAACAAGACATAGTACACACACACACACACACACACACACACACACACACACACACACACACACACACGCACACAAGAACAAGACATAACACACACACACACACTCACACACTCACACACTCACACACACACACACCAATAACAGACCTGACACTCTGTCACTCACTCGCACTGTTCTTCCTCGTCAGGCCTTTGCAACCGTCACACTTGATCAGACTCTTACGCACTCTTGTCACTCACTAACAATGTCACACACACACCTGCTCCGGCACACACACACACCTTCTCCCGCACACACACACACACCTGCTCCAGCATGTGCACGCCACCAGGTGATGGCTGGTCAAATGCAGCTCTGAGAAACAATGTTTTATATATTGCACACATAATAACATAGATACATATGGGACCATAAGTATACACGTAGGTACACATTTTTTGGGAAGATGGATCCCATATAAGAGAGAAAAGATCGCTTCATGTATCACAAGAAAAATTGTTTTTGATTAAGATTGCATACAGATATGATATGAATGGTTGGTTACACGCATATGTACCGATAACGGGTGAGAAAATGTGGACATGTTACACTCAAAAAAATCTTTTGATTAAAGAACATTGCATACAGTAGATCTTCCAAGACTACAAAGTATTAAGTGAGCACAAGAACACACACACACACACACACACACACACACACACACACACACACACACACACACACACACAAATATGAAGCTCCTTGCTCTCTGTTCTGATGTGGCTCCCATAAAACTCAAATGTGTGCACACAAGCACTGCACTGACACCAAATACTTATTGCTTGCACAACACAGACATCTTTTAAACTGCACAAATCTCCACCACGTACATACAGCACACTTTTGGATTCTGTTTTCGGTACGCTCTGCTCTGCTCCTGAGCTCCTCCTCTACCTGAGGTCGCGACCCCACCAGCCACCCACACACTATACTCCCTCGCACCTCCGTACCAACGTACCACTCTGCTGCCTCTCAAAACACACCTACGGACGGTCACTCACTCAATCACTCACTCACTCACTCACTCACTCACTCACCATATCCACTCCAGAACACAAATATATAACACTATGCAGGCAAGCGCGAAAACACAAGTGCATATGCCACTTGTGTGCAAAGACGGACAAGGACTTGACTGGAAAAAAAAAATCTTTGCTTTATAAAAGAATCTGACAGCTGTGACCTACCTACGACAGCTGTGACCTACCTACGTACATAACTTCTGGAAACGCCTTAAGATTGAACGAGTGTCCTTTCAACGGCTTCTTAATTTATCTTTGAAAAGATATAATTTATACCAACCCCCCATGTTAAAATGTCATACCTCTTGTATGGTGGTGTTGTAAATAATGTCTTTGTTTCTGTGTTGTATGATATTTTGTAAATAAGAGAAAATAGACTGGAATGATCAAGATCCTTTTGCAGTCTTGTTTTGTGTGTGCGTGCGTGTGTGCATGAGTGTGTGTGCGCATGCGGGCGTGTGTGTGCATGTGTGTGCATATGTGCGTGCATGTGTGTGCATATGTGCACCGTATGTCCACATGCTTGTTTAGACCTTAATGTCCTCTCAACAATGAGAGTACCAGAAACATGTGACTTGTGAGAATGTAATTATTATGCCATTATAAACAGTTTTGTTTTTATGACAAAAGTGTAAAAACATTTCTTTATTGATATGTTAGTGATAGCTCTGGTTTGATTATACTGCTACTCAGGAGGAGGTCCTGGCAAACATAGAAAAACAACTGTGCGTGTGCGTGTGTGCGTGCCTATTGGGTTGTCATTCCTCTAATGTGCCACATGGTGTCTCTGTGGGATGGGTGGATAGATGAGTGGTGGT
>NC_085877.1:13337189-13474689 GCF_034702125.1 Engraulis encrasicolus | reverse complement strand
CAAACTCTGTGATATTTTCCTTTTCATTTAGATTGATTTGTTATAAAAAAATATATATTTAAAATGACACTGCTTGGCGCACAGCGTTTTGGTCTATCCACCTGTCTCACTGTTTATTTTAAGGCAGAGAGAGAGTCAAGGGAAATTACTCTTGTGTCTCCTAAATAGCCTAACTGGGTGCCATCGGGGCCACTACTCGTCTGCTTTGGAGATTCAACATGACCAGCCGTGCTGTGACGGAGCAGCAGCCGTGGCACAGGCTACCAATTTTTTTTAATTATTTATTTTTTATGAAGCTCACTCTGATTGGAGGAAGCTTCCCATTGCCGGGTTGTTACCCCACGTGGAGTGTGTGTGTATGGGTGTAGAATTTGTGTGTGTGTGTGCGTGTGCGTGTGCGTGTGTGTGTGTGTGTGTGTGCGTGTGTGCGCGCGTGTGTGTGTGTGTGTGTGTGTGTGTGTGTGTGTGTGTGTGTGCGTGTGCGTGTGCGTGTGTGTGTGTGTGTGTGTGTGCCGCTTTATTCGGAGGGAGGGTGTTCCTGTGTGATGTATGGTGTGGGATGGGGCCACTGACTCTCTCAGATACAGACATCTCTCGTCCGCACCTCTCTACGCATGTTCTCGCCCACTTAGCAGTTACAACGCGATAGTAAACGAGGATGGGAGATGGATAACGAGAGATAGGGCAGATAGCAATAACAGGAAACTCGACAGCGCTTTCCGTGTTGATGACCAGGGGGAGAGGGAGAGAGAGGAACCAACAACGAGAGGGTCAGGGTGACAGTATAGATTAGAGGAGAATATACACTTCATTTCCAAAAACGCCGAGGAGTGGAGTTGTTCCCGGTTCGCCATATACCACATGTGAGTTTCCAAAACCTACTTTGCAGTTTTTGATGAGGTTATTAACGTGTTGGTTTTTCGTGCACTTAAATCGGGGTTATCTGTCTGTGGCTATCTATCCATCTGCGACGTAGGCTACGGTTTCATTTTATGAATACCCTTGCGTCAGATGGAGCAGCATCGGAGTTCCGTAGCAGCTGTGTGAGCAGCGGGCGAAGACTCATCTAATTTGTTCAAGACAACTTTGGGATCGCTCCTTGGGTCTCTCCGTAGAATACATTTTAAACTTTTCGTGCGCCGGTGCCTTTTTGAACGCGCTCGATCGCAATAGTGCATTTGATTTTATTCTTCACGTCCGACATTGCTGGTAATCTACTCGTAATCGCAACGCCATCTGTGTTGTATTAAATGAGAAGAAGATGATGTTTGAATAATTGATATTAATCTATTTCGGGGCAGGATTATTGGAGTTCATTTTTTGTAACGGCGTAATGCCCATATGTCTAAATCTCTCCTTTCGCTCATGTGCCATCAAGGACGCACCGTTATTATATTTTTTGAGCAGCGTGCATTTGTGAAGTTAAAAGCAGTTAAATCGTTCTTTTTAGCGTGTCCAATATCTGTCTGTCCTCTGCGTCTGCTCATCTAGTCACCGAACCATCTACATCCATTATTTTTTTTCACTGAATGACCTACTCAACCACTCAGCTGTTTGTTTGCATGCAGATGCACAACAGTGCATAATCGCTGAACTGATGTTCCTATTTTGGTGGTTGCGCATTTTCCTCCTACTTTTTATCACCACTTCAACGGTTTTTTGTGCATGGTTAGGTAACGTGTGGCAAAGGACGCGTCGAACCACACCACTCTCTTTTTTGTGTTATTATTTTAACACGTACGCGGAGGAGACCGTTTCCAAATGCACATAAGTACACTAGTGGGTCGTGTTCCAGGACCCACAATAATCTCATTAAAAATATTTACTCTCCTCTTCCCCTCCCGCCATCTGTGTGCGGGCGACAGAGACAGAGGGAGGGAGCGAAAGGCGATAAAATAAACAATCTGAATAAACAGAAGCCACAGCTGTCCATGGTCTGATAACAGGAAAACGAGAACAGCACAAAGCATAGTAGAAAAAAGTGCCAGATGAGATGAGACAGATAATCCTGAAATGGGCGAGGGCGATGAACTTGAACTTGCACAACACACACCTAGCTAGCTCTGTTGGCTCGTTATTGTCTTTTCTCACATGTGAAACAATATGTTACTTCCGTGTAGGAATTTGAGAAGTGGAGGGGCGGCCACCATGGATTCCCCGTCTGATCTGTTCTGTCAGCAGTCGTCCCCGATGTGCCCTTTCGGCCTGTACCGCAGTCCCTCCGGGAGCGCTCCGTCAGCAGCCAGCCGCTACCCAGGTGGCAGTCCACCCTCCGCCTACCCACCCCTGGTGTCCCCCCTGCTGCACCCCAGCAGCGCCTCTCAGAGCTGGGGTGGCTACCGCCAGCAGCAGCAGCACCACCACCAGCGCCCAGGCCCAGGAGGCCCCTTCCTCCAGGCGCCGTCCCTGGAGCCTGAGCTGGAGGATGGGGGGGTCGACGACGCGGTGGGGGTGGAGGATCCGGACCAGGAGGACGAGCTGCTGGGGAGGGACCCAGGTGGAGCCGTAGCAGCAGCCGCAGCAGCAGCAGCTTTAGGGAGCATGGCAGGGCCCACGTTGCTGTCTCACCTCTTCCCTGGAGCCATGAGGAGAGGGGTGGCAGCGGAGCCAGAGGAGTGGGGGCAGGACGTGCTTCATGTGAAGAGGCTGAGGATGGAACACCATCTGGGGAAGAAGGACTTGGGAGGAGAGAGCCAGGACACAGATGAAGAGGAGAAAAGGGGAAGGAGAAGAGACGCATTTCTGCAGCAGAAGAGAAAGGAGGAGGATGAGGATGTTGGGCGTGCTGGAGGTGGAGGTGGCGGTGGAGGTGGAGAGCAGGAGCCGGACCAGAGGAAAGGGAGCCGGGAGGGGAGGAAGAGGCAGCGGCAGGAGCTGAAGCTCCAGCTGCAGGAGACCCGTCAGAAGCTCCTGGAGCTCCAGAGGAGAGTGTGGAAGGCCTGCGACAAGCAGCAGACACAGGGAGGAGTAGGAGGAGGAGAAGGAGGAGGAGGAGACCAGAGGAAAGACAACAACAAAGGAAGAAAGAGTGACAACGATGAGAGAGAGAAAGCACGGATGGATCAGGCAGAGGCAGAGATGGAGGACGAGATGTTTCTCGAAGATGGAGATCATGGTGTATTTCACAACAGCAGCGAGGACTTCCTGGCTCCTGTGGACTCGTCCAGCAAAACCTCCCAGCAGAACGTGAGCGGCATGGACGATCTCACCCCGGATGAGACCATGGACCTGGATGTGGAGCTGGAGCGGGACGCCGAGAGAGGAGGAGCAGGAGGAGGAGCAGGAGGACTGGCTGGTAGCGTGTGGGTGGGCTGTGGTGTGGCCACTCATGGGGAGTGGGAGGGTCCCGGCGGTGGGCAGAAGTTCGCCCAGGCCCTCAAGCAAGAGCTGGGCAGTGCCGTGGCACGAGTCATTGACAGGGTGATCCGGCTCTATGCCGAGGCGGAGAACACAGCACCGCCCGGGTCCGCCGCGCTGGTGGTCCACAACCAGCGGAGCGGCGGGCTCGGATCGGGACTGCCGACCATGGAGGATGGGGATCAGCGGAGGCACAGCGGGCCAACTCTAAGCCAGGCGCTGGAGCAGGCTGACGCTTCTTCGCTGGTGCCCAGAAACCACCAGCCACTGGAGAGGAGGAACCAAAGCCTCCACACGGGCTTCCCACCTGGAGGTCATCGCGGTGGAGGAGGAAGGCCCCTGCCTCCGCAATCCAGCCCAGGCATGCCCCACCTCCCTCAGCCTCCATTGCAAGCTCTCCTGCCCCCACCACCACGTGCCAAGGACCCCTTCCTGCCCGCCTTCCCCTCGGGTCCTCCGGCCGTCCCCTTGCCGCTGCTACACTACACCATGCAGCACCTCTTTGCCCGCTCGCTCTCCAATCTTCCCCTCCACCACAAGGACTCGCTGCCGCCAGAGCCCTTCCTGGACTTCCGCTCCCACCACGGCCCCTCGTTCCCCCCTCTGCCTCTCCTCGGACAGCTGGAGCCACCACTCTCCTCCATGCGAGGAGGGAGGGAGGGAGCGATACGGGACGGGGGGATTCGAGGTGGAGGTGGGGGTGGCCTACTGGATGGTGGGGACGGGTCCCTTTACCTCGGTGCATCCATATCCTTTAAAAAAAAAAAAATTAAACTGTATATGAACACGTACTAAATGGAAAGTATGTATTATTACACAGTACCGGGGCACTAAATTAACACCCGCAACTGGCCAAATGCTGGTGAAAATTCAGGTTGGCTGGTAGGAAAGAAAACTTACCACTCACTTAGACTGATAAGGGGTGTATGTGTGGCTAGTAAGATTTAACATCTACTAGCCAAATTGGCTTGTTATAGCCCTGCACAGTAGACAGTATTAGTGATGCAAAATGCGGATGTTGTCATTCAATAATGAATCGGAGATGAATTCTGCAATGTAATAATAACAATGTACTAGTATCCCCACTCCCAACCCCCACCCGGCCTCAGCACATCCTCTTTTTGGGTTTGGGAAATAGGGGAGATGGGGGATGTGGTTTTTGAAGTGGCACTTGTGCATTCAGAGCTTATTATCATGGTGATGGTTTGGTCTGCACCAAAATGTCGGCGTGGAGTGATCTGACCTGATAGGCCGGATTTTTTTTATTTATTTTTTTAAACATGGCCAGTTGCTGTGGTCACTCTGCCTGCCGCATATCAGAGAGCTAGATTCTATAATCAATCAAGAGAATCAAGAGCTTTTTATTGTCATTGACAAATACATTTGACAACAAAATTGTGTTTTGAGTACACTGTGGAATTCAGAATAAAGTAGCCCAGAAGGTATTCATTCCATCAGTGCCTTTTTCCTTATAAGCATTTTACACGTTTAGCATGAATTTAGGTCTTTTGTATTAATCAGTACATTTCTCTACCTTTACCGCTCGGATTAATTCAGTGCATCTCTCTTCCCCTGTTGAAGGCAAAAATCAGTCATCATTTTAAAATAGAACATACGGTATTATTTATATTTTATATAATACCACCCAAGCTTAGTGAGATATCTGGGAGGAGTTCAATCTGAGGCCATCATGTCCTCGCCAAAGAGTGCTCCTGTTCATCAGACACAAAAGGCTAAAGTGATGCTACATAGCTTTTATAAGATCGTGACTGACTTTGTAATCTAGATACGTATTAGTTCATGATTACATTTTATTTGATTGTATCTGGACAAATCTGACAATGTGGTTCTGCTCATAATGACATTACAGACCTAAAGACGATGCTATATTTCCAATGCTAAATTAAAATGTATGTGCGTGTTTACAACATACAACCACATACAATCATTAGTTTATGATAGTAAATCATTTGACTGTGTTTGGACAAAGCCTTGACTGTATGTACTCTCAAGAGGGCCTGTCTCCATGCCACCTGAAGAAAGCCAAACTGATGTTCTTCTACACGCGCTACCCCAGCTCCAACACGCTCAAAACCTACTTCCCCGACGTCAAGGTAGCAGCACCATTACATTACACTTGGCTGAGGTTTTTAACCCTTTGAGGAGTAAGGATTTTCCCCAGTTCTTCTTGAAATAATTATAAAAACTCAACATTTTGTCAAGGTTTTTATCACATATACCACAGCTCCAACACGCTCCAAACCTACTTCCCCAAGTCAAGGTAGCACCATTACATTAGCTGACGGTTGTCAAGTCAAGTCAAGTCAAGTCAAGTTTATTGTCAATTTCTTTACATGCACTGGTCATACAAAGAATTTGAAATTGCGTTTCTTGCTCTCCCATGCAGACATAGACTAATCTAGGTAAGGACATAGACAGTATAGACATAGACAGTACTCATACATGGACATAGACAGTATGGACGTAGACATTGCTCATACAGACATTTAAAGTGCAAGACTGGACAACAGAAGACTTGTAGAGAACATACATTAAGAGGAGGTATTTTGTTGTGCTTTTTCTAAAAGTCCTTTATAGCGTTCTGACATAGTAATAGTAGCATTTGAAGAAAATAAATAATTAAAAAAGGTTGTAGCCTCTTACTGCAATGTATATAGTCTTAAAGGTGTACCGTGTTATATTTTTAGTTGTTTATTTCCAGAATTCATTCTGCCCATTCACAATCCCCATTCATTATGACTGGGAAAATTGCACTTTTCATACATGAAAAGGTGGATCTTCTCTCCATGTCCGCCATTTTGAATGTCCAGAAATTTTAAGACATTTTTAGCCGCAAACCTTACTGTACTTTAGTCATACTAGTAAATATTAGTTTATTATGTGGTAAATATTCATGAAAAGATAAAATCTGACAACAGACAGCACAGCTTCAATGAGCAGCATACAGTAGTTGCAATACCTACTCCGGCCACCATCCTACACAGGGGGCACCTTTAAGTAGCCAGTTACGTACTGTAAGACTTGGTCATTACCACTTTGGTGACAATAAGGTTATAACAGGCTCTCTGCTAAGGGGTTAATCCAATACGATTTACAGTTGTTACAGGGTATTGGTTAGTCACTTTAGCAATGTGGGGTTAGATTCCTTGCTCAAGGGCACTTCAGCTGTGGGAGGAAGGGATTGGTAAGGATGGGTTTCAAACCTTCAAACCTGGAAAACACTAGGCTGTCCAACACCTAAAGCAGGGGTGGGGAACCTATGTCTCTAGGGACATTGAGGGCGTTTTATCCGGTCCCCAATATAATTTTAATGTTAGTGTTAGTGTTAATGTTTAATGCAGCTTCACATGAAATGTTTTGTAAAGGAATCTTAGAAATTACATTTACAATACAATTAAGTTATACATATATTTCAGGTGACCTGGAGAATGTGGGGTCTGTTTTAAAGGTGGCCACCTTCAATATAGGCCTGAAGTGCACGGGGAAATCCTGGTTTCCATTCATAGTATGGCTCTTGGAGGACTTATACAGCCCTTGGAGGAATATGAGGTGGCCCCTCGAATGGAAAAGATTCCCCAACCCTGATCTAAAGGGAGAGATGAGAGCCACAGAGAAGTGCACGGGGCCACCTTGGAATGATTAAGAGAGACATATTGTTTGGAGGGAGGTAGGAAAAGACAGGATGATTTAGATGAAGACATATTTTTCCAAAATGCAATAAAATGTGTAAATGCATACTAGAGATGTACAGGATCCAAGATCCGGTTCCGGATCCGGCAGGATAATAGGGGTTTTTCAGACTATCCGGATCCGGTTCCAGGATCCAGGATCCGGTAGCCGAGGCTTTTAAGTCAAAATAGTTTGAGCCAGCATGATAAAAAGGGCCCACGTGTGTGAGTATGCCATGTGTTTCAACCCTTTCGTAGGATCCGGTATCCGGTTCCGGATCCGGCAGGATCTTAAGCAGTGGATCCGGTATCCGGCAGGATCCTAAAAATCAGGATCCGGTGCATCTCTAATGCATACAGTACATTTCCAATGTAATTTTCATGTACAGTATGTAGGCCTACTAAATAAGCGTATGTTCCTGATGTCAAGGTAGCAGAATCTAATGTGAACCCTTTAAATACTGTCAACATTATTCTACAAGTATACAGTACACACGGTTGGTCCCAAATAGTAATCTATAAATGGCGTTAAAACATTTCAATGTATTGTTTTTTTATACAAACCTACTGCACTGTTCTGATGTTAAGGTATAGCAGCACCTCATGTGAACCCTATAAAATACTGGAAGCATAACTCTACTGATGCCAAGGTAGCGGCACTATAATGTGAATCCCACACATAGTCAACACAACTCAATAAAAATACACACACATGTTCCGAATTGTGATCAATCAATGGCTGGGGGGAAACACTTCAATGCATGCAGTGAATCCCATATACAGTCAACACAACTCAACAAATGTAGGCATACACACACATGGTCCGAATTGTGGTCAATCAACTTTGATGAGTTTTACATATACAAACCTACAGTATTTCCCTGATCTCAAGGTAGCTCCACCTAATGTGAACCCTTTACAATACACTCTGCATAACTCTACAAATATACACCCGGTTGGTCCCGACTGAATAGTGATCTATTAATGGCGGATGACTGAACGGTTGGGCTTAGTTTCGCCTACATGTTGGCCTAACACTGACCTCGGGACACACCGCAGCTGCATTCTTTCCTTGCCGCACTTCAAAAACAAATCTATGCAGGCATCGACGTAGCCAACCCCAAACCCCAAACCCCTGCCAAGGATCACCATTATTCTTCCCCAACTAATTTCACGATGACAATCTTGAATGTTTTATAGTGAAAATAGTGGTTGATAAATCACCTGAATGATGTTAAACATTTTTACAGGGAATATAAATTTAGGGATGAATACCTAAATGAGATATAGGCTAAATCATTTTCAAACATGTTAATATCTGTGCAATTCATCATGATAATACGTATTTTGTGGTTAGCGAGTAAAAATGTGTCCAGTAACTGATTATAAAACACATGAACTAGCACTTTCAACACAAAACGCCATTCTTCTAAGTCACATGAGATGAAAGTATCAACTAAAAGTCATGTAATGTACTTTAAAGACAGTATAATGTGGTAATGTAAGGTGTAGGTGATACTGTAATGCAACATTTGCAAATTTGCAGAGGTGTCTAAAAACCTGGCTCAGTATACAGAATAAACCGCCACATACTCCTCCCAGCACAGGTGACTTCACTGAGGAACTGGCCTACCTGCCTTGAGTAATCATAATTATCAACTGATTCAGAGCTGCTTGGATCAAATTTGGGGTATGGGCTTTACTCTCTGAACACGGGATTGACATCTCTCCTCATGGACCCCACAGCCCTTTACTGTAACGTGTGTTATTGTCCCAGTTTACGTTTCTTATCTGCTTTGCCTTGTTCTTCTCCACACACAGTTCAACTGCTATGTGACCTCCCAGCTCATCAAATAATTATACTGTTATATGAAAAAGAACTGTCTGCTATATTGTAATTGGGCTATTTAACGTAATGTTGTTGTGGTAATGTAATGTATGGTAACAAATGCACATTTGTCCTATAGCCCTTCACTGCAACTGTGTGTCTGTCAGTGCCTCAGCTTTACCATGCTCAAAGCAGATCGGAGAAGTGATTTGTAGTCAGGTAGAGGGTAGTAATTAGAGAAAATATGTCTATTTGGCTACTGAAAAAATAAGCGCTAGCGCTTTAAACATAAAATGACATCCTTCTACATCACTCCAGATTACAGATGAGCTGTTAAATATGGTGTAATAAAAAAATGCTATAATTGAATCATCATGTAATACAATAATGTTGTGTAACAAATCCACACTAGTCATACAGCTCTTCACTGCGACTTGTGTCGTGTCTGAGTGTCCCAGCTCACCGTTCACAAGGAGGATATGAAAAGTCAGATAGATGGTAGAAATTTGGCCATTAGGCTACCGATTACAAAAAAACAATGATTATAAAAAAAGTCTAGCACTACAAAAAACATCACTCCAGATTACAGATGAGTTTGTACTAAATGTGATAGAACTAAGAAAATCTTTGGTATTACTTTGTTATAACTCTTTAATGCCTCTGGCAATACTGAATCTTGACAATGTTTCGCAATAATGCTGTGTAACAAATTCACACTTGTCGAACAGTCTCTCACTGTGCTGTGAGTATCCTAGCTCGCTGTGTTCTAAGCAGGGGTGCATTTCTCGAAACCATAGTTGCTAACTATGTAAGCTACTTTGTTAGTTGCAATGCAATTTCCCATCGGCAACTAACTGCTAATAACTATGTTTTCGAGAAATGCACACCGATCTTCTGTTGTCCTCTTGTCCCCCAGCTCATCAAATGGTTCATTATATGAAAAAGAAGTGTAAATAATGTAATGTGCTGTAATGTGTTACTATACAACATAATGTGATAATGTAATGTAACAAATGCAAATGTAACCGCTTGCCGTGTTCTAAGCCACTCCGCTCTTGTCCTGTTGTCCTGTGTCCTTCTCCTCACACAGTTCAACCGCTGCGTGACCTCCCAGCTCATCAAATGGTTCAGTAACTTCCGGGAATTCTTCTACATCCAGATGGAGCGCTTCGCCCGGCAGGCGGTGCGGGATGGTGTGCTGGCGCCCCGGGAGGGGGCCCTGCGGCTGGGACGCAACTCTGAGCTTTACCGCATCCTCAACATGCACTACAACAAGAGCAATGACTACCAGGTACCACGGGGGAGTGTGTGTGTGTGTGTGTGTGTGTGTGTGTGTGTGTGTGTTTTTTTCTGTGTGTGTGTGTGTGTGTGTGTGTGTGTGTGTGTGTGTGTGTGTGTGTGTGTGTGTGTGTGTGTGTGTGTGTGTGTGTGTGTGTGTGAGAGAGAGAGAGAGAGATACTAAGTCAGTGTGTGATCTTTCTTTTTTCATGATTTGAGTGTGAATTCAATGCGTCTGCAAATTTGCACAATGTTTTCAATACAGTATCTAGGTGTCGCTTCTCATCAACAAATGTTTATTACATTGTTGTTTGTAAAATTGTATCTGCCAGAGAATTCATGGTTGTATGATGGACAATGTCTTATGTGTGATTATCATAGCTGTGAGTAGCCTATTTGCTATTGCTGTAATCATACACATGCTGCTAAGGAGTGTGGGCCTCTTTTACTACAAAAAAGCCCAACATTTGTGATTCGAAGTTTATGGATTTGAGGTCTTTTCAATAATTCATTGCCAAATGCAACCAAAGCATGATTTATTACTATTTAAGAGTATTTTTATTCTGAAAAGGAAAGTGTTATTGCACACAACACTTAAAAGAGTTTATGAAATTCCCTTAGTTTAGGTACAGTGGCAAACTGTATTCATGGACTCTGAACTCTTGTTATATATTCAAATAAATACTGACTTTTGAGGTCATTGGTGTTTTATTGCAGTTAATATTTTTATTATTATTTTGCTTCATCACCTCCTCCACGCGTGTGGTTGAAGCTCTTTCAGAGGCTTTGACATCAGTTTATAAGTCGAATATAAGTTATAAGTGTATTTGGGCTTTGTAGTGTTTAGTTGCATTTGATGATTGCTTTTTTTGTGCTTCATTTTTCTATTATCAATCCTATATATGTACGTAATGTAAAGTACTAGGGCTGTAACTATATTATATCTAACCGTGAAAACGTGATACGCAGAGACATGATACTGTATCTCGATTCAAGAAGGCAGAATCATGATGCGCTCTTTCAAAATTTCGACACTTTTACCCTTCAGTCCTGAAAACAAGCACATAATGTGATGTGATAGTGCTTTCAAGCTTCAAATAATCATCACTATTATTTTTGAGCTTTTAAAAAATGATTAGTGGCCTCTTGTAATCTATTGTACCTATAAACTACCATAGTTTTATGTATAATTTCATTTTATAATGTTGTATCTGGATTTTTTAAAGATACATTTTAAAAATCGTGGGATGTATCGAACCCGACGGTCAAAAATCGTGATTGTATCGTTACTGCCCTATAATGCACTGTACAGTACATGGATAGGGTTGATAACAGATCAAATGATCAAATGCAACAAAAGAATAATACCAAAGAAGCTAAATGCATGTCAATTTATAAACATTATAAAAAATATATATATATATTCAGTATATTACAATAAAATGTGCTGCAACTGTATGTGTTTTTGTTGTATCCTTGATTGTGTTTTTACTGTGCTGTGCTGTACTGTACATTTATCATCCCCATTGATTGTACACTTATCAATATTTATCGTCTTCACACATAAAGATACCTGAGCATTTTCTGGGGGACTTTTTATTGTGTCATATTTATTTATGTATACCTTTTTTGAAACTGTGGTTGTCACATTGATACACATTGAGGCAGCATTTAAGCATTGTCCTCTCTTCAACCACAGGTCCCCGAGCATTTTCTGGGGGGAGTTTTTACTTTGCTGACCCTTCTGCTTTTCTGTTGTTTTGTATTGTATTGTTTTTATTTTTTTAACTGGGGTAGTCACATTGAGATAGGCAGCATTTAAGCGTTTATCATCCTCTCTCCACCCACAGGTCCCCGAGCGTTTCCTGGAGGTGGCTGAGCTGGCCCTGAGGGAGTTCTTCATCGCCATCCAGGGCGGCCGCGACACTGACCCCTGCTGGAAGAAATCCATCTACAAGATCATCTGCAAGCTGGACAGCCCCGTCCCCGACAGCTTCCGGCTGCCCGGCTGCCCAGTAGACACACATCGATCCGTGTGAAAGCGTGGGAATGTACACACCACTTTTATACACAAACACACACACACACACACACACACTGTGACACTGACACATACATGCACACAAACACACGCACGCACACACGCAAACGCACACACACTCTGTAACACTGACGCGCACACGCACGTACGTACGTACACACACACACACACACACACACACACACACACACACACACACACACACACACACACACACACACACACACACACACACACACACACACCTGGCTATGTTAAATGGCACCACTTGTGGGTTTTCATTTTTTTTTAGAAGAGAAGAGAAGAGAAGAGAAGAGAAGAGAAGAGAAGAAAAACACACTTGTTCCTTTGTCTCTCTCTATCTCTCTCACACCACATTCGTTCACTGTACAGGCATGCACTTACACGTATACACACACACTTGCTGTCGTATCGTATGTGCGACATTTTAAGATAAAATAAATCAGTCTATTGTTGACTCAGTACTACTCTGAACAAGCTTACGGCCAGCTTTAATGAAAAAAAAATGAACAAACAAGAAGGGAGGAGAGCTTTTGGGCTGAAGTCAGTTTAAAAAAAAGCATCTTGTCTTTAAGCTCTGCTAGTTAAAACAATGCCACGTGGGGCCCAAAGTATTGAATGTTGAGCTGTGGTGTTGCTACAATGGTCTTTTTATTAAAATAATACGTTGAGTGTTGTGGTCCTCAAAAACTCTGAGCTTGCACTTGCTGTCTTTACTGGATGAAGGGTAAACAAAGTTGTAGTATGCAGTGTTGCATCACTTCAATGAAGGATTACTGTCTTATAGTTTGCATATTTAAAAGGGGCAGTTTTTGGCAGGCTTTGTATGTTTAAGAAAAGCACATTTTATCATTTTGTCAAAGAAAATAATTGTATGGGTGTTTCTATTCCAAGTTTTTGAGCCAGATTTTTTTTCTGTGAATTTTAATGTGAAAATCTGTGTAATAAACATACATTATAAAGTGTGTAGTGTCACAGAGTTTTGTAGAAATCAATTTATATGTGATTAAGAACCTAGGACCAGTACGTTTGTTGTTGTTGTTGTTGTTATTATTATTATTATTATTGTTATTATTATTAAGATGGAACAATCACGTGTTGTAAAGGGTTTGCTACACAATGTCATTGACTCTTTGCAAATCCAATGCACACCCATAGGCCTACTAGCAGGGCTAGACTAGCATAATACGGCCGGCCATTTTTGCTCCACTCACAGCCCATCTGCTTTTCTATGATATTATTTCTACAACCTTTTCTACTATGGTATGGCTCAGTCTGTATTAAAATGGACCAATGGCCTGCCCCTTCTAAATGGTGGGCCAGTCAAAAAAACTAAAACGGCAGCATCAGCCCCTGTGGATTGATGGCCCAGCGGGAAAATGCCCTGATGCCAGATGAGCAGTCAAGCCCTGTGTATATAGTCTCTATATATAGTCTTCCAAAATGTCTAGCCTTGCCTAGTCTGTCTTGTCAACGACGGTGCCTATTAGTATGTCTTGTAGGCCTATTTATATTAATTATATTGTATTTGTATTAATGCACCCTCCACCTTCTAACAGTGCACAGGCCTTTGGCCTGGTCTTCCTGATTTGTCTTTTTGCCTACACTAATCTGTCAATGAGGCACATTCTTTAGGCAGGCTAGACTATACCACACACCGTGGCCAAAGAGTCAAGAGACTGAAAAACTAAAGTCCTTAAGGAGCTCTTATAGTGGGCCACTCAACTCACGGCTGGACACGAGGCACCTGACGCGTAGCCCTTAGCCTAATCTGTAACAGGGCCCGAGCCCAACTATAAGTCTAACCACCTGACACAATTGAACACGAGGAAGGCTCTCGCCTCAAAAATGGTTGCCGAAACACATCAGTTGCAACTGCTCAGAAATGCCCTACGACAGAAGTGCAACCCAGATCCAACCCAGTTTTAACACTAACCTTCAGTGCTATTGGACAGAAAAGCAAGACACGAGAATAATTATCATTTCAGTGTAGGCTACAAGTCAAAACATGATAGCCGTGTTTAAAATGATTGATGCGTCAAAGAGAAACGTCTTTTTTACATATTCATCTAATTCAGTACGCGAGGATGCTTATGACACGAATTATAGGCCCATGTACGCATGGCCAGTGGCCACCTTATGCTGCACTACACAACAGGGGTTTCGTGGGGTTAACGCAAAACCATAAAAAACTGTCGTAAGCGCGAGCGCGCTACCGCCTGTTTGTGGTGAGTGAAATAAAGGGAATGTGCGCGCATGGCTACATGTGACCGTCTCTGCCCAGCAGCAATGGCGCTTCCGCTGTTACTACTACTGGAGCTCGCGCTGTACGCCAGCTGCTTCATTTGTGGAATTGTCACCGCTGCTCTGGTGACAATTGTGCAGGTAGGCGGACAGCCATGTTTTTTTTCTGTATGTGCGCTTTCACTCGGCTTCCTTGCGCGTTGTGCGTTTCCACTTTTCTTGGAAAGTTTTGATCTCGCTTTGAACTTGCTGTGACTCGCTACCTTGATGATGACGACAGCTCTCAGAACTTTTGCACATGATCAGGACTGTACAGAAAGCTTGACTTAAATGTTTTCGTGGTGTTAAATGATCAGATATGGGTGTCATATCAAAATCCTACATTTTCACATCATTCTGACTTTCAAAACGCACGTTCAAATGCACAGCATCACAGCTTTTCAAAACTACTAGGAATGGAATTACTGTGAATTCACTGTTGCCTGCATCCCAAAATGTCAACACTTTCAGAAAACCATCTGTAGGTGTAGCCTACTATTTCCAACCGCAGTGTCTGAAAGGCGTACATTTGTCAGATAAATTGGGCGATGGGAAGAGACAGAAGTTTGGCGATGCTGTCAAATCTAGGACGCAGCTTGGGGTATCGAATGTCAACATAACCCAGTGCTCTGAAGAAACATGATACAGTGTCATCATTCAGAGAAGTCTGCTAGCTAGTAGGCCTAAGTGAATCTGACTGAACTGTAGGTCTATAGTGACCACATCAGTGAGGAGCAAAGACAAGATTTTCAGAAGTTTGAGGAAGTACTTCTCTGTTCTCTTTCCCATCCCAGAAGAGAGAGTCCGCGCTCATGTTCGGTCATGTGACAGAGAGCCGCCTTCTACCCAATTAGCATTTCTTATTGGAGTCAGATGAGACAGGAGCGGGGGAAAGTGCGAGCCGATGGCAGGATGATGGCCCTCAGCGGCCAAGGAGGGGGATTACTATATAAACCTGTTTTCTTCTCAGTTTTTGCTACCCAGTTGTTTTTACAGACAGCTCACATGCTGTGGTCAAGAATAACACATTAAGTGAATGAATGATTTATACAACTAGCCTATTATTTACAATTCATAACCCACCAGATCAACTGATTCACATCTTAATTTCATCACTCGTTTATGTAGGCTATCATATGTCATCATTACCCCATCAACAAACTGAACATGGTTTCCCACACTGACAGAGTTTATCTATTGTACTACAGTGTAATTACTGCAGATTCTTTTACGACAGAAGTAGATAAGCAATATATATATATATATATATATATATATATATATATATATATATATATATATATATATATATATATATGTATATATATATATATATATATATATATATATATATATATATATATATATATATATATATATATATATATATATATATTAAGCAATTATTATCCACTCACTACACCACAAATGTGTATGATCAGGGTTGCTGACAGCTTGGGCTGAGCCTAGGACAAAGTCATCCAAAAGGGCCCCCAAAATGAGAACCCAATTGTGGGTCCCGTCTTTCCCTAGGCCCGGGTCAACTGTTCCCTTTGGTCAAGTGATTTGTTTGGCCCTCAGTCTTATTTACGCTACATAATTTGGCCCTTGGGGGAAAATATTTGGAGACCACTGGCCTACAATATACAGTGTATAACGAAACTACAAACCATTTACTGCAACTATGCCATCATTTCACAAAGCCACAATGTTACTCTTCTCCCTCTTTATTATGTTTTGATTACAGAGATTATAGCGCTCTCACAACCCTGCAGAGTTCCTCATGTAAAGACCACACTTCCTGCAGATGAGATGAGCAATATGATATCAGAGACGGTTTAGATTGAGACAGGACAGATGGCGGCCATCTTGTTGACGCCTTCGGAGTGCTATTTCGCGATTAAGTAGACCAGATCTGAGAGTCAATGGGAAAAATGAATGGGGAAACTGAGTATAGGACGGGGAAGAACCCAGCGGTTGTGAAAACCATATGGTTGAAACCACCGTGAAAAACTGATCAATCTAGACTGCTTGGTTGTGTTATACGAGTCAAAACAAAGCTTTTAAAGCCACTTTTCTCACAGTTTTTTTTTGACAGAGCGCAGGCGCAGTAGTTCCGTAACGGCAAGAGAGCAACGGCTTTTCACAATTGAGCATGCGCATCATTTCGCATGCGCCGATGCAGCCAGATGATTGGATCACTGGCACCGCAGCTCAGCTGGCACATTGGCTCTTGTTACCAGAAAGGCGGGAGATGTGAGGGTAGACGCCATATTTGCGTTACGAATATTCACCATTAATTTCTATGTGCGATTACATGGCTGTCCTATCTCACCTTCCAATCAAAATCTCTGATGATATTTTATGTACAAACTCAAAGCAACCATGGGCGGTTGTAGACAGGGGCCAGGGTGGGCCAGGGCCCCTGTAGATTTCCTCCTGGCCCCTGTAGTGGCCCCTGTGCTGAACAGCCAATGATTGCGACATGATATACATTTTTGTATATTACATATCCATAACATTAAAAATGATTCTCTTTCGCCAATTTATGTGCCCCCCTGTCAAAATAATAATTCGACATGTACTCAGAGAATAACATCAGGCATTTCAAACCCTGTTGTGTTCCTCCTAAGGGCCTCGCTTTGCTGCAGATGAGCAATACAACGTACATTAGGCAAGGATGGATTACTGCTTAGGCCTACCCGGCCCAGGCCCAGGGGCCCAAGAGTTAAGGGGGCCCTGAGGCCCAAGCCTCTATATTTCCATTCTCATGTTGCGTTAAAATCACACTTTTAACAACTGCTTTTTCAATTTTTCTCGAGGGACAAACACCCGAACACCCAACAATATAAGGTCTCTAACATCTGGTCTAAAACCCTAAATAATTTGTAAACGGGGGGCTTTCTTGTTGTCTGGCCCAGGGGCCTATTAAGTGAGACATGATCCGTCCCTGATAGTAGGCCTACGTATACGTATAGAGCAACTATTTAAAAAATCCTGTTACTACACACCTATATCACCATAACTACAAACCAAAGCAAATTTGCTTGCGTTGGTCGGTTCTAATGTATGCTAAGATACCAGAATATGATGGTGGCCTGAAACCCCTGCTGTGTTTTCTCCACTAAGGGCCACACTGAAGGCAAGTGCTTGCTGTACGGGGTGCTGACCTACAATGACACGGCCAAGTTGATCAGCGTGAGCTCCACCAGCCACCCGTCCCTCTGCTACTTTGTGTCGGGCATCTCGGTGTGCGTGGCCATCTTCTGCTTCTCCCTCACCCTCTACTGGGTCTACTCCAGCTGCGTGGATGGAGACATCAGGAGGTGAGACCATATTGCCATATTGCTTACCACATCTAGCCTAGTGCTTCTCAACAGTCCCCCAGGGGGTGTCAGGGAGCCCTCAGTGGGCGTTGAGATGGAGACAGCTGAAAGGCGGTGTGCTCAGTTGCAATTGGGAGTCACTTGTCTGCTTGTGATGAGGTCAAGGGGGCGTTTTAGGTATAGAACCACTGGTATAGCCCAATGGTTCTTAACCTTTTTTCTTAAAGCCTCTCTTGTGCCCGAGACAAGTTGTGATTAATTACAATGACTCTCCCACGAGACATTAATACTATACCTTCATGGCTTTAAATTGGGACTAATACTTTTAATTTGCCTTGGCCTAATTATAATGCTCATAAGCAGAATTTTGGTCACAACCTCAATGCAGACAAAATTCTGCTGACCCCCTGCAATCTCAGGTTAGAACCAACTGATCTAGCCATTTTACCCCGATATTGCAAAGTAGGCCCAGCCAAACCCACATGCAACAAAATTCTTATCAAGCTTGGATATCAGGCAGGCGTGCTGCCCCGTGCAACCCACATCAGCAGCAAGAGCAATCAGGTAACCTGGCTCCCTGGCCAAAACTAGATGTAAGATGAAGGTGATAGCGTGTGTGTGGATGTGTGTGTGTGTGTGTGTGTGTGTGTGTGTGTGTGTGTGTGTGTGTGTGTTTACCAAACAGTGTATGTGTGTATGACTCGGATGTGTGTTGGATGACTAAAACACACTGCGGGCAGACGGGCAGGCACGCAGGGAGAGACAGACTGTACCTGATGGTACTACTACTGCTATAACTACATGCTCGATGACAAATAAAAAACTTTCTGATGTGTATGCCAGTATGTATGGGCAACCAGGCTACATTAGTAACAATTCAGAAGTAGGTACACATTTGCGTTCCAGAAATTCACTACAACAGCACTCCTTGTTGTGTATAAAATTGGGCCTTTTTAAGTGTAAATATGCCCAACCTCCCTGTAAAAGCCAATCTGAGTAATATTTCAGTTGTTTTCATACTGTGGTCCACACAACGGGGCATATTTTGGGACACAAGCTCAGTCAGTCGTCACAGGGCTGAATAAAGGCGATCCATAAAAGGATATCGGGTAGCAGAGAAACGAGCTGGATGTCAGCTTGACCTCCCCCTTTCCCCTCCCTCCCAACCTGTGTGTGTGTGCACACCTGTGTGTTCATGTGTGCATAGGTTTGACCTGTGTGTGTGTGTGTGTGTGTGTGTGTGTGTGTGTGTGTGTGTGTGTGTGTGTGTGTGTGTGTGTGTGTGTGTGTGTGTGTGTGTGTGTGTGTGTGTGTGTCAGAGAGCGGCTGTGGCTGAACGTGACCCTGGGGATAAGCGGAGTATTCCTGTTCTTCCTGCTCATCAGCGGATGCATCCTGAAGATCGGAAGGGACAAGCTATGCCAGTCTCTTCCGCAGAACGCTTTTGACAGGTGAGCTCGGGACGCAGCCCCGCTGATTTGATCCTATGCTATTTTTATTGATTTCTTTTTTATGAATCCTTCAGTATACTATTGGGGGTTTTAGTGTCTTTATTTGATAGAGGAAGTAAAGAGCACACACAAAACAACTGGGAGAGAGACATCGGGAAGGGTTGGGAAATGACCCGGGCCGAACCCCAACCCAGGTCACCATGGCAATGTTGCCTCTATGTGGTATGGTTCTTGTTAGCGCAGTGTGCCACATACTTTTTCTTTTCATTTTTTTCCATTTTTTTTTTTTTAAATTTCCATTGAGGTCACATTGAGACCGAGGTCCAAGTGAACCCTGGGCATTTCATGTTTGGGCAGCTGTGGCCTTATGGTTGTAGGGTGTTGGTCTCCGGATTAGAAGGATGGGTACCGGCTTGTAAACTTCACCAGTAGGATGAATTGGGAGGACGGGCTTACATAACCTGTGCTACCGTACACCCTCCTCATGTGTAGACTGGACGAAGTACCCTTGAGCAAGTCATCTCACCTCACATTGCCTTAGACTAGAGGAAATGTGCCTGCACTTAAATGACTGCAAATCGCTCTGAATGAGAGTGCATCTAGCCGTGTAATGTGATGTAATGTTTTCTCTCAGGAGAGAACAGTTCCGATTTGATGCTTAGTATGCAGCATGTGATTCAACCGCGGCTTGTTACTTGATATTGGATGTCTGCTGTCCTTTTTGTTTTGTTATTTTAATGGCACTGGGGTCAAAATAAAAGAAGAGGTCAGCAGTGGGACTAGAAATTAAAGACTAAATGCTCAACCCCATTGACAAAGGCATGGCAGCTGATCATTTTAGATTTTCATAGTTAATGAATTTGCTTATTATAATGTGCAACGTTCCGCCATTGAAAGCTGCAATGAAAGGACTTTACTACCTCAGTGCTTAACTAATACGATATTACACAGAGCCTTTAGTAATACCTGACAACTTAGTCAATGCCACTCTGGTCACAGCTAATTTATAACAGAGGTCGTGTCTTAAGCGCTGCTTTTTCTGACAGCATTTTTATTTTAAAAAGTATAAAAAGGACTAGTCTACTCTCAGCAAGGTTGAAATGCCAAATATGGAGCGATACACCTTGGTTATCTGGAGTAGAAACCTACGTAGGTCATTTATCATTCTCAGAATTTCTTTGGTAGGTGATATCAAGGTGGTACACCATTTTGTGGCTACAGGAAGGTTAGGTGCCTTTTCTATTCCCCATACTACAGAGGAACTAACAGTATCAGGGCTTTTAGGTGTAAGGGTGACCAAGGTCCCAGAGAAGGAAGGAATGTGGAATGCAGAGGAGAATATTTTGTGCTTAGAGCAGCGTAATTACCAATGGAGGCATTGCACCTTTGAACTTGGTGCCTGGTGGGTGTGTACGTTCCTGCCGATGCCATAGTGTGCTTTTATGGCATATTAAAAAATAAATAAAAGTGAAGTGGTGCATGGTGCTTGAAGTAGCAAAAGTGGAATAAAAGTGCTACGCAAGTCCAAACGTTTCCGTCACAGTCAGACCATCTGCACTGATGATGGTGTGACTGTGACCGAAACCCTCGCACGTCACTTGGGTAGCACTTTGATTCGTTTTTCCAAAATACCGCAAAAGTACACTATTGCTTCGGCATAAAAGTGTGCAAGTTCCCCTTGCGTATTAGAGAGACCCCATTTTGCGATGCCTAGAATCCAAAAGTGTTCCCTCATGCTCCATGTAGTGAGCTACTACAGTATGCAGGGACCAACACATTTACTCACACGATAGCACAAGTGATTTCAAACAATTTCACTCACACCCTATGGCACATTACATTGTATAGTGGGAAAAACTGGGCATTTCGAATAAAGCACAAGGTTTGGTGTTGGACCACAAACTGAGACAGCGAAGCACAAGTAGCCTAATGCTAGGCAGGTCTTACCCATTCTGCAAGATTACATGACGCGTTTTGCGCCACACAAGAGAAATCTTTATACAGTGCGTTGTGTGTATTGATCTGATGAAGGCTGACTGACTGAAGGCTGAAACTGAACTCTGTGAACTGATTTTTTTTTGTTTTAATGAAAGTAAATTCAGGATTATGTCAGTCACTGTACTCTATCTCGTGCCAAATACCTAAGAGGATATTTCAGGGTTCACATCCGCTCTGTTTGAATGGCAATTTTAGGAAGATTTTTTTTGTTCAGCCTTATGGAGACATACAGAAATACTGAAAGCAGTCAGTTTGAAATTGAATTATTTCTTCGGAAAATGACTATATGAATCAAGAGTTTGTCGCAAGTGAAAATATGTTTATGTATGAATAGTGCTGTAAAGAATGAATTGTTAAGTGACATTTCTGAAGGAAAGTTTGTTGAAAGTGAAAATTTGAATTGAGTATGAATAGTGGTGTAAGAGCTGAATTGTTAATAATATGATTCTTCAGTGGTATGAGAAAATATTTAACCACTGTATTTTACTCAACAGTTTGTTGCAAGTGAAAATAAAGGCTGAATTGTTGTTGTTCCTGTGGTCCTCCAGTGAGTCCCGCCATAAGTGACTGTGTGCATGTTCGCAGGTGTGAGGACGCTCAGCAAGTGACCTGGGCGGCTCCCTACAATGGTGACAAGTTCTACAGCAGTCTGCACAGTGCAGAGGTATGATATATACAGTACTATCCAGAAATACTCTATACAATTTTCACAGTCCTCACTTTTCCCACCTATGCACACCTACACCCATACCCGCCCCCCCAATATAAGCAATGTTATTGGGACCCAATTCTGGGGCCCCTTATCTCCCTGGGCCCAGGACAACATAGGCCTACGCCTCTGTACCCCCCTGTCGGCAGCCCAGCCTACACTCTCTTGCTCTGCTGCCTTCATTAAGCTGCTACATTATTGAATTATGCTGAATTCTTGAATATCATCGTTTTGCAATGGCAAGGCAAGATCTACTTTATTGACTGCTGCCACTACTGACTTGTCAACATTTATGTGTATCGGATGCCAACTAGAAGAGGTTGCCGTAGAAAGTTACTCCGAAGCCTCATACAGTATCAGTAGCGCTGAGCTATCGGTTTGGACGGGGTCAGCTCTATGTTCCCACAGCCCACTGGTCCCACAGCTTAAACCCGCTGCTCCATGTTCCCACATTTTTAAATAAATTATTTAAATATACACCCTATGTTCCACAACTCCATGTTCCCACATTTCCGAATAAACTAAGAGAACATGCCTTTCTACCTGCCATGGAACATGCAGGAATATGCTGTGGGAGTGGTACCAATGGACTGTGGGAACATAGACACGCTCCCGTTTGGACCTTTAGCGCAGCAGTATCGCGCTGTACATACCATGCCAGAACTGGAGCGCTGACCTGTAGGTGGCAGGTTCGAGCCCAGAGTGTGGGGAACTAGCTCAGATGGCATATGTTCATCGACATGGTATTGTAGCCTGGAGAGCGCAGTTCATTTATTCAACTATTTATTTTGTTTTGCTATACTTCTACTTCCAACTTGCTACGGCCACCCTAGCACCTTCTCGCGGGCCCCCCTTAGAAGACCACTGTACCACAGTAGGCTAGTGGTATGCTGCAGATGCCTTTTTATCAGATGGCCCTCATTTCACCCCTGGCCAAGGCAGGAACTGTGCCCACGATCGTACTCGCACGTCACTTCACCTCTTTTTAATCTTTCAACCACTTGCCCCGTCCTTTCCTTCCTCCCCTGTTCTCCCTCATCCCTTTATCCAGTGCCAAGTAAGTATTTCCTTCCCCTCGTTTGCTTCCTGCGTTTCTTCTTTTGCTTGTATTTCACTGATTTCTCTCTTTCAAGGTTGGTCATCTGTCTGTCACTTTCCCGTTTTCCAATAATGACAAAAATCTGTTCAATAGAAACGTATTGTAGTTATTTACAGGATACTGGATGAGCAACAGCATAAATATCTACCACACACTGTACAGAATGTAAATGTGACTCATGCGCAGTGTAAGTTTAATGTTAAGGTTGCCATGTGAGGGAGTTAATCAGAGATCAAGCATTTTACTGCAAGGTGTAGCCTATAGTTCAAAATTAGAACTGCCCCAACAGTAGCTCGTTTTCTGCCTTTGATTCTTTTGTCGGGTTGATATGTGCCATCATATACTTACATTTATTTATTTTGATTTGATTTATTTATTTCAGATGAAACAAGAAAAAGAAGTAGCCTTTAAAACAAGATACAAATACTATCATTAACTGAGAAAAAAAGAAACCCACTTAATGTATAAAAGGAGTGGGAGGAAGCCTTGCTTACATTTATTTTTGTTTAGATTCTAATTTACTTTAGATAACACCATCCATAATGTATCAAGTTATCTCGAGTGTTGCTGAGGATCATAAAATGAGGACTGTAATACCAATAATTAAGCGGGCTTGCGGAGCAAGGACCATGCAGAGCATGGCCCTTGCAGAGCAAGGCCCGTTTATAGTAATCTCTAAGTCCTGTTTTATTAAGCGGGCTTGCGGAGCAAGGACCATGCAGAGCATGGCCCTTGCAGAGCATGGCCCTTGCAGAGCAAGGCCCGATTATAGTAATCTCTAAGTCCTGTTTTTAAGCGGGCTTGCGGAGCAAGGACCATGCAGAGCATGGCCCTTGCAGAGCAAGGCCCGTTTATAGTAATCTCTAAGTCCTGTTTTATTAAGCGGGCTTGCGGAGCAAGGACCATGCAGAGCATGGCCCTTGCAGAGCAAGGCCCGTTTATAGTAATCTCTAAGTCCTGTTTCTTTATTATTATCTATTTATTTATCGTTCTTGTGCAGGGGCAGTAAAAATAGAAAATGGATCTCCTCCTAGGCCTTTCGAGATAGAGACACCGTTCAAACACTAAAACGACCGGCTCGGCTTGGAGATCGCGTATGGTTATAGGCTTCTCCGTGTCTCTTGTCGTTTTCCCGTTTTTGGCGATTTTATGAAAGCCTGGGTCCCCATTGAAAACCATGGTGGAACCTTCATGAACCAATGTTCCGCCACTCTAGTTATAGCTTGGTCTTGTGCAGGGGCAGTAAAAATAGAAAATGGATCTCCTCCTAGGCCTTTCGAGATAGAGACACCGTTCAAACACTAAAACGACCGGCTCGGCTTGGAGATCGCGTACAGTTATAGGCTTCTCCGTGTCTCTTGTCGTTTTCCCGTTTTTGGCGATTTAGTGAAAGCCTGGGTCCCCATTCAAAACCATGGTGGAACCTTCATGAACGACAGTTCCGCCACTCTAGAGATTAGAGTGTAGGAGGCTTTTTCGGTCATAAAACATCAACACTTTCACCTAGAAGTTTAGTTGACGCGTTGTTAGCGAGCTCTATGGGATGTCTCCAAATTGTCAAAGTTTCATCTCCCAACTCCCAATACTTTTTAAATGGCAGGTTTGTAAAAAAAAACAGGCCTGAGTCTATGGGGAATCCCAGTCTTTCGAAAAGTGCATTTTTCAAGAGATCAGCGCATGTCCCACACGGAGGTCCATTTGTGCCTGAAAAATTTAACCTATAAACTTCATTCAAAGACTGTTAGAGAGATCACAAGCATGACTCCGATCTGTGAAAAGGACACGTGCCAACTCCTTTTAGTTTTTTTACAACGATGTTGTAAAGACAAAAAACTCATTCTCATTTTCTCCCCAGTTTAGAGCTCAATACTAACTGTCTTTCAGTCAATCACAACAGGTGCAGCCAGTGAAGGGTTCCATTTCAACTGTCACTGTCTCAAGATTCTATTCTTAACGAGCAGGTGCGAGCAACCATTCTAGAAGTCTATTGTTCAGCTCTGCAATGCAATGTAATATAGTCTTGCTGGACTATGCATGACAATTAGCTGCTTGGCTTAGTGGTAATGCATGCCGCTGCATTAGAGATATGGAGGTTGAGGGTTCGAATCCCACCCGAAGCCATGTTGATTTTCTAAATTATATCATATGCAGCGTTCCTTGGCCGACTTAAAATGCCATGTATATCATTTAGTATGGATGGCAAATGTGCTGAATTACAGATATTGAGGTTGGGGGTTCGAAACCCAGTCAAAGCCATGTTGATTTTCAAAATTATATCATATGCAGTGTTCCTTGGCCAACTTAAAATGCCATGTATGTCATTTAGTATGCATGGCAAATGTGCTGAATTAGGGATATGGGGGTTGGAGGTTCGAACCCCAGTCGAAGCCATGTTGATTTTCAAAATGATATCATATGCAGTGTTCCTTAGCCAACTTCAAATATCATGTATTGTATGTCATTTAATATCAATGGCAAAGGGGCTGGATTACAGGTATGGAGGTTGTGAGTTCGAATCCCGCTCGAAGCCATGTTGATTTTCAAAATTATATCATATGCAGTGTTCCTTAGCCAACTTAAAATACCATGTATGTCATTTAGTATATCCCCAAAACGCAGAGCTACAACACTTTCAAGATGGCTGAATCCAAGATGGCTGAATTGTTTGGCCCATAACTTCTGACTGGGTGGATGGAGTTTTTCCAAGATTTCTTATAGCTTTGCTTTCTCAATAGTACTTTGTTTCATCTCTGCCCCCAAAGGCAAGCCCGCTTCCAGCATTTTCTGTGAGAATGCATTTCTAGTTTCTATTTAACACCTCCGTTCATCTTTCAAGTATTTTTGTATTTGTTTCCCAAACACATTAAAAAGGTGGTTGTGTATGATTATGTGCTTCATACTTTTTGATTGACTGATTGAACTACCTCACCAAACAGTTTCCTCCTATAACAAGTAACTTATCTGAGTAACCAGTAGACCTGTGTACTTGTCTTATGATCAGCTAACTCTGCACTGAATTAAATTTGTGGTGGGTCCTTGTTAGGTTTTTAGTGTTTCCATTAACCTCATTGGGTACAATGGACCAACTGGTGTAACAGCTATGTAATATCTTGTGCTTGTGTTGTACTTACACCAGGGGTGGGGAACCTTTCTCATTCGAAGGGCCATTTCAAATTCATCCGAGTGCCGTAAAAGTCCTCCGAGGGCCATTCTATGAACACAAACCAGGATTTTCCCCTTCACTTTAGGCCTATATTGAAGGCAACCACATTTAAACAAACACCACCTTCATTAGGTTCCCTGAATATAACTTAATTTTATTGCAAATGCATTTTCTAAGATTCCTTTACAATGTCATATTTCATGTGAAGCTGAATAACATTAAAATTATATCGGGGGCCCGATAAAACGGCCCGCAAACGGCCCTCGAGACATAGGTTCCCCACCCCTGACTTACACCATGACCTTACTTTTACTTTTGACACCTCTGCTACTACGACCCTCAGACGTCGGTGTGGGTGAACTTCTTCTTCTGGGCCATCATCGGAGGCCTGGCCTTCTTCCAGCGGAGGAAAGGCAGCACAGAGTACCGTGGCGGCAGCGGCGGCGGAGAGAACATTGTCGGAGCGAGCCCCGGAGAGACGGAGCCATTCTTCAACCGTCCAGGGCGACCCTAATGACCTCCTGACACACACACACTCTCACACACACATACCGCACACACACACACACAGACAAACATACATGTGAACCCCCAACCCCCCATCTGAGCCTGGCCACGCCAATATTACCCCTCCCCCCATTCAACTCCCCCACCAAACCTTTCTCTTCTGAAGCTCAAAACAGTCCGCCGTGCCCACGCTCAATTGATACTCACCCAAATACGCCCATGATGTGTGTGTGTGTGTGTATGTGTGTGCGTGCATGTGTTCCGGCGTGTGTATGCGGAGGGGGGTGGTTTAGGTCTCTGCGGGCACGGATTGAAGCGGGTTAACGTGACATGGGGCCGTGGCTGAATCGGAGCCGACATCTCTCTTGGTTTTCACCCCCGCTGTCAGTGCCAAACTAAGGCCTGTTGCCATAGTTACTGATCTGGGGCTAGCTGGCTGGCTGGCTGGCAGGGAGTGGAGGGGAGCGTGTGTGGCTGGCTGCCTGGCTAGCTGGCAGGCAGGCGGCATCAGTGCACCTTAGCAGAGTGCCAACCCCCCCTCTCTCTGTCGCTCCACTGTGACCCCACCTCACAGCACAGGAAGAGAAAAAAAATACCACTGCTCTTTTATATATTTTAAATATACCAACCACCCTGCTGAAAATATTACTTTTTCCCCTCTTCTATGCAGTGTTGCTTGAAATATGCCAGCTTTGAATTTGTGTTTTAGATTTCATTTTGTACTTGTACTTTTGGCCATCTCTGCTATAACATAAGTAGATTTACATGCCACACTAATTTAAGTGAAATAGGTCATTAACCCGGTTGGCTTGGTTTGACCAAATATGATGAGGAAAAAAAAAAATCACATGACTCCCGGACAGTCCTTGTTTACACGTTTTCCGCAGTGGCCTACATCAGAGAACACACTTGTGACAGCTGTACAGTCAAATACACACAATTATGTGCCTTCTCACATCGCATGGAAATGTACATGTTTTGATAATCGGACTGAATTATGTAGGGCAGTGTAGAGAGCACAGCCATTTCTTTCTGTCTGCATTGTCCATGTCCATGTTAATGTCAATCTGCAGTGGCCATAATTATTTTCTGCATTTCCTGACAGCTGATTAACATCTCCCCCTGCTGTCCAGTCAAGTAACGCTACAACAGTGTGAAAGACAATGTTTGTTTTCTTTTTATTTTGTTTTACCACAAGTCTTACTAATGTTGCACTCTCCATTTCATGTCACTATTCATGCTACTTTTTCGTCAAGCTGGTAGTAAATTGGGGCAACAGTTTGGGCAGCCAAGGAACACCACAACAGTTAGTGTTAAAGATCATGGTTGATTTTTATTTTATTTTTGATTTTGCCATAAGCCTTACTAATGTTGCAATGTCTGTTTCAGGTCACTATTCATGCTACTTTTTTGTCAAGACGGTGAACTGGGGCAACATTTTGGGAAGCCAAGTTACAACTAGAGATACAGTTACTGTGAATGATGATGGTTGATTTTTGTTTAATTTGTACTTAATTTTACCGCAAGTCTTAATAATATAGTACAATCAAGGCACTATTCATGCCACCTTTGCCAAGGTGGTGATGAACTGGGGCCACATTCTGGGCAGTACACTACAACAGTTAGTGTGAACGATTATAGTCAAATTCTTTATTGTTTTACTAATACTTTACAGGGTCCCTTTCAGGTCAGTATTTATGTCACATTTTGGGCAATGTTGCCATCTCTTCATCACTGATGTTGGGGAGGAAAAACATTTCATCAGGAGAGCTTGGGAGAAGCATTGGGCGACCTTTTTCTTTCCATGGTCCCTGCATCAAATAAATTAGGACCAAATGCGCGGGGGGTCTGGAGAAATTACTCAAAAATGTTGCGCCCCTGTTTCATCAGATTCAGACTCAGTATCTTCATGATGGATAGTGAATGGAAGGGAGGGTTCCACTTAAATGCCCCCATAACTCACACCGTCTCCTCCAGCCATGCGTCATGTGTTCTGGTCTCGTTTCAATCAAAAGCTCCCAGCTTAGCAATCTTTTTTACGGCAAATATCTGTAACAATACAATCTGTTACAATAGGAAAAGTGCAAAACATTGGATGAATATTCCAAGTCCTTTTATATTTACACAGTTTGTTTTTTTAATTTGGGTAGGGATGATTCTATGTTGTCAAATAGTCAAGCTTGGACCTTTTAAGATTAAATATGATGAATTGAGGTACACCAAAAGCGCAAAACATTAGGTGATCATACCTTTTACATTTACACAACTTACTTTTGATTTGTGGAGGGAGGGTTTTATAATGTCAAAGCCAAATGTCCAGCTGGGACTTTTATTTTAAGGTGGGATGATTGACCTATTATGTTTAGTTGGTAACATAGAAGGGGGAAGCACATACTTCCTTTCAGGTGCAATTGGCTCGCTTCTGTCCTAACCGTCAACATCTATAGCAACAAGGCAATGACAAGCGATTTCCTTTGATGCCTTCATAGCGTCGCTCAATATGCTGCTCATTGTTTACCCTTCTTTTGACTTGCTTCAAGACGATACTTGTGTGGAGGGGGGGATTCCAGGAAGCACTTTTTGTCACTTGCTTGCTTGTGTATGTTAATTCAGAGTATGTCGTCGTAACCCTGTTAATGGGCTTACAGCTTTGTCTCTCCTTATAAAACAGGGGTGGGGAACCTTTTTCATCCGAGGGTCGTAAAAGTCCTCCGAGGGCCATACTATGAACACAAACCAGGATTTTCCCCTTCACTTTAAGCCTATATTGAAGGCAGCCACCTTTTAAACAAACACCACCTTCTCTAGGTTCCATGAATATAACTTCATTGACATTGTATTGCAAATATATTTTCTAAGATTCCTTTACAAAATATGTCATCTTTCATGTGAAGCTGAATAACATTAAAATTATACCGGGGGCCGGATAAAACTGCATCAAGGGCCGCAAAAGGCCCTCGAGACATAGGTTCCCCACAACACACATTGAACTATGTATTCTATTGCATTGCGTTAACTCCACTGGCTCAATCAGCTGTCCCATGCACTTGGAATACCCCTTAAGAGTGCTAAGTTTGATTTGGTTTTCCATTTGCTTTGTTTGTATATTCCCCACTTTTTAATAAGACATTTCCTTTCTGGCACTGATTATTTTGTACTGAAAGGATTAGTTGTTTTTTTCTTTTTACATGTATGGCCATGCTAGACCCACATATTTCGATGTATGTTGCAATTTCTGAAAGCTTGGCAATAAAATTTTGGGGTTTCATTATTAGGTTGTGGTTTTCTGTTTTTCACACCACACTCCAAGCATCCTGAATTGACATTATATTTATTTTTTGTTCATTGAAACAATTCACAAGTGTGTACAAATGAAACTTTTTACGCTTTTTACACTATATACTATGCTCTCTTCCCAAAAGTGCGTGGGTGTGCATGCATGTGTGCAATGAACTATCTTAAAAGATGTGGTGAGCTAGTCTGTCTTCAGCAGGAAAGGTATCACACTGTGTGCTACTGCTGCGAGGATAACAAGAAATTATTCCAAGTAAAAAATAAATTAAAATTTAAAAACAAAATAAAACCGTGGCAAGAACCTCAATCTTGACTTAAAATATTTAACATTATTGAGTTAGCAAGAACTAAGAAAACAAAAACAAAAAACTCCTTCTGCCTAACTAAGTAAAAACGTTGAATGCAAAACAATCCTATGACCCACTCTACCCTGTAACCATGACCTAATCCAGTTATTACAGAAAGGCATAGTTTACAGCTTACACCTGGGACCAGGGTTACATGGTGCGAGTTCGGGAGATAGAGAGCAGACAGACAGAGGGAGGTGATGATGCAAAACACAGGGTGATAATACGACCACCAGCTATATTCGTCTCTGATTGGCTGGAATGGCTAGAATGGCTCTCCAACCTTTGGCTGGTGGCTTAGCAAATTGTAAGAGTGCCATTCTGGCCAATCAGAGGCGAATAAATTGTACGGCCGCATTGTCACCCTGTGTTTCGCAATATCGCCAGAGGAAGGAGCAGTTCAGCGCTTGAAGCAGTCCACCCGCTGTTTGGAGTTCCACGGTCCGGCGTCATTGGTCCTGAAGCACTCGTTGACAGTGGCTTTGGCCTCCTGGTACAGCTTGGCGGCCATCTAAAAATACCAACCACTGCATTACTTCCACATGCACACTCTCCCTCAGCACTACACAGTCCTACTCCACAGTCCCACTTCAGTCACTACATAGGGGCCTAACTCTGTAACATGCGATCATGACACTGCATATGAATAACACGCCGACTTGAACGGTCTATCACGTGTGCACAACGACAATGACGAGTTGACATTTGCATATTAACTCGTGCTCTACAACGGCCTGTGACGGGTTAGGATAAGGGTTGGTTTTGGTCAGGGCACAATTCCTCCACTTTCCTTGCTTGTTTTGCTGTTGTTGACAAAAGAAAATCTGCAGAAATGTTGCTTTACTGACAGATTAGGGTTAGGGATGGTTTTGGTCAGGGCACTAGCGTGAAATAACACACATTCTCATGATGCCAGTCCATCCAAATCAGTTATCGTGCTGACAAACAGACAAACAAACAGACAGAGAGACAAACCAATGCGACCGAAAACATAACCTCCTTGGCGAAGGTAATAATTTTTTTAATTACCTATAAGAGACTATAAGCAGCATTATGCCTTCTCCAACTCAACGTACCTTGGCGCTGCTGTAGGTATCGAATGAGAGCAGTTCCATCCGGCCACAGAGCGAGGCCACCTTGCGGAAGCCGAAATACATCGCCTTCTTGCACAGACGACTCGTCATATCCGGTCCACTCACAAACGGAGAGCTGCCATAATGCACACACAAACACACATACACACACGTTAGTGACAGCCACACACACACGCAATAACAAATGTGTGCGTGCACACACAGACACACACACAATAACAAATGCATACGCACACATGCACAACAACAACAAATGCACACAAACACATGCACACGTTTGTGACACAAAGGAGACAGGGACAATCGGAAATGACAGGGTGAAACAAACAAATATCCACAGGTCAGACAGCACCCTACAGTGCTTTTTCCCTCACTTTCAGACCGGAACAAAGTTAAAATAGAGGCTTTTTAACCTCTCTCTTTTTGTACCTGACCTACTTGCATTATATCAAAAGAAAAATGTGGAAAGTGTTGAATTTACTAAAATCTGACTCTGACCTTAATAATAATAATAATTATTATTATAATTAGAGCAACTGAAAGCTCTATTCCCCATGGTGCTAAGATGGGTAGAGGGGACAGAGAGGAGAATGGAGGAAGAGGAACGGAGGGGGCGGGAGGGAATAGCAATGTGAATGAGATAAGATAGATAAGGAGGGGCAAGATTGTGGATAGCCTTGAAGGTGTGCAGAAGTACTTTAAAGTGAATTCTAAATTTGATAGGGAGCCAGTGGAGATCTTGCAGTGCAGGGGTAATATGGTGAGAGGAAGGGGTTGTAGTAAGCTTAATGATACAGGCAGCTGAGTTCTGGACCAGTTGGAGCTTGTGGAGATTTTTGAAGGAGACCAAAGAGGAGAGAATTACAGTAATCAATGCGGGAGGTGACAAGACTGTGTACAAGAATGGAGGTAGAATGGGAGGTGAGGGGCGGAGACGGTTAATGTAAGCAGACAGTGTGATGTTGTTAATGTGGGAGAGGAAGGATAGAGAGCCATCAAGCATGACACCCAAACTCTTAACTTGAGGGGAGGGGGAGACAGGAGAGCTATCAGTTGATAACTATTTGCTTTGGATAAGGTGGATTTGGTGCCAACTAGTAGGACTTCAGTTTTGTTAGAATTCAGTTTAAAAAAATTGGAGGGGAACCAGGATTTGATTTCAGAAAGACAGGTGGTGAGAGAGGGGCGAGGGAGAGTGTCAGAAGGTTTGCCAGATAAATAGAGCTGGGTGTCATCAGCATAGCAATGGAAATTAATTTTGAATTTGCGGAAGATATTACCAAGGGGAAGGAGGTAGGTGATGAAGAGGAGGGGCCCCAGAACAGAACCTTGAGGCAGACCAGAGCTGACAGGGGAGGGCTTGGATTAGAATGACTTCATTTGAATAAATTGAGAACGGCCAGAGAGATAAGAATGGAACCAGTCAAGGGGTGTGTTACTTATGCCAATTGAGGAGAGTCTGTGGAGAAGGATGGAATGAGAGATTTTGTCAAAGGCTGCACTGAGGTCAAGGAGAATGACAATAGAGAGTAGGCCAGAGTCTGCAGCCCTGAGCAGGTCATTAGTGATTTTAACTAGATTCTTGTATGGAGTATAGGCCTCTATCAGCCGGTGGTAAACAGACAGTCTCTGTCGTGCTTATCTCTTTTTTCCTACTGGCTGGTTGCTTTGATTGAGACACGGTGTAAAGAATGTTTCTGGTAAATAACATGAATGTGTACCATAAAACATAATATTATAATGACTATGACAAGGAGATTTCATGCCACATGTCCACAGTCGATAGGAAAATAACATCCAAAAACAATTTATGTCCACCCCACATTTCATACCAAATGTACACCCCTAGCTCCAAAAGTATTTGAATTAACATATTTTTAGTATTTGAGCCCCTCGCTCCAAAAGCCACTCACAAGTCCACGGTGTAGCCCGCGGTGGCGTCCAGCACTTCGATGGTCTCGTCTCCCCGGCACCAGTTGAGGCTGAGGTCCCTGCAGCGGTCAGAGGGGAGCAGGGGCCCGATGTTGTCTCCGGGCAGGAAGAAGATGGCCGAGGCCTTGTAGGGGGCGCGCAGAGAGCCCTGCCAGCCCTCGCCCAGCCGCTTGTTGATGGTGTCCGACACATGCTCGTAGTAGCTGCTGGACGGCCCCGCTACACAGACCAAGAGGGAAGAGGCGACGACCAGAGCACATTGAGCTTACTCAATTGGTTAAAGATGAGCTAGATATACACAGTACATTCAATGTTGATCAATTATAACACATACTAGATCACAGCTGATGTTACCCAAATCTTCCAGACCTGATGTTCCCCAAATCAAACGGAATGCTTACTTCAAGATAGTAATGCTTGCGAGCCCAGAGAATAGATAATGTGGGTTTCATGTACGTATTTAACCCAGACATCTTTACATAGGGCTGCACAGTTTCACAGGTGGTGAAACTGCAAAGTTTACCGACATACTCCGCTATCTTTACTGACATGGCACATTCGGACAGGGCTAACTTTCCTAGTTATTATTAATTTAACTCCCGTTAAACTAGTCCCATCTGAATAGGGTTTAAGTCTGCCTGAACCAGAAAGAGACTTTGGCTCTCCACTGAGGATGATGCTAGTGATGCAAAGTGGCTCATCAGATGTTGGACAATTCTTTCTTTATTTATTTTTATAAACCAATTCTAATTCCTGGGTGAGTATGTGCTACTCTGGGTCCATTTTAATATCTAATCTCCTGTCCTCTCCTTGTGCGTGTGGCCTCGTGTTGCAAGGCACAACGTTGTTGACAATAGAAGCTTTATTCAATATCTTCCAAAAGCATGATTTTGTGATCTGCATTTGGCATGTTGAATGGGGGATAAAAATCCTCCAAAGGTTGTTGTGCCTAGGCAGAGAGCGGGGAAACTTGATCGCTTCCTCCACAAAGCTCCCCCGCAACAGTGAATCAAAAAACAATCCCGGCAGCCACCCGATCAACTTCCTTAGAATTGTCTTTAGTTGGACATTTTATTACTTTGATATTACAATCGAAGCTACAAATCAACATTGTAGTATCCAAATATGATGTCTCTGAAACTATTTATAGCCTACTTCAATAGATTAGGTCTGCATTGCGCTGGTCAACTAGCCTACTTAAAGTAATGCTGCGTGACAATGTCAAAAACATAACTCGAACCAAACTCCGGGTTACACTGTTTGTAATGGAAACACAAACCAGGCTGACTGAGCATCACCACTCAGCTCGACACAACACCATGATACGGCCGGGTTGTATGTGGAAAAGTGCCTATAATGTGCTGGACCCTGTGACTGCAAATAAACTTTAGGTCTCGATACCCAGGGTGACGCTGGTGATGTAGAGCGGCTGGATGAAGTGGCTCATCAGCGCCCCCTGCACCCCGGTGACGGTCCAGCGGGTCAGCTTGTCGCTGTCGGCCATGCTGGTGATGTGCGACGCCCACACGCTGATGGGCACCTCCGAGGCCGCCAGCAGGGAGCCCTTGGCATAGCAGTTTAGCTTCAGAGACTCGTAGTTGCCACTCTTCAGCTTCCTGTCAGAGATCAACAGAGCAGAGTGTAGTCAGCAGAGGTGGGAAAAGTACAGAACATTTGTACTCAGGGTTTAAAAGTTCATCTCTCACGACTGACGTCCTCACACTATACCAACCGAGGGTCATATGCGAGCAGAATGCTCACACTGTACGACGCGACAGGCTTGGTTTGCGGAACTGCAGATGACAATAACGCGGAGGGGAATACTCATGAACGGCCATCCGGGTACTTTGCTCTTAAATTTGCGTTACGCCCCTTTATGGGTGAAAGCAAACCGAATGTCTTATTGACTTTCATGCTACATCGGCTAGCCTAAATGAACACATTCCATGCTTCAGCCACGGCTGTTTGGCTATATTATTTGAACAGCCGGCAACACGACACGTTTTCGGCATGTTGCGCGTGAACAACGCTTGTCTACAGGTCCTTATCTTTCGTTTATTAAACCCCAACACCACCAATTGACTTGCATTACCTGTTTTCCCCCACAAATGGGCGTAACGCACATGGAAAACGTCACGCCGTTCATGAGTATAGAGCTCGAAAGTCCCGCCCCTTAGTTCCGCGTTTCACGGGACCTAAGCTGACCATTTAACAACGTGGTAGCGAGTAAATATCTTCTGATCTCAGTCATGATATGCGCTGGGCTACAAATATGCTGTTTAAGATGATAGATAAAGATTATTCATGCAGAAGTATCAATGTTTTGTTCCGAGGCCGTCGGCATGGAAAATGTGAAGAAACACAGCTTTCTAAAAAATGTGGGGGTTCGTACGAAAAATTAAGCAAAAATATCAGAAACAACATATATGGAGCTCGTGGCACAACTCGAAGGGGATCGAAATGCCATTTTAATACCGCCATTGGATTACATGCTACGATTTTCGGCTAAAAACGCAGTTGAGGTCCCATGAAATCGGGGGAAGTGACGTCACTTTCGAGCTCAATTGCGCACCTAAGGTGGAGGGGAGGATGCGCCCAAGAGCGAATCACGCTGCCCTGGCAATTTTTTGTGCATCGGTAGAGTGCACTGCTTCAACTGTGCAATTCACTCAAGAGGGGCGACCAGGATATCTAGCAGTTTTTATTTTCTTGCGACCATGCGATTACAGACCGCAAGGTGGTTGTGAGATGAAATTGCTTGTCATTACCCCATGTACACTACACGATGTGAGACTCACAATTGACCTACAATTGAGCAAAAAGAAAAAATTGGCCCGTCTCCTAAAAAGACGTGTGACTGACAAATCGGCAAAATGGGGCCAAAAATCGTGCATGCCCGGCTCAAGACCCTGCTCAAAGGCATTACTTACGCCAAGGGGCACTGTGCAGCTCCCTTCGGGGTCTGGTTGGTGTACAGGTGCAGGTAGATCTTGGGCTTCAACTGAAGGAGCTCGCCTACCGTGGCCCTCTCAAATATGGAGTATTGTTGCTGAGGGCTGAAGAACAGCAGGAGCTGCTTGTATAAATACCTGAGGAACATGAGCAAGAGATGGTTAAAGGTCATGGGTGTGGAGGGACCACTACATGTCTTGTTGACTACACCTGTCTGTTGGAATGAATGGGTTCTTTCTAATGTGCAGACTCCTATCCTTGACCTGTGCTTGTAGCCTCGCGTTTCGCTGATGCCCTGCCTCCGTGGAGAAAACTATAAAGTTTCCCCACTGTCAGCCTAGCCACAACAACTTTTGGGAAATATTCTTCACCCCCCCCGATTGCAAATGAGAAAATTATATTAGAATTGCACTTTTGCGAGATATTGAAATACACTTCTGTTGTCAGGGACGTCATCATGAGGCCACAAGCAGGCAAGGGAGGAAGGGAGTTAGGATATTAAAATTAACCCAAAGTCTCTATTCGAGCAAGACCCTCTTTGTTCTGGGCTGATGCTGCTTGCAGGACAGTCAACCGAAACTCAAAACCCAACACACAGATTTCACCTGCAGACCTGTGGACTTGGTCATTCTTAATTAGTGGGCATTAGCCGTCGTTGTAGCACCAGACGCCTGAGCCCCAAAAAACGTCATTGACCCGTATCCGCACTGAGTGACAGATTGTACCTTTTGAGGGCTCTGCGTGCGATGACGGTGGCGTGGCAGTCGTGCACCACTCTGCCTGAGTAGGAGAGCCACGCCGAGCAGCTGCTCTGCCCCGTGCCGATCGCCACCACCTCATACAGCTCACTGCACCGGCCTCGGCTGGAGCTCGCATCTGCAACATGAACACACACAACACACACACAAAACACACACACACAGAACAGAGACAGAACACACACACACACGTACGGAGAACACACACAGACCACATACACAGAATAGAGACACACACACACACACACACACACACACACACACACACACACACACACACACACACCTCGCACATATAGAGACGTCATACAGACATACAAACACCAGACATACACATACAGTAGCTCACAAAAGTTTTGTGCAATTGGAAATTTCGGCATCCTCACTAAGGGGTGTACTACCTTTTGCTGCCAAAGGATTATCTATGGCTGCATTTTCATTTATTTTCAGGGAACAATAGGTTTTCATGCACCTTTATTCTGTACACTGATTGTCATTCCATCAGTGTCATCATCCCCAAGAAAATAATATAACTGATAATAAAAATCTGCCAAAAGGTGAGGTCTGTACTCACTTGTGAGAGATACTGTATAATTTAAACATGGAAGACACACATAATAGAAACATATTACCATTAACTTAATACTACTGCAGAGTTACACACAGGCACATTTATTCTACATCTTCCACACACACACACACACACACACACACACACACACACACACACACACACACACACACACACACACACACACACACACACACTTTACCTGTGCCATCAACACTGAGGCACACAGGCAAAACGCATCAACTACAGCTCAGTGAATATATTCACAGATTCCGGTGTCTTCCATTTTTCTCTATTAGGCATGGAAACCAAATAAACAACACGCCGATTTTACAGTCCGATGCCTTGGTGTTCTGCACCAATAACCTCTGCAAAACACACACATTCATGTATGCGCCCTCGCACACACACACATCTTTGGTCTGAAAAGCCAGATGTACTGGCTTCATGCATCACTACCTTTTAGCAAAAGCACACACACACACACACACACACACACACACACACACACACACACACACACACACACACACACACACACACACACACACACACAGATTCCCTTTCAGACAGACCTCTAAACCGAGCATCCTGCAGTGCTGATCAAACAGAGTACAATAAGTCATTACACTAACTGGCTAACTGACCTTGCCGCTCTAACGTTGATCAAACTTTTCAGTTGTTTATTTGTGTTGCTTTTTGACATTTACCACAATTACATGGTTTCTCATTCACACACGCAGACACACTCACACACACCAACAGACACACACACAACAGCCATATCTACAGAGCAGGGGGCAACCCCCACCCCAGGTCAAAGGGAACAGCTGTGGTACCTGGAGTACTCCCCTCCCCTCATCCACTATGGATATGGATGTGGGAGTGTGGTCGTCAGGACCTGCCCCCAATCCATATACTTAATTAGTCATGTTGGCTTGTTCTGCTGTCAGGGTTGCCAATTTTTTTTCTGTGGGGACCTTCCCTTGTGAACGTTACGCGACATATTCCAAACAGCAAACCTTTTTTGCAGCACTCACATGTCAAGCCACCCCCCTCCATGGGCGTAGTTTTAGGTGTGGATGGTGGGGAGTGGGGACATGTCCATGCCACTTTTGAGGTAAACCTAGCTAGTATTTTTTATTTATTTTGGTAAGAGATGGGGTGTGTGTGGTGGGGAAGAGCTGCAGTGTGTGTGAATATTTGTAATGTGTGTGTTATGTATGTTTCTCTGAGGACCCTCTCGAAAACGAGATTTTTATCTCAAGAGGCTATCCTCCAATAAAGAAATTTGAATTTGAATTAGTACCCACCACCTTTTCACAAGTACTTGTATAATGCAAAAATAGTATACCTGGACAATTTGCCAAATGAATGCCCCCCCCCACCACACACCACAATACCAATTTTCAATTGCAGTGGGGGCAACTGAGCAATTGACACGTGGCCACAGACTGACCTCTCTCCAGGACGAAGGCGGCCACGCTGCTCTTGGTGCTTCTGAACTCCGGGTACTTCTTCAGGATCTCCTGGAGGCACACGCTACTCACTGCTGCCACTCGGTTCTTATGCCAGTCAGCCACATTCACTGCAGGTACAAAAAAATAACAATGACTTTATCGGTGTAGTACAATTCATATAAGACATGCAGTTCAAAGTTAGATTAACAACAATAATAAAAATAATGATAAAAAATAAAGGTGAAAAAATATTAACAGAATAAATTGATTAAGACAACAACAGGGAGTAAGGAAAGAAACAAGTATTATATGAGGTGAGGTGAAGTGGATATCAAACCAGCTTCCCATCCACCCACCCATCCATCATTTTGATGCACAGTGAATATCTGAGGTGCCTCACCTGCGTCGATACTCGTTTTTCTTCTGTTGGCGGGGGTAGAGGAGGTGGTGTCCTGCCGCTGCTTGGCCCCATCAATGCCCTCCTCCTCATCCTCATCCTCCTCCTCCTGCTGCGGATGCCTGCGTGCCTTATCCACGGGCGGGATCGACGGGATGGAGCAGTTATCCCCCGAGTCGTCGCTGAAGCCATCTTCGCCCTCCAACTCCTCATTGCCGATTTTGTCCTCCACTTCTAGCCAGATGGGGCGGCCGCTCTTGGGGGGGCAGCCAGACACCAGGACTGGTGGAGAGGAGCTGCGCTTGGAGGGGCTGCCCGCCAGAGGCACCACCCGGCCCGGGGGTGCACCACCACCACCGCCAGGCGACACCACCTGGCTCCTGACGCTGCCCGTGTCTGAGAAACCCGACCCTGTGGCGCTTCCGGACGTGGCCTCCAGCAGAACCAGTGGTAGCTCTGCTTCAATGAGCTCCAGGTCCGGGGTTCGGATTCGGGGCCTGGCGCCGGTGAGATTGTAGGACTTGTAGTCGGGGATGAACTCGCTGGCAGGACGTGGCTTCTGCGGCATGTCCTGACGGCTCATGGTCACCGCACCACGGCCCCTGGTGTACTGCTTGGGCTGCTGGTGGTGAGGAGGATGGTGGTCTGGGGGGCTATGCATGACCAGGCTGGCAGCTATTCGCCTTCTGGCGCCCATGTCTCCACCGACGTCTCCTGCCTCTGCCATTTGAGGGTGAAGAAGCGCTGTAGTGGGGTATGAAACAAGCAGCTATCGTCTAAGAGAGGGGAGAAAATTGTGATAAGAGGCGTTGTGTGAATATGGTTAACAACTTCAAACTTCTTCTAGACTTAGACATAGAATTTGCAAACATTATTCTTTTGAATTGTCCTTTTATAGACAGCTTCACTAGTAAGACTAGAAAATGTATAAATTAAAATACTCTTACACTTACTGAACATTTTATGAAGGGAATTGTAACATTATTGTGACATGTTTGCACAACACTGATTTGCACATTGTAATATATATTGAATGGACTGACCTATGTTGAATTGCGACTACAAACGGAGCTACTGATGACTGATGAACCTACTTTAGAAATTGGATGTGTTATGTAAAAATATTGATACTGATGAGATGTGGGACTGGATGAAAGCTCTACTACTGCAACATGGACATCACTGTTTGTGTAAGGACCTTGAAGTAAGCTTATTCACATTGCATTTTTGAACATTGGTATTTTGTGGATTTTAGTGTCAACAGATGCCCTGAACCTGAACCTGAGAAGTACAGTATTAGCTGTTGTGTACACATAGAAAATGACTGGGCAAAACGCATCAAGAAGAGATGGTAGCCAGCCTTGAAGTAGGGCTTTGGGTTTTTTGTTTTTTTTTGTTTTACCAAATCATTCACCGAAATGCTTTGATTAACATGTTCCCTCTAAAACGAACAAACCCAATTTGTGATTATATTAGCCTCAATAAGGGCCGGGGCAATGTTATTATTTATACAGAATAAAATGGCATAATTTATACTACAAGAAATGCGACGCATGGCTAGTTAGCTCAATCCTACGGCTAATCAGGGTCGGCAACGTCAATTAGACTTATATTAGTCGACCACGACACAGTTAAATAACTTTGCACCGTTTTAATACTTTCCACATCAGGTGTTTTAATACATGAACCCGTGCATAAGCGATATTTACTTCGGCTGCAATGTATGCGGTCTCTCTGGGTATGATCGTGCATGCCACCGCAAACACCTGCGCTAACAGCCAAACAGGCTAAGCCGAACTGGTCAAACATTTATCAAATGATATGCCACCTCAAGTGTAATTTGACTCCTGTGCATCATACATACATTAAGGCAGTTCTTAAAGTGAAAGGCTTTACCGGCGCTTCTCAGAAACTTAGGTCAAAGGACCGGACCTGGGTCTTCACCACCGACGCACTCCCACCACACGTGCTAGCTAGAGCTAGATGTTCAGAGATGTTCTCAAACCAGACAGAAAGACAGACAGAAAGACAGACAGACAGCCAGGCAGCTGAGCCAGAGAATCTCTAACAGGGCTGAGCCTGGCAGACTGAGTCGTGACGTCACCCATAGAACTTGAGCAGAGTCCAAATGATTTGGGGAAAAAAAGAGAAAATGATTTGAATTTGAAGTTGCTATTTGAAAAATGATGTTAAAAGGTAACGTTATGATAAAATTACAAATATAAGAAAATATTTGCCATTTCCATTTCAGTTCATGAGGCAACAATGTTACCACAAGCTGGTTCTACTGGAGGATATTCCAATAAAATACTACCAAGACAAATGTACTTGGAGTAAGTACACGTAATAAACCATAATACACTTCATAAAACATCATGCAGCAGCTCTGGGACTTCATTCTCTAATTTAAAAAAAAAAGATGAGAGCTCTCTGATAACGGGATTCTTCCCACCACAGTCAGTCCTATACCAGAACTTGCTTCCCATTTTCTCTGAGTTAACAATGGAAGATCTACAGCTCTGGTTGTGTTTTGTGATGTGTTTGTAAATCAAGATCAAAGAGTTCAAACGTCAATGCGGAATGTCCCGCCTACTTTAGTGTACGTTTTCCTGGTTGGCTCAGCTCTCCACTTCCGTAGCAGCTTTGATTGGTCAAATGAACACCCCGCCTTTGAGAAGTGTTTATTCCTGTGGCGCGCAATTCTAATTGTGCAGCAAGTAGACAGGCCATCTCAACGTCGTTCTTACTTTTGAAGTTATTTTAGTGAAAGTCTTATTAACCTCGGACAGTCAGACTGCCTTTTGCGTCTTTTTGATTCGTATTTTCGGCTCGCTGTGCATGTTGTCGCATTACACAACATGGAGGAACTGAGTGTTTACGCGCTTTTTGGACTTGATGAACCACCTCGTAAAATTCTTGGGTAAGAGACTTCTACTACTACTGCCCTCGAAATGCGCATTTGATTCCCAATTGTATGGATGAATGTCATCATTTACATGTGTACATCACATTTTACCGGGATACAGTATACTGCGGATTTGCAACAGCCGTAAAACTGGTTGTAAACTGTTGTGCTATAGACCTCTTTCCGTATGTGGGTAGGCGATATTTTGCGCAATGTTGCAAAGGTACGTTATTTTACCATTTAAAACACCGACATACAGCTTCATTGTTGCCTAAATGCTTAGATTTCTTTTTGATGGATTAATTATGTGGTGACTGTCTATCTAAAAAGGCTTGCGTTTATGAGGAAATATGGTTGCATCGGCCTACCTTTGTTTGCCATTTTCTGGCGTGACAGCGGTTGCATTTACTTGGTGCAAAGAAGTCCTACCTAGATTAATCTCGACCCGTATAGCCTTAATCTGTGTAAAATTAATTTGGGATCATTTTCAGTCCCGCAGAGCCTGGACAATTAAAAAGTGTAGCCGTACCTGCATTCGTGCACCAGGTGGTGCTGTTCAGCAATGGCGGCTGGGGAGAGCACTCCAGTGCCACTGTTGAACTGAGAGATGCAAAGCGGAATCCCATAATTTCTGGAAAACTGACACCTAAAAACAAGTAGGTTGATTGCACTGGATTTTAACACTGAAAATAAAACATAAATTCGAATGTGGTTAAAGGCAGGTTTTCGAGCCTTTAAAGGAACAGACCACCCTTGTTTGATTTACACATATTTGCAGTATTTCCCAGCATTATTCATGAATGTGCATATAATTTTCCTCTCAGTGTTTTCAGTACTTAGATTTATTGATTCAGAATTATTAGCATAGCTTAGCATAATCACTGGAAGTAAATGGTATCTTTAGCATCAATCCACAAGTGATCACTGGATGGAATTAAATTGCCCTTTTACATTCTGGTGAATTTTACATTCATTTTAAAATGGTTTATAAGTACATTTTATGATGTTTTATTTTGTACCATAGACTTGCATTACTATGCATAATTTGGCCATACTGTTAAACTGGGCAATGTAAATACATAGACAAAAATGATATGCACATTCATGAATAATGCTTGTAAATACAGCAAATATGTGAAAATCAAAAAAGGGTGGTCTGTTCCTTTAAGATTTATTTGGTGTGTGTTTTCAGGTCCCTATGCTGGGAGTACTGGGAAGATGGAATTTGGTCCAGTGGGGCAACAGTATCTGTTAAATTTGACAGTGAAGCGAAGGTCAGTCAATCTTTTTATACTTGTTGCATTTTCTGAGCGTGAAGCTGCCTTGGACAGTCTTGTCACCATGAATCTGTTTTCTTTTGGTAGGCCACTGGTGATGTGTTGACAGACCTGGCCAAGAAAGAATTTACACCAGAGGTAATTTCACGGACAGTAAAAGAAAAACATCACATTGGGGGCTTTGGTGTTCTTTTTTCTTTTCATTAGTTCAAAACCTAGCATGATGTGTATGGAGTTTTAAGAACATTTTAAGCGACACCATTCTGGCAACAGAAAGGAGAAATTTAATTTTATGGAGCCAGTATTGACTGACGGGGCTATCGTGACTGTGAAGTTCGTCTGCACTTCTAGTTTGGCCAAGCTGTGTCCAGAGTTTGGACATGCTTTATCCATGTCTAACAAAATGGCTCTACTTTCTAATGGTTGAAGCAGCAACCGCTGGTCATTGACAAAACTGCAGTAGTACATCTGATTCCATTCGGGGGACATCCTTTCGAGCCATTGGAAATGCTCAGTTTGTGTGAATTGACAACGAAGAGAGGGCCAACATGAAATTTGGCGCAGTGTCACAGGAAGCATGGGTAGTCCAAGGCTAAGCCTTCTTAAAGGATTGAGACCTCTGATTGCCTGCAGCTTAGTTTTTAAACATTTATTAATTATTTATGAATACATGTTTAAAAGCAAAGCTGCAGTGTGCTACAGTCTCTACTTTTAATGTTTATCCCTCTGTGGTGCACCTGCAAGCTGAGGGATGATGCGTAGAGTTCCAATTGAACCAGAGATTCTTTAAGTATATAGAGATATGCCAACATAATGGGTTTCTATGGGCAACTAATGTGACCAGGTTCCGGTCTGCCTAAAAGGGCATGTCATAATGCTCCTAGTATTGAATAGAACAGTCCTTAGGTCTGCCTAAAGGGGGATCCCCCCCCCCTGCAATAATAGAACCCGGAAACAATGGGCCAATGGAACCTCTCTCTCTCTCTATTCTCTCTGATTGAACTGTGACCTCGGATATCTTGTCCTCCTGTCCCTGCAGTGTACTACTGCAGCCGCCCCCTCCGTGCGAGAGGCGCCAGGGAAGAGAAAGAGAAGCGCGCCGGAGCAGGAGCCAGAGGATGCCACCACCACAGCTACTGATCAGGAGAACACCTGCCCCAACGGCCAGGCTGCCGAGAAGACCACGCCGCTCAGAAAGGGTCGGAACGCGCCACGTGGCAGCCAGACACGCCTCTTCTCCCCGAAAGAAGAGAAGCCACCGGCCAGCGTCCAGGCCAGCGTCCGCAGCACCCCGCCGCCCAATCCCAGAGCCAGGGGCAGACCAGCCAAAACTCCTACCACCCAATCAGGTTGGTTCGTCATGTCAGGTGCCATTTTTCTATTCTTAGAAACCCCTTTTGGGGTTTCTGATTGGCATGAGAAGTCTTTGTCCCTTCCAGTATATTTGTAATCTGCGCTAGTTTGCCACTCGGGGCTCGAACCCGACACCTGCAAGTCAACGCTTCAGTTCAGGCATGGGCGGCACAGCACAATACAGCTGAGTTTAAGGTCCAGTCCTATAACCCATTTCTACCGATACTGTATGAGATCTTGAGGGGTTTCTTCATCGATGCCAAATAGAATTTGTGTGTTTGCCGATTGGCTAATGTTGGCTTTCCTCCCTCCACTCTCTGCAGCCCCATTGGACCATCCCTCGGGGCGCTGGGGTCAGAGCCTGTGTCCCATTGACTCCCAGACAGCCATTCTGATTGGTGGACAAGGCGCCAAGATGCAGTTCTGCAAGGATCCCATGTGGAAGCTCTGCACAGGTGAGCTGAGTGAAAATACAGTATATTACCGGTGCGCATTCACATCCATGTTCATATATTGTAGTTGTGTTTTATATACTGTACTTCTATACTCATACAGAAGTCTACATTAATAAAATCGTATGTATGTTTTAAATTATTTTGTGCTAGTAGTAGTCTACAGTCCTGTGCATGGTGTATGACTTGTCTGTGAGGGTGTCTATTGAGCTGCTCATCCATCCAGATCAGAGCAGTCAAAAGAGTTTGGTCGTAAGCAACATCTCCAAGTTCAGTTGCTTACGACTGAACGCTTTGACACAATGCCTGAGCGGTTTTGAAGCTGTAGTGTGTGGAAGATAACCTGGTGTGATGGTGTTGATGTCATATAAGTTTACCCTTGCCTTCACTTAGGGACCCTATTCTCCATGCTGTTAAACTCTGTATGTCTTGAAAGAGAAAGGATGGTGTGAAGAAACAAATTCATTCATTCCTTCATTAATTTGTGGTCCGTTTTCCTCCAGAGGACTTGTCGTGGGTGCCTGCCGAGACTCTGGCTGAGGGCCCCACGCCCGAGGCCCGCATTGGCCACACGGCTACCTACGACCCCGAGTCCAAGCGCATCTTCGTCTTCGGAGGCTCCAAGAGCAAGAAGTGGTTCAACGACATGCACATCCTGGACACCCAGAGCTGGCGCTGGACCATGGTGGAGGTGAGGGAGGGAGGGAGGGAGACAAAGACAAGTCTTGAGCATGATGTTAACTAGTGAAAAGAAACAATGATGGTTGTCTGTACACTGATGCAATTCTCCCATAAGTGAATTTATAAACTCATTTTGAAGACTGTTATCCTGTGTTTAAAAGGTTGTGCTAATAACTTCATTTGGGAGTATTTGTCAGTACATGGCCTCATATTCCTAATCCTTACAGTCAGTAAAACATCTGTCTGACTAATGGGCTGTCGGACCAATGGGCCAACCACGATCTAGACACACTACACCGACCTCATCATTGTCATTCTTTACTGTTGAGAACTTAATTGGGCTCTTTTTCAACAACCAGATCTTTTTTTTTTTTTACTCACAGTAACGATAAACAAAAAGAATCAAACAAAACAAAAATGAATACAATTCTTGATCATTGGCCTTGTTTAAATGAGACATTTCATTCAGAATAAAACTTGATTCCGTTTTGAAAACATCATGTTAACACTTCACAATTCGGAACTAAATGAAAGTGCAATGAGAACTCGATGGAACTATTAAATTCAGAATTATTTGGAATTAAAAGCATAATGTAAGCAAGGCCATTATCTAATGAATGATTCCTAATCTTAAATGACAAAGTTTTCCCAACCCTCCCGTCCTCCCTCCTCTCCAGGCCCAGGGGAAAGTACCTCCACTGGCCTACCACAGCTGCAGCCTGTTCCGCGGGGAGTTGTTTGTGTTCGGGGGAGTGTTCCCCCTGCCCCACCCCCAGCCCGACGGATGCAGCGACTCCATCTACATCTTCAGCCCCGACATGTCCATCTGGTACCAGCCCATCGTCAACGGAGACAAGCCGGCTCCTCGCTCAGGGTGAGCTTCTTCACAAGATAACTCAGTTCTATGTACAAGGTGTCTCATTGCTCATTCTAGATCGTTTTTTTGTCAACTGAAGGTGCACCACCACTCTAACAATATTGGAGAACAGTGACGGATGGATAGGAGGAATATGTTTTTGACAAAGCAATGTGACAGTCAATGCACGTGCAATACAAGAACAACTTAAAATGATTCCCTCTCTAAACTTCTAATTCTAACAATGTAGGAACTGTATGAAAAAAGATGGTAATTAAGATCTACTACAGTATAGTTGCTTCAAGTACAAGAATTGATTAAAAGTACACAGTACTTACAAAGACATCCGTGATTTATTTTATTTTGCATGTGCTAACGTTAAAACATTCCAAAGATGGTTTCAATGTTGTCCACAAAAAGGCTAAAGTAACGATGGGGGTCTAATCATTATGCCATTTGTCCACAGACACTCTGCGTGTGTAATTCAAGGGAAGATCTTCATCTTTGGTGGCTGGGACACGCCTGTGTGTTTCAATGACATGTACATGTTGGACCTGGGTAAGACTGCCTTCTCTTAACATTAACATTTTAATCGTAAGAATAGAATTAATATTCACATTTTGTTTGATCTTATCCCTAATACTAGTAGAAATATTGTTGAGATTATAGTTGAATGCACAGACTTCTACTATATAGAAGTCAGTGATTGAATGCAGTTACACTGAAACACCTGATGTCTTTTCTAGGTAAATTAAATTGGTCTTTTTTTCTACCATTATTTCAGGCTTGATGGAGTTTTCTGCTGTCAAGACTAATGGAACGCCTCCTTCTCCAAGAAGGTAAGAAAAAAAACTTTGATTTTCTTTTGCCCAGAATCTGGAGCTGCTTAAAAACCTTCCATTAGAGTACCTCTCTCCCTTCAATGTACAAAACAAGGTTTATGACTATTTTGCCAGTGCTATTGATGCCTTGCTTGACCAAAAGTATGAGTGCCAGTTAAGCGAAGTCTTGCCAGATACTTGTGAAGTGGTTCGTAAACACTCGTGCTGCTATGACCAATTGCAATTCTCCTCTACCTTTGTTTGTAGCTGGCATGGTTGCGCCCTGGTGTCAGAGACACGGTTCCTGGTGCATGGAGGATACAACGGCAACAATGCCCTTAGCGACACCTTCCTCTTCGATACCGGTAAGAGAAGCGTCAAGACTACCGGCCTAACAAAGTGTTTTTTTCTTCTTTTTTTAAATTCAACAGCAACACAAAAGTATTGTGTTTTGGAAAAGATGGGGCTAGCTCTACAAGTCTATTGTATTTGAATTGAACACATAGGAGAAAAAAGTACAACCTACCACTACCAGCTTTGATCACTAGAAGTCAAAATTCTACCAAACGTAATGAAACAAGCTGAATATACTGTTTATTTTGGTATTCTGTATATCGTTTAAGGTGGACATTGTAAGTTTAGTATCTTCAGCCAAGCTGTGAATGTATGGGCAAACAAAATGCAGTTTTCGAGTGGTGTTTGTGTGTTTTTAACGTTTACAGTGATGTGTGCTTAGCTGCAGGTGTACTTGTTTGTGTTTGTTTTCTTTAGACACCAGCAGCTGGACCACCATACGGCATTCCCAGCTAACTTCAGTCCCACGCGCTGGCCACTCTATCATTGGAATGACCATGGCAGACACACAGGTATCCATCGTAAAGATTGGCTTCCATAGTCAACACAAATTTTGCTTTTGCAATAAACTCCTCTCTGAATTATTGATTGTGAATGGATGGGGAAAAACTGCATGTTGTAGTCAATCTACACACACTTGCAGTACACTCTTGTTCAAAGTTTAAATAAATGTGTTCAGTTCAGACATTTGACTGCACAAAAGACCTATAAAGTGTTAACCATGAATTCCTCTGAAAGCTAATCGTATTCGCTTGTGAGTTGGTATGAAAAGTTATAGGTGAAAATGTATTTCCCGATGGTGCCTTTAAGATGTGTTTTTTTGTTTCTTTCTTGAACAGGGCTCCATGGATGAAGACCAGCCCCAGTGGTCAGATGAGACAACACCCAAAACGCTGCTCATCTTCGGGGGAGGAGACAACGAGGGAAGCTTCTTCTCAGACCTCATAACGCTCTCTGTGGAAGACCTACAAGATTAATCTGGTGCTGTGAATGCGGGGTGCGTGTAGACGGAATGAATGACTATTTTTATATTATGCGTATAATGATGGATTGGATGCAATCTGGAAAATTGGTACTTTTCAAATAATATATAAAACACCTAACAGAATTATTGGCTTAATTGACTGAGGTTTGTGTGTGTGTGCGCGCGCGCGCTCTCTATTTTTTGTCCTTGGAATATGGGTTAATGAAAATGGGGTGGTGTATTTGTTTTGTATATAGGCTCCTAAGGGCGATGGGGTAGGACTTTTAACCGTGTGAATCTGAAATTATATGCCGTATATATTGTAGTACTTGTTCTTTTTAAAGTTAAGTACATTTTCTCTTAAAATGGGCCTGCATTTCCTAAAATGTACTGTTGAGGGAATTTAGTTGTTTTGAGAGAAAGCTTTTCCATGTTTCTCTTTTTTGTTTGTTTGGTGTTTGTGTGTGTGTGTATGTTTGCGGGGGCGGGGGTGGGGGGGGGTTAAATCTCAGGTCAAGTTGTACAAAAATAACGTCTATATTGTTCTTATTTTGATGTATATGTTTGGGGTTTTTTAACAGTAGCTTTTTGTTTTAAACCTTGCTGTATATATTGGTGTGCCCCCTTTTTTAATGAAATGATCAATAAATTCAGTGTGCAATTTAGTGACTGTGTCCTATCAGTTTCCTTGCCCAAGTAAACATTGTGTTTGCCTCTAAGAACACACTACAAAGCATATTTAATGAAATGTATTACTCCATAGTTTGCCTCACATGCAAAACGAGAGTTTCTGTTTGCGGACTTTTATTCTGACAACAAAGCTACGGTCCATGACGTACTCAGCTTCCCGTAGTAAGAAAAGTCAAAAGTTCGTGACAACACAGCAGTAGCAACACACAGCCCTCGAGCAGGTCGTTTGTACATCTTTGGGTCTTCAAATTAGTGCAGGATTGCACATTATTATTCTAACCTTTTAGCTAAGGAATGGGCTAGCCGTTCCGAAAGAGTGAATCGTTTAGCACGTTTAATTTTGTGCGCGTGATTTAAAGGTGTTGGAACTGTCCATGCATTTCTAAGCAAAATAAGACAATAGGTGAGTTTGTTAGTTTTCACCTTTCAGTTATCGTGTGGTGTCGCAACTATCTAGGCCTATATAACAATGCTCTATAACATCTGATCCATTATTATTGCCATACATGTACACTATGAGTTCAAATAGCTGTGGTCAAGAAGTCCAATTACCTTTGACCCAGTGTAGGCTGACAGTTGTTGGTGTGTAGTAACTCATTCATGAAGAAGCCCTCTTGTGGCCAACGATGCTTTGTTTATCACTCTTGCCAACGCTTGTGCTTGTGTGCAGGTGATGTTTAGGTCTGTCACAAAGTGCCTGCTGCTGACGAGCCCCGTCAGTGCCTATCGAAGAACAATGTCACAGAGCAGCCTTGCTGGGAAAACGGCCATAATAACAGCATCCACAGATGGGTAGGTAGTTTGGGTTGACACGAGTGAAGGGCAAGGGAAGACCCAGTGGCAAACATTTTAAATCAATTAAGTGTGCATCAACAGCTCCAGGCCACTTTATTAGAATAGCATGAAAAAGTTGATTTATTTCCATAATTCCATCAATAATGTTAAACTGTCATGGATTATAGATTCATGGCCCAGTTTTTTAACTATTCCAATCATTAAATTGTTTATTTTTACACATTTTGGTCTTCCAGCTCAAAAAACCCATGAATTGGGGAATTCGCATCATTAGAATATTGTAATAAAATCACAATTTTCTTCATTCAAAATTCGTTTCACATCAGTGCACATCAAATCAGTTGAAATTTGGTACTTTCTACACAACATGCAATGTTCAATACTTGGTTAGGACTCTCTCTGTCTTAATAACAGCCATGATGCGTTTAACATTGAAGTCAATGGCAGAAACAGTGCATGGGAGTAATGGAAGGCCAGATATCCTTGATGCTTTGCCGTCAGCTGTTTTTGTATAGCTGACCTGGTGTCCCACACTTCACTCTTCAATATACCCTGTAGATTTCCATGCCACGTTTTGTCGCTAACTCACCGGTTTAATTCTAAATCACCAGAAATGAAACCCCATTGAAAATGAATGGGGTTTTATTTCTGGTGAGTTAACACCAAAACGTAGCATGGGTATCTACGGGTATATTGAAGAGTGAAGTGTGGGACACCAGGTCAACAAACAAGAACAGCTGACGGCAAAGCATCAAGGATATCTGGCCTTCCATTACTCCCATGCACTGTTTCTGCCATTGACTTCAATGTTAAACGCATCATGGCCGTTATTAAGACAGAGAGAGTCCTAACCAAGTATTGAACATTGCATGTTATGTAGAAAGTACCAAATTTCAACTGATTTGATGTGCACTGATGTGAAACGAATTTTGATGAAGAAAATTGTGATTTTATTACAATATTCTAATAATGCGAATTTCCCAATTCATGGGTTTTTTGAGCTGGAAGGCCAAATTATGTAAAAAGAAAAACTTGAATGATTGGAATAGTTAAACAACTGGGCCATGCATCTACAATCCATGACAGTTTAACATTATTGATGGAATTATGGAAATAAATCAACTTTTTCATGCTATTCTAATAAAGTGGCCTGGAGCTGTATATGGCTATTAAAGAAAAGATGCTTTATCAGCTGCTGCATTGTTGGAACAAGTACAAGCTGCTGGACTGTTACAGTAGCATCCAAGTTTAATGTAATTCCAGTCACTGTTTACATTAGTAACATATTTCAATAATGAATGTATGTAGCAATTATGTATGCCAGTGTTGTGTTATTCCTTTAGTATAGAATACCTATTGTATATGTACACACGTACAGTGCACATTTCTATAAACGGCTCTGACTATGCCTATACACTAAAAACCTTCTCCAGTCTGAACAGGTCAGAAAACACATTTAAATTCCACTGATTAAGAAATTCTGGTAGAAAAAGCCACTTGTTCTTGTTAAATATATCTGCATTCGGGACAAGTAGTAGTCAATCACTGACAAATGAAAAGACACACACGTGACCCATCATCACCTTCTAACCTCCTGGCTCTGCCTGGAGAAAATGGAAATCAAGAACTCATTCTTCATTCAGAACAAATAATTGTTGGAAAAAAGTCTGACAAAGGTAGCAAGACAGTTCCATGACTTGTTCAAGATTTGAGTGTATAAAAGTTGATTGCCTGTGTGTAACAAACGTCCAACCATTATCATTGAACAAAAACAGGTCAAGGTTTTCCTCTATTCCTCAAGCCATTTAAGCATTAGACGAGGTGAAGTGTTAACCCAGTCATTCAGTGTGTGCTAGTGTGAGCAGTAATGTTCTGGGTTTTTTTGTTTTGTGTTTTGTTTGTTGCTCTCTGTTATGCCTGTAAGTGTCTCATGTCTGGTGCCAGCATTTGTACTGCAAACGTTATTGCCCCATGTGGACAATAAAGTTCTACTACGACTAACCTTTCGTCCCTGCCTCCAGTATCGGTCTGGCTGCAGCCGAGGCCCTTGGCCAGAGGGGAGCGCATGTGGTGGTGAGCAGCCGTCGCCAGGACAACGTGGACAAGGCCGTGTCCCTGCTGCGCAGCAAGAACATCCAGGTCACCGGCACTATCTGCAACATAGGCAAGAGTGAAGACCGCGAAAAACTTGTGCAACTGGTAAGTCGTCATAACTAATTTTTTCAGATTCATGTTCCTCACAGAAAATGAGCCAAGGCTAGTGAATGTCAGTATGAAAGAAAAATAATTTATAATATTTTCCTCAAGCAAAAATCTGAATATGGGTCAAAAAGACCCGAACACCTTACAAAGGTTAAGGAGATGGGCTTTAGATCAGAGGCTTGCAGGTTTGAATCGCTTTAGATTAAAGTGTCAGCTAAGTGTGATATAATGTAGAAACATCTTTCACAAAAAAATGTTTGTTTACCTTGTCCAGACAGTGGAGCAGTGTGGTGGAGTGGACATCTTGGTCAACAACGCAGCGGTCAATCCCTACTTTGGAAGCATCATGGACTCCACAGAGGCCGTCTGGGATAAGGTACTGAAGCACCTCCACTGGCCTCAGGCCTCTCATGCAGTCACATATCATGTCTAATATTGTGATAAGCGTACATCCAAACGGAAAAAAGTAATTGAGTCTAAAAACACAAAAACAAAACAAAAACACAATTTCACTTCTTGGAAAGTTGTTTTATGTTTGCACTGCGTCAGTGCGAAAGTAGCCTCATTAAAGTTGTACTGGTACATTAAAAAGACATTACAGAGAGAGTAAGATCATGAAATGGCAAGGACTGTAGAAGGGTTGCTAACATGCCTTTTGTTTTTGTATTGTTTTCATAGATTCTGGATGTAAATGTAAAAAGTGCTTTTCTTATGACCAAACTAGTGGCGCCCCATATGGAGAAAAGAGGGTGAGTGCACCTATGGTGTAATGCAGTGGTTCTTAACCTTTTTTCTTGAAGCACCCCCTGATCTGTGCCCAAGAAAAGCCGCGCACCCCCAACCGAAACATCTACATGTGTATACGCACTAAAAAAATGATTGAAGTGAATAATTACAATGATTCTTGCTTTAGACATTTATCAATACTTTAATCACTTAACATTAGGTCTAAAACATGTTTTCATTTAGTATTGTTTTGGCCTAATTATAATGTTTGGAAGCAGAATTTTGGTCACAACCTCAACACAAACAACATTCCGCGCACCCCCTGAAATCTCTGGCGCACCCCCAGGGGGTGCCCGCACCCCAGGTTAAGAACCACTGGTGTAATGCACTGAGTATAAGACTGGAAAAGCATTACTGGGATTCAAAGAAGTGCAAGAAGTGCTATGGGTTGTTTGTGTGGGAACTATGAAATGTGTGTGAGAGAACATGTAGAATGTGTTGTGCATCATAGACTATGAAATGGATAAAAATAAAAACTCCATTGTGACAGGTGTGTATTTTTAATCTAGAGTTTTACAAGTGTAAAAAAGATCCTGCACACTGCCCATTCCACCAGCGAGCTTTAATACCAGTACGTTTCGGTCAGCCGACCTTCTTTAGGTACACATGAATGTGAACCTCACACGCACCTGTCCTTAAACTACAGAGGTGTGCAAATAAAAATGCTTTTGAAGAATGTTTGAACGTAATCTGCAGTTTTGAAAAGAAGTTTCTAAAACTCTGTTTATGTGTAAAGAATAGGCCTAAAACTGATGTGTTCTCAAAAAATATCCATAGACGAGGAAACAGCGTGTAAGACAGGAGAAGCATTAGCCAGGCTGTGCCCTCCTAGTGACACAACACTTTCAGCGTTGCAACTAGTCAGGTCAAGAGCAATGCAAGTACTTTCTGAGTTCCCGAAAATACGGGAACTCCTCCCACTTTGTCGGTAAGCAAACAACCATAAGCAAACCAAGGGAGGCTGGTCAACCATGCCATTTGGGAAATGTTAATTGTTATGCTCTTGGTCAGACCAAGTCTAGAAGAGAATTGAACGTCGATGATGATCAGACAAGAGATATATCCATATTCGAGGAAACGACGTGTAAGACAAGAGAATCATGACTTCAAAGTGTTTTCATCCATATATTGATTCTTTATTCTTTCACAGAGGAGGATCTGTTGTGTTCGTATCTTCAATTGCTGGGTACCAACCAATGCAGGTAAACGTTTCTCTTCTCTTCTCCTCATGCCTCAGTAACTTGGTATAATACTAGAATTTTTTTTTTTTTTTAAATCACATTAGTATAATTTATTGAGTTGTACTTAAACTGCTTAAAGTTACTTAATAGAGTCTAATGATAAAGTATCTGTGCTACAACCAGGGCTATAAATAAACCCATTTTTTCATCACTATCCAATTTGGCATGCATGCTGCTGGTGTGTGAGGGCTTTTATCATTGATTACATCATGAAGTTAAAAATGTATTGCTCTACGAATAGCGAATATGTCACCATCTCTCACTGAACTTGTGTTGCTTTCCATGATTACAATGACCCTAATCATACACCTAAGTATGACACCCGATCTGCGTATTTGAAGTGACTTATCTGCTCATTTTCACATTATGTTCGATAGGCGACAAAACTTTTGTCTTGTCAAAATCTGCCCTGTCTGTGTTCATTAAAGGGTCAATCTTTCTTTGGTGCATGAAATTTATTTTTGTACATTCATTTTCATTCGAGAGGGTTGTAGCTTTCATATGAGTGACTTCTGAAGCCAAGTGATTAATTGAAAGTCAGGTTATTAGCTGTTATTCCAAACAGATGGATAGGCGACAACTCTTTTGGAGGCGAGTGTATTTTCACCAGCATTTTGCCCGGTTGGTGGGTGTTCATTTAGAGCCCTTGCTACAACTAACTTTTACTTCAACTGTTAATTCTGTCGATTTAACCCCCTGAAATATTTCAAATGTTGTACTAGTTGCTGGGTCCTTACAGCGTGAGTAAAACTGCTCTGCTGGGCTTGACGCGTGCCTTGGCACCAGAGCTGGCACAAAGCAACATCCGGGTGAACTGTGTGGCACCGGGCATAATCAAGACGCGCTTCAGCTCTGCGGTAAGGACTTCTTTATAACTACTGCCTCCCCTCCTCCCTCACTAGCTGGTTAATACCAGAGGTGTCAAACGTAAAAGTAAATTTATAGTGTAATTACAACACTAACACATGATATTACATAGCTGTTACACCATCTACTACTCCATTCTACCCAATGAGGTACTAGATGGACTGTGTTGTTACCAAGAAAACATTAAAAGCCCAACAAGTCGTCTCTCCCCCCCCCGTACTTTATCCAACCAGCGTAGAGTCGGCTGATAGTAAGCCAAGTACACCTCTGGTTGATCCTGGTGGTGATGAACACTGAAAGTGAACGTTACATATTTGGCACACTACTTACAGTATATATAATGACATTTCTAATCCAAACATCCCACTTTTCACATCTTAACAGCTGTGGGCGAGTGAAGACCTGGTGGAAGAATTCAAGAAACAATTGGCCATTAAAAGGTGAACTGTCAATGTATTGAATCGAATGAATATTCCCAGAGGAGAGCATTGCTTTTAATTTGCTCAGGATAATTTAGTTTTCAATTTTTCACCTTAGTATTATTTTGTCTTGTCCCTGTAGGCTCGGGGAGCCAGAGGACATTGGTGGGGTGATCGCCTTCCTGTGCTCAGATGATGCAGCCTACATAACAGGAGAAACCATTACAGTCACTGGAGGCATGAACTGCAGACTGTAATTGTGTGTGTGTGTGTGTGTGTGTGTGTGTGTGAGTGTGAGTGTGAGTGTGAGTGTGAGTGTGAGTGTGAGAGAGAGAGAGAGAGAGAGAGATAGAGAGAGAGAGCGAGAGAGAGAGCACACAAAGCAGATGGAAACTTCAAGCACTCAAATTAGTCCTTGTGCACAGCCAATGTCCAGGTGCTGGTGATGTGCAGTCAAAGTAATCCAAGGAAAAGGGGGATGAATCACTACACACTGGTCTGGTTCAACCCGATGAAGCAACAGCGAAACACGTTGTTCACCTAATAAACTACCAGCAAAGACCAGTGTCAGTGACTTAGCCCCCTTTTACTTGGAAACTTGAAGCACTCAGACTCAGACCATACAAGATGAGGGATGTTCAAGCAAAGGTGTAGTTGTTTATGTACACCACCAGATGGCCATAGAGAGACTGGAATGAATATGAATACTTTGTGGCGCACTTCAGATTTGTTTTCTGCACAAATTTGTGAATTAACACTTTGCCCATGTGAGGGTACATTTTTGAACGGTTAATCGACCTGAACATTTCATCCCTAGTCATTTGAAGAAAATAGTTTGTTACTTTATTGTCCAAAAAAATAATAAACTACCTTTCTCACAGAACAATCATATTTATAATTTTCTTTGTTCACATTATATTGGCTGTACTCACGTTTCTTGTATTCAAACCTTCCTGTGTGTGCCACTCAGTATCCCTGCAACAGCCGATTGTAAACTGCTGTCACTCAGAAATGTGCTCACATGATTGGCTGCTTAGCATCTTGCCCCTCCTTACAGCGCGAGTGTTTGTTTATAGACAGTGTTGTGAGGAGGGGCAAGATACTGGCAGCCAACCACGTGAGCTTATGTTTTGACCGACAGCGGTTTCCAACAATCAGAGGTTTAGTTGTGCGCAGCCAGGGTCGTGCAGCCAGGGGAAAGCAAAAATTGAAAACCCATGTATTAGGAAAATACTCATGAGGACAAGAAAAGGCAAGTGCACCTTATTAGTATCAAGGTGCAGATGGAGCTTACTGCTAGTTAAATTCAAGTGTCCAGTACACAAAGTATCACAGAACTTGATGAAACTGCACTTCAGGACTGTGATATACTAATTAAAATGTATTATTTCATGTAGTTATTTAAATATTCAATGTTAAAATATGTAAATAACTACATGAAATAAGAGACCACTTGCTATTGGATATTGTGCAAGTAATGAATACACAATTCTTTATTGGATTATATATTACAATTCAAATATAAAGAGTCAAACTCGTAAAATTAGTCATTCAAAGTGAAAACAATGATGAAATAGGCTGTACAAAATCATGCAAGCATTATAAGCCACAAAAATGTACAATTTACAGTGCCGAGGAACACCCACATCTCAGTCACTTCCACCTGCTTAAATTAAATCATTATAAATAGTACAATAGAGAGCCCTGTGGCTCTGATGGAATCAGGAAAATGATGGCAGGCAACACAGTCCTTCGTATAACTTCTAGTTAACTTGACAGTTAACTAATCCACCAATTAAAAATACACTCCACTCACAATCCATTCAATACTTATACATTGCTTGGATAAAATCCTTCAAATAGAAAAAAAAAGATTGTCCACACTCTTGACTTAAATCTGAAGTTAATTTGGCAGTACACTCAACTGCCAAAAATGCTCTCCAGTCACAATCCGGGGAAAATATTTGTAAATTATATGATCAAAGTCTTTCCTAAATAAATTTCCACTGCAGAAAGTCATTTTTCAAAAAATGATGAAACGTAACACTAGCTTGATGCTAACCTGGGTGTAAACTAAACTGTCTATCAAAAATGCACTTCAGCCACAATCTCTCAAAGTTTATGCTTGTGAATGAAAAGAAGCTGTTCAGTCAATGTCCTTCCAAAAGTAAGTATTTCCACGGCAGAAGCAGTAAATGCCGGAGAAATTATGGCAGGCGACATTCTCTTTAACTTAACTTGAAGTTAACTCAGCAGTAACCACCAAAATAAAGATGCACTCTGGCCAGTCTCTCCAAGAGAACGTCCTTGAATGAAAAGAAGATGGTTAAAGTCCGTCCAAAAGAAAAAAGAATTCCCATGCCAGAGGTCGTCGGAGATGATGATGGCAGACCACATTCAACTTAACTTAGCAGAAAGCACCAACTGAAAATGCACATCAGCCACAATCCCTCCAAGGCAATACTTGAGAATTGTAACAAGATTCACAAAGTTCTTCCAGAAGAATGAATTCCTGGGGCAGCGGTGGTCAGTGCCACAGCCCTGCAGTGGGAGACAGCAGGGCAGCCTCCAGCTCACACCTGCTCACAGGAATTCCTCCAACGTTGGCACCAGGGTGTTGTGCTTGGTCTGGTAATAGCGCTTAAAACACAGCTGCAACACAAAGAAATGCAAATATGTACAGTGTCATATCCACATTCTACCATGCCACACAATTAAGGTGTTGTTTCCATGTAGCTGGATATTTTTAAATGTGGATTTTTTCCCCTCCTGCTTAGGTGGAAACACAACATGAAAAAACTCCATTGTAACAGGTACATTTAGCCCCCTAAATTGAATATTTTTTAAGCCGGATTTTTGATATGTGGATTTTAAAACTCGGTTTACGTGGAGACGGAAGACTAAAACCAATACGTTTTTAAAAATATCCTGCTATGTGGAAACAGCACCTTAAGGGGAATTCCTGACCATATCAACATTCAGTCGTTAAAAATATGTTGCCAACAAAGCCATGCCATGGACAAAAAATGCTGTTTTTGTCAGGTACTGACAAGTCAAGGTTAACGTGAGTATGTTGAAATTGGCAGGAATTCTCCTTTAATGATAAATTACTGAATGGTTAGATGTTTTTCACTTTACAATTGAAGAGCTTTGTTGCAAAATTACATGTCCATTTTGTAACGTTTTGGGAAATTGACATTTTTGTATTGGGCATTGCATTGCATTAGAAAATGCATTTTATGTAGGTTTAAAAGGTATGTTCTCAAAATATTTGAATGGCAAGAATTCACACATACTGTAGATGAAAAGACGTCTAAAGTCATTTCCAAAAAAATAAAATAAAAAAGTTTTAAAAATAAATAAATAAATAAATAAAAAGGTGTGCAAGTCATTCTGCAATGAAACTCTTCAATTGTACAACATAGCCTTGACAATACCTTGTTACTTGGGTGTTCATCTTCAGAATCGGGGACTATATCCTCGCTGGGGCCAGGAGAAGCAGGTGACCAACCTACATGATGGGTGCAAAACAGTACAAAATAATTACAAAAAAAATCCTGCCTGAACATTTGCACCATTTTATGTGGCTCAAAACTTTTACAGACAAACACCCTTCTGTAAATATGAGAACATAACACAAAAAAAACATAACCCTGCATTTTACCATCTCAGGTGAGACACTGCGAAATGCCGGATTGCCATGAGGCCTAAGCAGATGGCAGCCTCAAGTCAGCCTTTCCCTTCACCAACGTATTACTTCTATCCTGCGGTTACAAGGGTGGTGCATTGCTGTTTTGGTAGCAGTTGCTAGTGCCAAGTCATTCAGAGGACAGACTAACGGGAACTAGCAGAGCGGAAAATCCTGCGGTAGCACAGAAAAAGATGTTGACATGGGCTGGCTTTGTGGGCGTGCTAATAAGGTAGATGGGAGGTATGCCCTATATTGTGTCAGTATTAATAACTCTATACCGAATTCCACTGATCCTCCTGACTGACTGATGAGAGGTCAATCAACACCATGCACTGTGCAACAGAACTACTTAGAAAGCACATTTAATGATGTGGTTAAATGTGTGGTTTAAATAAATATATGCAATGAATACAACGTGAACTGTCACCTGCACAATTTGTCTTCTGGGAAAGGTGATGTGCCTTGACATTCCTGGGGAATACAGAACAGGAACTTTACTGACATCATTTCAAAAAAGCAATTCACATGCTTTATACAAACTTCAAAAGGTCTTTACAAAAAGTATCTAAAATATATCATTGATTCTTGAAAGCTTGGCAGAAAACACGTCCCACTCAGAGGCGCTGACTTTGTTGAACGCCAATTCGGAATTATTAATCGGAATTAAAAATATCCTATAAATGTAGGCAATGAATACTAATGTGTCTTAGGTTTCATTAACCAGCACAATTCAGTCACATGTGGAACAAGGTACCCCCTGTCACCACTGTCAGATTGGCGTCATCGTCATCATCAGTTCTAAAAGCACTGCCATCAGAGGGAGTTTTACGTTTTAAATGTTTTTCTTTACAATATGCATCTTCAATGCTGTACAATTCTGCATTTTCATACAAAAACCTTTGTTTTTGAACTTTTAATTGTGTCTCACGGTGTCAACAACAACAAAAAGTAAGCCAGGAATAAAACCCTATTTTATGAAAACTGCAAAATATGGGGAGGATGTTCCAATACAGTGATGCACAGCGAATACCATCATCTGTGATTATACTTGTATACAGGGGTTGGACAATGAAACTGAAACACCTGTCAATTTAGTGCGAGAGGTTTCATGGCTAAATTGGACCAGTAAGAACAGTGTGTGCATGTTCAATTAGCAGGGAAACATCCGTTTTGCTGAAAATAATGCAATGCACACAACATTATGAGTGACATATCAGAGTTCAAAAGAGAACAAATTTTTGGTGTACTGCACGCCTTGCTGGTGCATCTGTGACCAAGACAGCAAGTCTTCGTGCTGCATCAAGAGCCCCGGTATCCAGGGTGATGTCAGCATACCACCAAGAAGGACAAACCACATCCAACAGGATTTACTGTGGAGGAACCTTTCTGAAAGGGATGTTTGGGTGCTAACCAGGACTGTATATATATATATAAAAAAGACATCAAACATAAAGCCCAAATCACAGGAAGAATTAAATGTGCACCTCAACTCTCCTGTTTCCACCAGAACAGAACTGTTCATTGGGAGCTGATCCACAGGTCAATATATATACACGGTCGGGCTATCTATATTGCCGTCTAAAACCAGGTGTTTCATTTTCACTGTCCTACCCAGTTCTTCTATATTTTGAATTTGAACTTTTTCCCCCTTACAGATCACAAACTAAACTACAGATAAAAAGTCACTCTTCTGACTTTGGTTTTGTTGAAATATCACATTTTGTGAATTGTGTTCCACATCATGCACTGTTTGTGGGTCAACACAGCTCTGTGATATTTCAACAAAATAAAGTTTTATCTACCAGACTCTAGATCATTCCATATCCCCTAGAAAGCATCTAGAGAACCCATGCCTTCATTAAGGCATGCCATAGATTTCCATGATGAATACTTACAAAAAAATCTACTGATACAGTCATCCAAAAAGTGTAGCTTTAACATACATTTTCTTCTAACAACTACACTAAAATGCCATTTCACAAAAAGCCTGAATGGGAAGTGGTTAAAACAATGTGATACTGAAATAAAACTGCAAAACTAGTACGACAGTAACTTTCAGATCATGCCTTACTCTGTGTCTTCGGAGCTCTCCGATAGCTTCTCTGGAGAAGACAAACTGTCCCTTCGCTTCCGCTTCCTCACCGTAACGTGTCCCTTCTCCACAGACACACTCGTCATCTTGGCCTTAGCCTTTGCAGCAGGATCAGGGTTTAAAAGTGTCTGGATGGCTGGAGAAGACACCTCGAGACGTTGTAGGACGACCCTGAGCTGGCGCTTGGAGGAGCACGCCCTTATTGCGGCCGTTACAACATCCTCCAGCGAAGAAGTGTCTAGTACGCCGACAACGTTATCCCTTTCCAGAGACACGCTTGTGTCCATGTCTTTGCCATTCAGAGAGGCGTGCGTGTCCACCACGCCCCTGTGCGGAGAAGCATATCCGTCCCTTTCCACAGACGAGTCACCGTCGCCATCCTTTCTTGACTTTGTGACCTCGGTTGAGTACAGTTGAGGGAGGACCACTTCCAGCTGCCGTTTTTGACAGGAGCGCAATAGAGCAGCCCGTTCTGGATTCTCCCTCAGCTTCACACCGGTGAAATCGTCCACACTCTGCGGTGGCGTCCCTCCAGCCTGTCTCTGGCTCTTTCTTCTCCCCACCACCTCTTTTTTTCTCTCATCACTCTTATTCCTCAATTCATGTCCTTGTAGTGCATCTGACTTCCTTGGCCTTCCTCTCCTCTTGAGTGGTTTAGCCTCCTCTCTCACAGCGTCTTCCACCCCTTGAAGTGAGGCCGCCTTCTTTGGCCTTCCTCTCTTCCTGTGTTGTTTAGCCTCTGTGCCCGTGACTACGGCTAGCTGGTCCTCTGTTTGGACGGGTGGTGGTGGTGGGGGTGATGGTGAAGGTCTGGTCTCTTCCACACCAGAAGCCATTGAAGCACCCTTCGCCGAGTGAGATTTTGGTTTGATCTGGGTGAACGTTTGGCACCCTGCTTTGGCACCACCAATTTCCTCCTCCTCATCACTTTGTAAAGTGACCCCAGTTGGAGCAGTTCTTCTTCCACCCTCCCTCTCCTCCCTCTCGTCCTCCTCCCGGGCACCAGCTGACTGGATGTCCCGCGGAGAGATGGTGCACGTCACTGGCATGACGGGCGACCCAGAATGCAGCTTTCTTCCACTCTCTCTCTTCCTTTCCTTCTCCTCCTCCACCACCACCACCTGGGCACCACTGACCGCTGACTCAATATCCTGCATGGAGATGGACCCGATGACTGGAGCGATGGGTGGTCCACCCGTTTGTCTCCAACTCCTCGGCCTTGGTCTTGCCGGAGACTGTCGAACACCACTAGTAGCCCCGGTGCCCCTCCCTGAGGAGGAGGAAGAGGAGGTTTGGCCAGAGCCTGGCTGACGAGTCTCAGGCAGTGGTCGGCCGGAGGGCGGGAGAGACAGGGAGGAGAGGACGGCATCGCCGGTGGTGGACAGCAGACATGCTGCTAGAAAACGTTTGATGAGCAATAAGAGAGAGAGAGAGAGAGAGAGAGAGAGAGAGAGCAAGATTTAATTCAGAATCAAGTCAATTTAACTAGGAATAAAACTCAATTCCGCTTTTAAAAAACATCATGTAAACATTTCACAATTCAGAATGTAATGAAAGTGCAATGTAAACTCGACTGAACTATTTCATTTGGAATGATTCATTTGAAATGAAAAACATCATGTAAACATGGCCATTGAGAGTTTCTAATAAAGTGCACAGTGCTGTTAATGTTTTCAATCATAATTTATCAGCGTACACAAATGTGTCAACACTGCCAGCGTGCTTGCATTGACAGCAGAATGCTTCATAATGTACTTACTAGCCTACCCAAAGTTCATAATGGCTACGTTTACATGTCGTTTTTAATTCCGAATTAATAATTCCGAATTAAATAGTTCCGTTGAGTTTATTTTGAGGTGTTTAGAAAGCAGAATTAAGCTTAATACAGAATTAAATGGAGTTAATTCCTAATCAAATGTCTCATGTAAACATAGCAAATGTCTGTAAATTCCGTAAATTACGGACATTGCTTATCCAGTGCGAATGCGCCATACAGAAACACAGAGGTAGTCTGGCAATTTGCAATTACCAGAGGCCCACAGGTAATACTTATCCCGCACAAAAATGTCTTAATTATCAGCTGGGTGAAACTGCTACATGGTACTTAATAATTGCACTAATTGGGATCACCTGCCATTGGCCGTGCTTAAAGTGATACTGTCCCATTTTTGGAAATAAGCTCATATTACACCTACCCTTGAGTTAAATAATTGAGTTTTACCTTTCTCCTGTACTTTGAACCGTTTTCCAAGTATGGCAGTACAAATTTTACCTCCATCCTAGCAGTTAACATTGAGTCCTATGAGACCAGCTGGCGGCTAACTGGTCTGATAGGAGTCAATGTTCACTGCTATCTTGGAGGAGACCATAGTAACCAATATGTTATGTGAAGTGGGGTTTTTTGTTGTGGTTTCTTTTTAAAGAATATTGATCTCTCTTAATATATTCTTGTTTTTGTATGGCTGTTGGCCTTCTGTTACACTTCTTAATTTGCTGAAATATTGCGTCATATATTTGATCAATAAAATGGCATGCTTGTGTGTGCCCCTGCGTGTGTGTTTGCCTACCAGGTGAATCTGTGTGGCCGAGACTTTTCTCGTGCTGCAGCAAGCTTTTCAGGAGCTGAGGTTTGGCACAGTCATCCAGGAAAACAGGGGTGTCCGCTAACCACTCCACCGTCTAAAACACATCACACACACAGTAGTGTGCGAGTCATCAGGGTTCCCACTCTTTTTCAAAAATCATTTTCCAGGATATTTCCAGGACATTTCCAGGACTATTTTTGGATAATTCAGGACGGATATTTCATCTGTCGGACCCACAATTTGGACATACACAGCGACACACAATGCATTTTAGAGACAATGTGACTTTAAGGTTGAAATGAGTTGTAATGAATGAGTACAGTGTGTTAGGGAAGAGGGTACGTCCAAAGACGTCATAAGAGCATAGTATGGCATGGCCGCAAGGGGAGTCACTTTGCAGTTAGTACTAAGGAGACTAGTGATAGGAGGGATTACATTAAACACTGACAACTGGATCTCCTCTCTTGACCAATTTTGCGAAGTTACAGAGTTCAGATTTTATCCATTATGGCGTTGCACCCACTGACCATGAGCACAGTGTCTTTAAGCAATGTCCTCGGACTACACCTAACCCAATGCATTTTCCATTGAGTGATACTTCTTATCCAATGTACGTTATTTGCTTAGTACTGGCGGCAAGGTAAAATGCAAAGCCACTACCGCCAGGGCTGGAGTGTGGAACAGGTAATAGGACATAGTGAATTTGTGTCAGCTGTAATTAAGGCTGAATGACAGCTGTAATTTAACCACAAACTGAACATTGACGACAGGACATCCTATTTTGACCGGGCCGGAACTAGCAGCAGCTCCTCGCACCCACAATGCAATTCAAATTGCAGAGTTTCCAGTGTCACAATTTTTATCGATCATGGCCTTGCATCCACTGCGCATGGTGTCCCCGGGCTATGCCCCCGTACTACACCGTGGCCAATGCGAATAAACGTTCTTATCCATTCTATGTTCTTTGTCCAAAGGTATTGACCTGGGTTGCGGTTGAAGATCACCAGCTGTCCCGCTAGTAGGAATCTGCTAGAGTTTGGCGACCACACCCCTATGTCAAATTTCGCAAGCCCAGCACGTGCAGCCTCTGTTCAATTGAAATGCTTTCTGATCCACAAAACGTTTATTCGGAATTAAATGAAAGTGCAATGTAAACTCACATTAATGTCACATTATCTCAGAAATTAATACCTTAATAGTCTCTCTCTTATCGCAAAAATGAGTGTACTTGGATTTAAATGCATTCTCCACAAGACTTGACTTTGACTTTTTTGCTCACCAACCATTGTGGCCAGTGGTTTCTGTCTTTCTGCAAGCCAGTTTTGTTGCCAGTTTCTTTTTCTCTGGAATATTCTTGCATACAAACAATTGATGCGACTACTGTGATTTGTCACACCAAAGATCAAACTAGCTTTCAAAGTGGCTAGTGAGACTGAAAGCTCTGATCTCCAAAAAAGATAGCAGTACAATTTTTTGTAAGGAAGTGCTAGCACTGCCTATTTGTAGGCCTATTACGACCGTAAGCAGGTTTTCGAGAGATATATAACGCCATGATATCAGCTAGCGACTTTTCAGCAAGTCAACTAGCGCCTTCTAGCGACTTTTGGCAACACTGAGTCAAAGAATATGACTGTGTTTAAGTGCAATCAAAGATGGCAACCTGACCAAACTGTGTGTGTGTGGACAATAATGTATTCAATAGGTGGATATAAATTGAATCGTCATGTCTAGACTCGGAGAAGAGTAAAAATTATACCACAAACAAAATCGGGAAAAAGTTGAAGGAAAAAAATTCCAGGACAAATATTTTTTTTCCAGGACATTTGGTGAATTTCCAGGACTTTCAAGGACTTGAAAACACATCTCTAAATTTCCAGGTTTTCCAGGTTTTCCAGGACGTGTGGGAACCCTTGTCAAGTTCATATATTTTTTTAATAATGAAAAGTCAAGACAGGCTATGCATGTTGTGCATCATACTTGTGCCAAATCTGGAACGGGCAACAGCTGATCCAGGCGAGTCAAGAACTCCCACATGGTTTTCTCCAGGGCCTTGTCAAACTGAGGACCATACTGCTCCGGAAAATCTTCCTAAAACAGGACAAAAAAAAAAAAAAAAATGGAGGTTCAGATTTGTACAGAAGTTACCAGAGGTGGCCTGGCCCAGCCGTGGCTTGGTCGGCTGGGCACTGGACCGCTGCGCGGGTGACCCGGGTTCGATTCCCATGCCGAGTCATTTCCCGATCCTCCCCTATCTCTCTCTTGCTCATTTCCTGTCCCACTCTTCACTGTCCTGTCTAAATAAAGTTGACACCCCCCAAAAAAAGAAGTTACCAGAGGTACAGAAACTAGCAATTACACTTCACCAGAAAGTGAAGGATATTTGCCTTTCTGGTGAAATTTCAGGATGAACCTAAAAAAAAAAACCTGCCTTGTACATGCTCAACCTCATCTTCAAGCACAGTCGCAATAGACGTTACTTACTTAACATATTCACCTTCAACAAATTTGTTTTGTCATATATTTAACCGAAAGCCAAATATCCCTAATTTTTTGAAAATGTATTTCAAAGATTTTTTCATGACAGAGACGAAGAGCATACAGTCCCACCTGAAAAAACAGCTCCCTCTCGGCTGGGTTATCCAACAGGAACAGGGCCAGGTTCTCGAAATTCCTGATAGCCATTTCCACCTTTACGTCCCTCCTCTAACAAACAAACAAACAAACAAACAAACCATCAACACATTTATTTAGTATATAGACATGTAGACATTCAAACAAACAAAAAGCCATACCATCAACACATTCATTTGGTTTACGTTTAGACATGTAGAGTGATAATCAAGTGAATGCAGACATGTAAACACAGTGTAAACACAATAAAAGACTCACTGGTTTCTTAGTGGCCTCTTTCATCAGTGTCAGAACCCTGTCAAGGTGCGCAAGGATGACTTTGGAGTCCGGGGCCTCAGGACCACGGCATAACTCCAACATGAGCTGGAGACCACAAGAAAATCAATTAATTTGGGAAGATTGTGTGTGCGTGTGTGTGTGCACGCATGAGTGAGTGAGTGGGTCTTTCTCAAATGCAAGGCCAGTGTCCTTCCAAGTGTATCAGCCTAATTAGTCACGCCCAGTGATTGGATACTTTTTGGTGAACTCTACAGAATATCCAATCACTGGGTATGACTAATAAAGGGTATCCAATCACTGGGCGTAACTAATTAGGCTGATACACTTGGAAGGACACTGGCCTAGCATTTGAGAAAGACCCAGTGAGTGAGTCAGAGCTCTTTGTGGGATTTCATTCATGTATTTGGACAGAACAGTGGCAACAATTGCTTGCCCATGACGGACCTCATGTCCTGTGGCACAGCAGGCCAAACACACCTGACGGGCCAAAACACCATACACAGATAGCCAGGGCTTGACTTACCCGAGACCTGAGGCCTAGCGCGAGCTTGGCGTAGTGTCTGAAGGCTAGCAGGCCGGGCATGTCCTCCCAGAGGGACGTGATGAAGTCCGCCACTCGGCCGTACTGAGCCACGTCCCGCCGCACCATCACCCTCCACATGGCGGCCGACATCACGCGCAGGGGCGGCGCCAGCATGCACAGGGAGTGCAGCGGCACGCCTGAAAGGAGACATCAAGGGAATAATATATTAGACACAGGGAGTGCAACAGCACTGTATTGACACGGGTCAAGGGTCTATGGTGGGTTTTTCTAGCTGTAAGGGAAAATGGTCCAGCAAAAAAGCAAAAAAAGTGAGGGTTCTGAAAATGGCCACCCCAGTCTTAAGATACTTGAGAGAGGCTCAAAGCTGCAGTTCATGCAAGACCAAGCCCAAGCTGACGGGAAGCAGAGCGTTTTTGTCAGGAAAGAATTAACGCACGTTTACCATCTGAGGGGATAAAGAACCTCATCTTCAAGACCACTCGACTTCAAGCCGTCTGTCATCACCAATGATTGTACAGTCAATATAGCGTTCTGTCATTGGGCATCGATAATAAAGAGGACACTAGACACTACATCCTATTAATAGGGTAGCTAGAACACGTTTGATGAGTCATTTGCCCAGTTCGTGCTTTGATTTGAAAACCATTGCATGAAGTGGAGGGCTTCCGTCAAAAGCGAATGAGTTAAGGAAACAAGTTTGCATTATCGTTCTTAATAATTTCTCTGAAAAGGTTAGATACAATTAATTACATTTTTCCAGGGTATGTGAACTTGAGCACAACTTAGTTAAGTTTTACTCCTCATGAAGAAATACCGGTGCGCGGTGCGTTGTCATGACGGGTGGCAATTTGTTGAGTAGCATGTTTTGTTTACTTTCCCATCAATTGATTGTTTATGTCTGCACGGTAACAACACCACCCTACTAGGTTTGGACAGGACAATATAACTGGTAAACTTAGCTACTTTGCAACAAAATAATTGACAACTCTAGGGTCTACAGCTTATAAGAGCTGAGGATAAGCATTATCCATTCAAGAAAATATGAGGGATAGAAAACAAGCGATACGAAGTTACCTTCTAGGTCCATCCTGTTTTTCCCCGGTTTTCCTCTTCAATAACAGGCTACCTGCTACCGAGCCAAATGAGCACAAAATTGAAAAACATCAGCTCGGTAGTTCTGAGTTGTTGATTCTGGAATATTCATAACACTCTTTTAAAACGAAGAGGAACTCTGAGACATTTGTCAGATTTGGCGCCCTTGGAAAACAAAATACACGGCAAACCCGCCGAATTTGCCTAGTTCCGGTCAGAGTTTCCGGTATTTCAAACATTTCTAAATAAAAGCTTTACCATTACGACCACATTCATAGGATAGGCCTACCATTCACAAACTCACAAAATCCTATTTGGTACCATTATCCAAAAAAAGGTAAATGAGATCAATGGCATGTATTAATCCCTGAGAAAAGAAGATGTTTTGTACCAGTAGGGCCTATGAATTCCATTCATTAGCAATAACAAAAAAAACAAAAAAAAACAAAAAAAAACAGAAATGTAGGGAACAGAAGGAAAAAGCCATCTTAGAAAAAAAGGCAGGTTTTGTGAAGAAAAAATTGTGCGACATGTCTCTAGTCTATGGCGCTTCATGGTAGGCCTCGTTCAGCATCCTATGTCTGTGTGACGGAGGTGTTATCACATGGTTCATCCCTCTCGGGGACGTGAACCTGCCACCTCGTAATTACATCGGTTCGGGAATGGGAGGCACAGTAGGAGACCGCTGAGCTTAAGGGCCGGTCCGATAGCTCAATGCTACCACACTGCATTGAGGCTTTGGGAGGGAGGTTTACTAATTGCTAGTTGGCCTCCGTTACACTCTCTCCCCCCTAAACCTCACTTCCATCCAGGGTCACGGCACCACTATGACGGGACGCAAACCTGCCACCTCGTGAACTACATCAGGAATGGGAATTGAAGCATCAAAGCTTTTTCCATTAACATTTGCTTGTTTATTAATTTATGTCCCTTCAACATTCTTGCTTCTCTTTCAGTGAAATAATGGAATAGGCCTAGAATGGAATGGAATGCAAAGAGATACAAGTTTAAAGAAATCAAGTCATCATTACACAAAAAATAACTTAGGCCTTTTAATGATCAACCTTGATTTCACTTGTTTTCTCTAAGCTCGCAACCAATTGAACACCACTAAAAGGACATCATAAAGAGTGGAGTCTTACAACCAGAGAACCATAAATAATAATATTTTTTATTGTGTACCCTGCATATGGAAGTTATCTGTCCAATCAACAATGTACACGTGTAAGTACAAAGTACTATAATCAGATCTAAATAACAATATTTTAATGTGCGCATGCACTCTGCAGTTCTACCACATGTACCATCATCAGAAATGCGTTTGGTTCCCTAATATGATGAGTATATATTATATATATGATGATGAGTATATATGAGAATATATGAGTAGCTTTGGTACACAATAAAAAATGCTGTGTTTAACAATGAGAGAGATCTCTGGGACAAAACACAATCTAGAGGGTGTTAAACCAACTCTCTGAATGTTAAATGAACACTGCATTTCATACTGTGTGTATATATACCTATATATATATAATTTATTTATTTATTTTCGAAGTGGAATATCTTGCATGGGTGCCCTCTATGTGTGGTGGTCGGTCGGTGGTATGGGGGCCTGTCTCTACACTTCCTGGTGAGCCTTATCTGAAGAAGAGGAGGAATGGACGCCCTCTGGTGGAGGGGCTGAAGGGCCGGCGGAGGCCCGGCGGAGGGCCGTGTGCCGCAAGCCCTTCTGGAAGGCGGACGGCGAGTCCTGCAACGAATCGATGACGTGCGCCTGCCGATCAAACATCACACACACAAATTCACATACATTACATCACATGACATCACATAACATTTCATCACATGGTATCCAGGGCTTGACACTGGCACCTGCCAACCGGCCAAATGCTGGTAAAACTTGGCTGTGGCTGGTAACAATTTCAGTGTCACTAGCCGATTTGGCGGGTAACTTATGGTATGACATATCAGAATAGCGTATATTCTGCACTTTGCCCCTTGTGTATCAATTGCTTGTATTTAAGTTCAAGAAAAAGCTCAGTTTCTATTTGCTTGTTTTATTTCCATGTAGAAACCCATGCACTCATCTTCTTGCTTTAATCACCTCATCCTCTTAGGTTAGATGCACAGCCTCATGGTTAAAAAAAAAATTGTGGCTAGTAGAATAGCTGGATGGCTAGTGACTCGGGAAAACCACTAGCCACAGTGGCCGGCAGCGAAAAAGTTTATGTCAAGCCCTGATGGTATCACATGTCATGACAGTCCATCAAATTACATATTTCATTACATTACATTACATCACATCACTTTGCTCAGTCAGGTACATCAAACCCTAGGGGGTTAATCCGCGAACATGGTTAAGTAATAAAGGTTTTCTAAATGAAGAGCATGCAAGTTCTCTCTCTCTCTCTCTCTCTCTCTCTCTCTCACCTTCTCCAGTGTCATGAGGGTGGAGAGCATGTCTCCTTGACGCCCGGTGGCGATCTTGTCTGACAGGAGGGACTGCTTGAGGGACGTGGCGTTCTTGTCCCTCATGATCACGTCGTTGTCCTGCTCCAGGTTGAAGGGCAAGCTGTGAACCTCATCCACGATGCTGCACTCAGTAAAAAAAAAAAAAAAAACAGTATTACTGTAACATAACTCTTAAAGGTGCACTGTGTAATATTTTTAGCAGTTTATTTCCAGAATGCATGCTGCCCATTACCAAATGTTACCTTTTCCATGATTAATTACTACTGTCTGCCATCATATTCTCAGTATCCATTACTGTATGACTGGGAAAATTGGACTTTTCATACATACATACATTCATACATACATTTTGAATTTCCACAAATAGACATTGGTACAAGCAAAACTTACTGTATTTTGGCCATGCTAGTAAATATTACTTTAATATGGGCCTATAGTAAATATCATGAGAAGATCAAATTTGGCAACATGCAGCACCAATGAGTAGCATAGCTACTCTGGCCACCATCGCAGAGAACCTTTAAAGGAACTGTCCACCTCATTTCGGGAAATTGCTCATATGCAGTAAGCCCTGGTAAAATGTGAGAATAGGCTACATAGGATATTTTCTCTATGTGATTGCATTGCCTAGTTTAACATAATAGTAAGTCTAGCAATGGAAGTCTGTGGTACCAAATAAAACATCATCAAATGTCCTTGTAAAGCACTTGAACAAACAAAATGAATGTAAAATTCACCAGAGTGCAAAACGGCTATTTAATTCTGTCCAGTGATTACTTGTGACTTGATGTGAATGCTATGCTAATAATTCTAATAATAATAATAAATCTAAGAAGGCTACTGAACACACAAAGAGGAAAATTATATGCACATTCATACTGTGAGTAATACTTAGAAATACTGCATATATGTGAAAATCTAAAATGATAGACAATTCTTGCTTTTTTATTTAGTGAGTGAGCATGACATACAGACAGACCTTTCAGCCTATGTCTTTTACAGCGTCTTACTCCTCAGGTGACATTTGAGCGATAAGATTTGTGAATGGGCAGCATGTGTGTACGTGTACATTCTGGAAATAAACAATAACAAAATGACAAACTCTACTATTCTATATAAAACCTGCGACATCATTGAGGACCTACGTACCAGACTTGTACGAAATTCCAAATTGAAATTCACAGTAATGTATTGAATCTCACAGTAATGCCATAATATGAACATCAGGTGGTGGTGTTCTATGTACTCTCAATGGGTGGTGTAGATTACAGTTTTTCTCGATTGGTTTGGCTAATTTCTTGAAACCGAGATGACATTTCTATAAATTTTGGGTCATTTGGCTAAACATTCTTACACTTCTGCACAACAGTTCAGATAACTAGCAAAATGTCATATACCTCCCAAAACAGCTCATTCTTGCATCAGCACTAAACCTTCTCCCACATAAATAGTCAGTACCATAAAAATGGCATATATCCTTCTCAATTGGTTTGGCTCATTTGCATTCATTTAGTCATTCTGTCAAAATAAACTGGATGGTTCAGCATAACCTCATGGATCCTCATCACTTGCTCATATGACTCCAAAAACTGTTTACCCGTGTGTCGAGACTAAATTCCTTCCATAGAATGCCGTTTGAAAAAATGTCAAGAAATTAGCCAAATAACAGAGGAAACTGTAGTATACACGGTTGTAAAATTATTTTCTACAAACTAGTAAAGTTACAATACCATCTGGCCTGTTGAACACTGTCATGAATTTACTGTTTACAGCAAAGAAATTCTTAAAATATTATGTCCTTGACGGTTTTGACAATTGTGTAGACTACTTTGCATATGATGACTCACACAATGAAATCATGATGACATGTTTTGGAGAGGGCAACCATTAGACTGAGAATTGTCTAATTCGTTTAGATAAGACAGGTCAATTCATTTGGAAAATGTGCTAAATGTATGCTCAATGTGTCAACTGTAGGGTACTTGTATATAGCCATCTGCCGAGATGTACTAAACATTTGAGACATGTACAAAGCATTTGAAATTTGATGAAAGCAATGAAAAATGCCATTCTGTTGTGGGAAATTGTAAGTTGGTTTGGAGATTTGTCCGTGTTGTTTTGAGAATGTCATCTCAGTTTCGAGAAATTAGCCAAACCAATCGAGAAAAACTGTAAATTCAAAGAAATTCAAGGTAATGACAAAATGGGAACACTAGATGGTGCTGTATATTTATCAGTATGTTTCTATTCCTGGCACCTGTTGGTGGGCTGCTTCCACCACCACCAGTCTACGTAGAACGCGGGTATACGGAGTATACCCACTTCTAAATTTCAGGGATTTCAGTATACCCACTTAAAATTGATTGATTCATTGTTTTGAATAGCACAAATATATACAGTATACCCACCATAAAAAAGTAGACTACACCACTGACCACCACCTAGTGTTCGTATTATGGCATTACTTTGAATTTCAATTCAGAATTTCGTGCAAGCCTGCTATGTACCTCTCCAGCTGCCGACGTATGCTCTTGTACTCCTTCATGTTCCTCTGCATCTGGTCCAGGACCAGCACCAGCTCCTCAAAGTTCTCCATGCGCAGGCTCTCCAGCCAGGTGCCTTTCCAGGGCTTCTGCCTCGTGCTCATGCTGGTGCGAGCCAGCACCTCCTCCACATGGGTCATGCGGTTCTCCGGCAGGGCATTCTCATTGATCATCTATAGATAGATAGATAGATAGACAGACAGACAGACAGACAGACAGACAGACAGACAGACAGACAGATAGATAGATAGATAGATAGATAGATAGATAGATAGATAGATAGATAGATAGATAGATAGATAGATAGATTGACAGATAGATAGATAGATAGATAGATAGATAGATAGATAGATAGATAGATAGATAGATAGATAGATAGATAGATAGATAGATAGATAGATAGATAGATAGATAGATAGATAGACAGACAGACAGACAGACAGACAGACAGACAGACAGACAGACAGAGTTTGTAGATACGAGATAGATAGAGACTCCATTGTCCCCAAGGGGGAATTTGTGCTCACCACCATCACAACTTAGCCAGTCTGACAGGGGATGCCGTGGCAGCAAAGCTTGCACCGAGAGAATTAAACACGAACCCTTTGAGGTCACCCATCACAGACATGTGTACTCTATGATTCAAATTTGGGTACACTTTTGAGTTCTTGCTTATGTTACACACAAAAAAGCAGGACTTTTAACACAAATGTTCTAAGAGAGCTGTAGAAGGTTCTAGTGTCTAAAGGGGTTTAAAAAAAGGCCAAAAAGTCTCTTTCTGAAATGTTGCTCTGAAACTCTCACCATAGAAAGGGTGCTTTCATTCTCGTCGGCCATGGACATCTCTAGGTTTGTGGTTACCACGGCGCCGAACAGGTTGCCAAATACGAAAGCACCAATGGTCAGGAAAATGAAGAAGTACAGTGAACCACCGTAGAGCAGTGAGCTCGAACCCCTGAAAAACATCATCTATATAAAAATACAACCATACTACCTTCATAATACTACACTGTAAGTAATTCATGTTAGCGAAGTCTCTATGCATATGTTATAGAGTTACCCAGAGCAGTTATTTCACTACATGTTGTAGCCTACAGGGCTTTAGGGATGTATGTGAAAAATTACTCTTCATCACAAATAACACTTACTCTTACTTATCACCAGCAATTCATTGTATTTTACTTGTTCTGTTTGTTCTCAGTCTTACTGTCTCTCTCACACACACACACACACACACACACACACACACACACACACACACACACACACACACACACACACACACACACACACACACACACACTCTCTCTCTCTCTCTCTCTCTCTCTCTCTCTCTCTCACTCACTCACTCACTGAATGCAGTACATGCGAGGAATATTCCAATTTTAAATGGAATGGTGGCACAAGAGTCATGTAAACGTATTATTCATTCTGAATGTGGCTGTGCTCCGAGAACATTCAGTTTACAGTTTACGCTGCTGTGAACGGAATATTCCGGAACCTGTTTTTAACTGAATGCTGACTATATTCAATTTGAAACCAGATCTCTCCGTGCATGTTACTGTGCTCATTTACTCACTCGCTAAACTTAACGTAAATATCCATCCAGCCGTCCTGGGTGATGCAGATGAAGAGTGAGAAGAGGGCGGCCGTCAGGTCCCCAAATGCAGACGGCACTGATGTGCTGAAGAGGGTGACTCCGAAGACAGCAAAGATCTACAAAACAGCCGATGAGCAAGACAATGTAAGAGAGGTAACACTTTACAATAATGGTACATTAATTGTAATGGAATAATGTTGGAAGTAATGTGTGATTCATGGTGAATTAACACGTAATTTATGTATGCAGTGATGTTTAATCTATCATTAGTCAATGAGGAGTCACTATTGTAGTCATGATGACTCACCATTAAGTAATTGTGGTACAACCAAGGGTAATTAATGGTGTGAACTACAAGTGTTAATATATCATATATTAACACTACTGAAGAAAATCCTGATATATCGATCCAATCATACATGAATCCGACCTTAATTAATGATGTATGAGTAATAATGGAATAATGTTGTAAGTAATATCAGCATCACCACTGTGGATAATGATTCTGCCATATGGATCCAGTCATATCTCAATCAGACCTTATGGCAACTCCATGGAGGCTATGTGACGGCATTGTGTCAGGAAGCGTGGCCATGATGGTTCTGTGGCATTCGAAGCTGGGAGGGGGGCATGCAACTTTCATCACCTGCAGGCTGTAGCCTAGAAGCAACCTCTCTAGGCCTACTCTCTCGGTCCCACTATCGCTACACCTCCTGGCCCCTGAGGCTACAGGCTCGCCTGTGTATATGCAGGTGCTGGGTCAACTGCAGAAGACCGGTCATAACTAGCCCTGGTTGTAAAACCATTTTAATTTCACTGAGGAAAAAATAGACTAAGCCAGGGATGCCTAGGTGAAAGTGGTCAGGGGGCTAGATTTTTTTCAAGACCTTATTTCTGGCCTGAAAATAGGCCTACTACACCGACTCACACATTGATATGCATGAAATTACCCAGAAAGGCCTATACATACAAAAAATGGCATTGGTACCATAGTAGCTTCACAATGAGTCTTAAAACCCCCTAGCCTATTCTAAAGAAGTGTGCCCTTTGAAAACACAATATTGCTCTATCCATGCAGGTCTAAATTTATTTAGATAGGCTAGCGTTTCTCAACAGGGGCGGTACAGCCCCCTAGGGAGCGTTGGAGAGCTCTATAGGGGGGCGTTGAGAAGGATACAGGTGAGAGGGGGCGGGGTTTAGTTCCCATTAAAGGGGTTAGTCAATTTTATTTTTGAATACTAAGGGGGGCATTGGCAGGCTTATGATCAGGTCAAGTGGGCGTTGGGAGGCTTACGATGAGGTCCAGTGGGCGTTTCCTTAAAAAAGGTTGAGAACCACAGAGATAGGTTATTAAAAACTGGATGCAAACAAAACACAAAAGATTGGTCTTCACACCCCTGACTCGAGTCACACTCAAGTCGGAGTCACAGGACTCGAGTCCACATCTCTGATGACATTACTTACAACATTATTCCATCATTACGCACGCATCATTAATTAAGGTTGGATTCATGTATGATTGGATCAATATACCAGGATTTTCATCAGCAGTGTTAATATATGATATATTAACACTTGTAATTCACACCATTAACTACCCTTGGTTGTACCACAATTACTTAATGGTGAGTCATCATGACTACAATAGTGACTCCTCATTGACTAATGATAGATTAAACATCACTGCATACATAAATTACGTGTTAATTCACCATGAATCATACATTACTTCCAACATTATTCCGTTATTATTCATGTACCATTATTGTAAAGTGTTACCGTAAGAGATTTGGGCTGCGTCCCATTTCTACCACTTCCACTCGTTTTCACCCCTAACGCTCGCTTTTGAAGTTCACTCCAAACGAAGTGAAGTGGAAGTGGAAGGGGTAGAAATGGCATTCTGCCATGGTATGGCATGGGATTTGGGTGGCAAGGCTCATGATGAGGTCCAGGGGTTGTTTCAAATAAGGTTGAGAATCACAGTGTGTGCTACCTGCAACCTACATTTTCCCTTGGGGATAAATACTCTGATTCTTGAAAGTTTGGCACTGCAGTTTCTGTATACTTTCCTTCTTATTATATAGTATATAGTATACAGAAACTACAGTTCCGTTGTTCCATTTCATTGCTCACCGGTGCCGGCTAAAGAATATAGGCCTAGTCCCTGTTTACTGTAAATCATTCTTGGAAATCGCATTGTTTCGTTTGTTGTTAATGTCATTGCACTTTTCAAGTTCAGAAGACATGGTGTTTAAATAGTGAAGATGCCGGGAATCCTACACAATGTTTAACTCTGGTGGTATCCAGCATTTGGCTAAGTGTTAGTGTCCGGATTCCAGAAGTTCCAATGAAACATGCTAACAAGCTGCACCGCCAGACACAGGTAGCGACTGGATTAACAGGTGAGAGGTAAAAATCATTCAACTCAAAGAGAGATGGAAAATGGGCTTATTTCAAAAAATGTGACAGTATCAGTAGTGATGATGTTAGACCTATTTCTGATATATTTCCAAAGGGGCACCTCATACTTAGGTAGGCCTACTACATATATATACATATTTCAAACTTCATTCAAGTTCCTCCCTTTTATCAGGGAGCTTTTTAATCAGTGATCAGTGTTGTAGACCTTTGTCATTTCTCTACTATAGTTTTGTTTAGTATTTTTTGGTCTATTTGATAGGTGCTCGCATTATCTATAAAGCCAATTTACAGCTGTAGTCCCTGAGCAGGCAGCTATCAAACAAACAAATTAAAAACATGGACAATGCATGCCCTAATGTTGCCAGGGTACACACTAGAAGCAGCAGCATCCCACTTAAGCACTAACATCTCACATTACACTAAAATGTAATAATAAAGCAAAATGTTCAGTCATATCATCACATCAACACACAGCCACATATACCGTAGAACAGTGGTTCCCAACCTATGGGTCGGGACCCACCTTATGGGTCGCCAAAGATCCACAGGGGGTCGCGGAGCCCTCTTGATTTTAAGGGGATTCATTTTAAATATATATGGCCCATGTTGACTAAAAGACAAAGCATTTAACTAATACATGCATAGAAGCAGCAAATTTGTAAGTGCTACATTGAACATGTATTCTATATTTGACCAAAGACGAATTGAGGAATAAAATAACTAAAATTAGTTTTCGTAGGAAACAAAGGGCATCTTCTGACTGCGCCTCGTGCGGGCGCTCGCGTGGTTGGGTCACCAAAGCTTACAATAGTAAAAACATGGGTCCCCGGAGAAAAAGGTTGGGAACCACTGCCGTAGAACACCGATACCGATACAGCAGAAACCTTGTATCTCCACAATTGTTTTTTCTTTAATCAATTTATATTTGTTCTAAATCAGTACTACTGGGCAGACTCCATTAGTACATGAGTATGATAGATTATTTAATAACCAACTTTAATGTTGAAAAAATATTATTTTGTTAGGAAATAGTGAATTATAAATGAATAAGTAAAAAAAAACAATGAAAAGTTGAGATACAAGGTTTCTGCCTGCCAGCGACGACACAGTATATTTTCAATGCGCACCATCATGGTGATGCTGAGGAGCAGGAAGATGTTGGTGAGGTCTGGAAGGGACTGCCATATGACCTGCAGCATCATGGCCACGCCGTGCATAGTGGCGAAGCTGCTGACACAGCGCACCACACGCAGAACCCTGCAACACACATACAGCACAACATACAGAGTACACCACGTGCAGCACCCTGCAACACACATACAGCACAACATACAGAGTACACCACGTGCAGCACCCTGCAACACACATACAGCACAACATACAGAGTACACCACGTGCAGCACCCTGCAACACACATACAGCACAACATACAGAGTACACCACGTGCAGCACCCTGCAACACACATACAGCACAACATACAGAGTACACCACGTGCAGCACCTTTACCTGCAACACACATACAGCACAACATACAGAGTACACCACGTGCAGCACCCTGCAATACACATACAGCACAACATAGCATATTTACAGGTCCCCTTTCAGCCATTTAAGTGAATGCACAGTTATTTAATTTCAAGGACACAACTGATTTAGGTGTGCACACATTTTTCTTTTAACAAGTACATGCATTTATAAAATGTTGTGATTACCTCATGACTTTGAAGACGTGACCTGATTCATGTGGAAATATTTCTGGGCTGATTAGCAGGGCCAGAGTCACCACGCAATCCAGAATATTCCAGCCATGCTGAAGTGACACAACAGAGGTTTAAAATTACATTTTGGGTCTGTCACTATACTGCCCTACAATATAATTCCGTACCGGTAAACTGAGAAAAAAGGCTTTAAAGTTTCCTTTCTGGCCACGCAACTGTGTTGGAGGTTAAGTGGTGATGACACTTCCATATAATACTTTTTTTATGGTGGAAATTTATGCACGCAAGAAAAAAAACAAAAAAACAACATTCAAAAATCAAGATACTGCGTTCTGTTGTGGTATTACTGTCTACACCAGTGATTCCCAACCTATGGGCCGGGGCCCACTGGTGGGCCCTGAAGGTATTCCAAGTGGGCCTTGAAATCATTTTCTACAAATTATAATCATATTTTGGTGTGTGTTGTTGTTGATTTAAATGAGTTTTATTCTTAATTGTGTCAGAGGTGGGCCCCGAACATTTTTGACAATTTCGAGTGGGCCCCAAGTTGAAAAAGGTTGGGAACCCCTGGTCTACACCAAAACCACGGTTTCAATGGAGAAGTGCAGTATATTGCTTGATATACTGCGTTGTTGGCTAGTACGACGTAACCTCTTAAAACAAAAAAGCGCAGTATAATCGTTTTTTATCGTTTTTTTCTGAAACGGGACAAAGTTGGACCAAAAATTTTTAACACAAGAAAAATAAGCTATTTTAAAGCCAATTTCCGGTCTAAACTCATTTTCGACCATTTACAAGATACTGCGTTCTGAAATGATAGGGCAGTATACACATACAATGTGAACGCTACATCAGGTCTTCCCAACCTATTCCAACTTGGGGCCCACTTGAAATTTTCAAAACTGTCAGGGACCCACATCTGACCCAATTAGTCAACAGACACACACACACACACACACACACACACACACACACACACACACACACACACACACACACACACACACACACACACACACACGCACGCACGCACACACGCACATATATTTTGATTGTTTCAAAATGATTTCAAGGCCAACTTGTAATATTTCCAATGCCCACAAGTGTGCCCTGGCCCACCGTTTGAGAATCACTGCTCTATACACATACAGCACAATTACACTTCCAGTGTCTCTAACTCACTAATGTGAATGTGCTGTAGGCTATTAATAATTTGTTTGCTATTTAGGAAGGTCACAGCGGAAAAGGCTTGGGGAAACACTGCCCTAGGCTACTGAAGAGTAGTATTATTCTGGAGAATGAAGACAAGCGAATGTACAGTACCCTCCAGAAAATTCCAAAGCCGTAGTACCACTTGACCAGGATCTCCCAGGTGAACACAGTCAGGATGATGTGCTCACACACAGTGAATGTGATTTCATATTTCTGCAACCAAAGTGTTACAAAAGTAGCATCAATATATGAAATACCACCTCAATCAATCAGATAGATTGACACATTGATAGATAGATCGATAGATACCCTGTAGATCGATAGATAGATAGATAGATAGATAGATAGATAGATGGATAGATAGATAGATAGATACATAGATACATAGATGAATAAATAAATAAATATAAATCAATAAATCCATAAAAATAGCTCTTAAAAGAGGTTGAGTTGCCTACAACAAATCAACAAGCATACAAATAAAATAAATAAACAACAACAACAGTATTTGCCCCTGGTGACTGTCGGCCCACCAAGAACAGGCACTGTATGCAAGATTACCTTTCCAGCCCTGTATATCGCTTCAGGGTTTAGCACCCAGTTACTGTTTACTTTCAGAGCATCAGAGCACTTTATAGGTTTATGGAATGAGGATGACTGGGATGACCTCGGCTTTGAATGATGAACTTGCACACTGACCTTGGTGAGGACGGGGTTGGAGGTCTGGAGGGCGATGATGATGGAGTTGCCAAAGATGACGAAGAGGATGAGGCATTTAAAGGTAATGTGCTCCAGCAAGGCTCCCGTCAGCACATTGGAGACGTAGCTCTCCGTGTCCGTCTCATCCCACTTCATGACAGGGACACAGAAAGTTAATGGGCTGTCAGTACTTAGAGCACTGACTTCTCAAGGGGGGCGCTACAGTCCCCCAGGGGCGTTGGAGAGCCCTAGGGGGCGTTGAGAAGGATACAACTGAGAGAGGGTGGTGCTTAGTTGCCATTGAGGTGCATTAGCAGATTTATTTTTTAATACTAAGGGGATGAGGGGAGGCGTTGGTGAGCTTATGATGGGGTCAAGGGGGCGTTTGTTCAAAAAGTGGTTGACAACCACTGACTTATGTTTCTCTACAGCATCCACACCCTCAACCGCCATTCCGACACACCTCCACACTTATTCATACCGCCATTCCGACACCACGATACTATTGTGGGGAGCTGTCCACTCGCGAGTGTAGACCTAAACGGACCGGTGTGCCCGGAGCTGTCCACATATGTGGTGCTGAAATATGCGTTTGCTCCGAGTGACGCGAGCTTACACCTTCAACGGAGTGTCTGAAGCTGTCCACGTGGGTGGTGCTGAAATCGGTGTTTGCTCCGAGTGACGTACGGAGAAGATATATCCTCTCTCAAACACACACACACACACACACACACACACACACACACACACACACACACACACACACACACACACACACACACACACACACACAAAACCAACAGAATCGCTGAGGACTGTCAGCCCACCGGGAAATACCCTGAATGTGCCAGATTACCAGTCCAGTCCTGTTTGTTTGTTTTTGCCTTTGGTAAATATTTAAGCTTACTGAAAAAGATAACATTTGCTAATGGGCAGCATAAATTCTGGACATAAACTACAACAAAATGGCATGCCAACTCTACCTTTAACACCTGTTGAGTTAGCCTACTGTAACACACTGCAAAAATGTGCATCATCTTACCTACCTCGCACTCTGTGATCTGCTTGATAGATTGAGTTGCAGTATTATCCTCATGACCCAAGATGCTCCACTGTCTTCCTGTCCTCTCATACTCCCTCTGAGAATTCACAGACGGTTAAACTGATGGTTATTCACAAACGTCTTTCGAACCAAAAAGGAACTTTTTATTGGGACCTGAATGAGAAGCTTTATTAGCAGAATTAACTTACCTGGGAAAACAGAGAACGTCTCCGCACCTCCATCTTCGGTTCCTTCAAGCGCTCCTTCACCTAACGTCTAATCGATTGTACCACGAACCTACCAGATGACAGATGACGCAGAAGCAGCAGGTGTTGTAAATAGGCCTACCAGGGAATCAGAGCAGCGTCTATCGAAATGAATAGTAGAAAGTCTTACCCATGACAGGCGTTTATTTTCGTCAGCTGTAGACCCCGGTTGCGTACGCCGCCGTTGTCTATCACAAGCTACGATTTTTCAGAACAGCGCGGTTCAAAACAAAATAACGCGACGATTTCCGCGTTGGTAGGCCTACCATGGAATTTTTTCGCAGACTCTTATGATGTCATACATTTCACAGCAGCAAGATGATGATAGGCTACATCCCTACTTGTGGGGAAAAAAACACGTTTTAGGCCTAGCATTATTTCAAAACACATTATGTCCTGTGCTCTTATTTTGCCAAACTGTGAGAGAGAGAAAGAGGAGAGAAAGAAAAGTTGATATAGGCAGAGATTATACCTATAGGCTACTCTGTACACCAGTGATTCTCAAACTATGGGCCGCGGCCCACGGTACTCCAGGTGGGCCGCAACTCGAGAGTTTCTAGAAAAAAATATTTACCCACATGTTGTTTAGATAATCATCATCTGTTGTTTAGTTATCTAATGTCTTGTGTGCGCCCAGAAACATGAGCACACTTTCTTATTTGGTGTTCTTATGGTGTTATGGTGTAGCCTATTTAGGCAGGATGTAGGCCTATGTTAAACTTAAAACAATGTTTCATTTCAAGCGCGGAGGTAATTTTCTACCGCGAATTAATTAGCGCGAGTAACCCGCGTACAGAATTACATTTTCTATCTGCCCTGATATGGTGTATTTTCATGCTTATGGTGTGGATGTATGTATATTTGAAATGTTTTTTAGTAGATTGTGAGGGGAAACATTCCCGTTCTCTGAGCTGTGAATGCTGTCTTGTTCCATGCTAATTTCATATTTAGTATTTAGGACTCATTTTCTCCTTAGTCGTGTGTTTCCCACCCACATGCGTAGAGATTATTTGAAATTACTTATTATTTATAACAAGACCCCAACAATCCTTTGAGCAACTGTGCAATGCAGTGGCCACATATTTCTGCAAAGAACTTATTATTCACCATAACAATATATGATTGTATATTATATTATATCATGCCTATATTATATTATATTATATTATATTATATTATATTATATTATATTATATTGGGCTATATGGTTTAGTGGGCCTCTGAATTTTTTCACATTTCAAAGTGGGCCTTGGTGTTCTGAAGTTTGAGAATGGCTGCTGTACACAATAAAAAATATTGCAGCAGGGTTGGTTTTTTTTTATAAGGGATGTGGCAACTTGGTCTGGGTAACTCCAATTATAGGTTACCATAATGCAAACGGTTGACTTGTCAACCACAATTCAACTGCAGTCTGGAGTTAGCTGAGCTTCTGTAACAGTAGCCTATATTACCATGGCAAACATGCTAGTTGCCTGTTGCGCTGGGGGGGGGGGGGGGGGGGGGGGTTACAACCTTCCACTGAGGAGCAGAGAATTTGTCCCTAGGGCCCTCCCATATTGGTTGTTGTGAGTGGGGGCCCTACGGTGAACTTGGCATTCCATATGGGGGGCCCTATCAATGTTTAGCCCTAGGGCCCTGTGTGCAAAATGTTCCACCACAGCTTCCACAGTAGGATTGCCACATCTGTCGACAACCCAATTGACAATTTTTTTCTTGTTCATTCATTTTCTCCTTTATTCGGTGTCCAGAGAAAACATATTTTCTTCGGGACAGACCATTAAAAAGAGGTAAGATCGGGACAGTTAAAAAAAATCAGGTAAAACTGGGACATGATAACACTCAGGGCTGCTGACAGCGTTCGCTGGGCCCAGGACAAAGTCATGATCACAAAGGGCCCCCTACCCAATACATACAATGTAAGCTAATGGGGAGCCAATTCTTGGCCCCCTATCTACCTGGGCCTGGGACAACATACCCCTTTGTCCCCCCCGTCGGTGGGCCTGGTAACACTATTCCAATGTCACAGTCATACTCTGTGCAATAGCCTAGCCGACACATCATGGACTTCACCCTCTGACTTCAGTAGTGTTATCACACCAGCCCTTCCAAAGTGCAATTAGTTGAACAGTTGAGACAGATACTGTGATCAGCGTCAACTCACAGTCCCTTGTTTAAAAACAATCTACATTGAGGAGGACTATCACCATACACACATAGACACAGAGAACAGTCGCTGGAGGTAAAATAAGGGCAGACAACAAGAACATGGATACGTCGTCACTATTCAAGTGAGTAGCCTACATGAAAAATGGCAGTTACTCTAGTAGTTTTTGGCCCTCTGGCTTACACTAGAAAAAGTCTATTTCAGTTGTATGTTTATGTAGACTGTAGTCTCGTTCTGCCAGTGGAATTCTGTAATAGTCATTGAAAAGCCTTACCATGCACTACACACTACAGCATTACACGGTCTTTATACAGTACTAAACTAGGTCAGTGTCATTCTGGTAACAGCAAAATTATAACAGGCCAAGTCTCAACATGTTAAAAAATATCAAAACATTGTCAAATTTTAGTGGTGGCACACCTTCTTATGTTAAGTTGTATGTGTTATGAGTATGACATTCCAAACAAGCTACATACCAGAGATAGGTATGTTATGTTAGGTTATACGTAGCGACGTCATCTATAGTATAGGTCCTATTTAAATTCAGGTCTTTTCATTTAATCTGCATTGTTTTTTACTTCGGTTTATTTTTCATCATTTAGTCATTCTATGGCCATGAGTCTCTTCCAGTGGCCATCAAATCTAGTCTTGCGTAATTCATATCATATCAGATGAAACAGAATCAGATAACAGCAACACAATATAACATACAGAGCAAAAAACCTAAACAAAACTAATACTGACAAAAACAAAAACTTGTTGATTGCCTTTCTTTTTTTAGTATTTCCATATTGTCCAGAAAAAACCCTATATATGCCATTTTTACACACAGGCAGTATATATACTAAAATTACCCAATTCCCAAAGTATAAACTGTAGCAATTTCATCATGTTTCTTTTTTCTACATTCCTGATGCCATAAGGGTAGTTGTGGTCTGGCCTAATGGTTAGGAAGTCAGTATGGAGTCTGAAGTTGGATTCAGAAGTTTTTAAGTTCAAATCCCATGCTATTTACGGCTGAAGTGTCCTTGAGTAAAGCAACCAACCCCACACTGTTCCAGAGACTGAAGCCACTGCTCTGTGCCTAAAATACAGTAACTAAAAGTTGCTTTGGACAAAAAACATCCACTATATGTAGAGGGGGTTGGGCCAGATATTGCAATGACCCTATCTGCCTGTCAGACAGTATGCCTGTCAGACAGTATGCCTGTCCGCCTGTCTGTCTGGGTGTGTTTGCCTGCTGTGCTATGAGTGGCCTACGGGTGGCACCAAACACACATCACATGCATCTAGCATTGACCAGGGCACCAGGTTGCCATCTCTGATCGCTTTTGTTCTGCCTCCCTCAGGTCCGTGTCCCGCATGGTGTACACCCCTCCACAGCGGCCGTTCAAGGTGTATTCCCACGACCGAGCCGTCAGGAAGGGCATCACCGCGGCAACCCTGCAGGAGCTGAAGGAAAAGGTGAGAGATGGATCGAGAGGTAGTGTGTACTGTCACCATTTCCCAATGTCAAGTGTTCTAGCCTTGGTAGTGCGTGAAACGCCTAGTGAATGGATACTCTGCGGAGTTACCAAAGAGTATCCAATCACTAGGCGCTTCACACACTACCAAGGCTAGAACACTTGACATTGGGAAAAGGTGAATGTGTTGACTGGATAGTACAGGTTTCAGTTCAACAAGACATACTACGTACCAGTCCTACATCACATCGCCTCGACACAGAGGTTAAATTGGGACAGGGCTGTCCGGGCCTGTGCCCTGGAGCGCAAATCACATGCTGAATTCTGATCCATCAACTTTTAAGTTTTATTTGTTTATGTGGGAGGGGCATGGTTCAGTGGGTTGTTGTGTGGTGCTATTACCCTGTGGACGCAGGTTCCATCCTGGTCTGAGGTCTTTCTCCTGATCCTTCCCCATCTTTCTTTCCCCACTCATTTTGTGTCTCTCTCACTCTCCTATCTGAATAATAAAAGTGTAAAATCCCCAATTTGATGTACATAAAGATTATTTTCCTTGCCCCCAGACCTGAGTCAAGACTACGTATATACTCAAGTATTCTTGAGTAGGCCAGGCCAAGACTAGGCCAGACAGAAAGGGCCGGATAAAGACGGCCCGGGGCCCCAGGCTACAGGTTGTGATAGGCCCCCCCCACAGAAAAAAATATTCTGACAAAATTTCATAAACAGTGTCATAATTCTGAGCTATAAATAAGTCTGCCAATCATAGAGAAGATAATTAAATAAGAGATTAATTGTTCAATACTGCATCTGCAATTGAGCCTGACCAATCAGGGGGCCCCTGGCTGGTGGGGCCCCCTAGGCTGGAGCCATATCTAGCCTGTGCGTTAACCCAGCCATGCAGACATGATGTTCTTTGTGGAACATTGACATTACTACGGTGTGTTCAAAGCAGAGTCCCTGTGCACAACCAGTGTCCAGGTGCTGGTGATGTACAGTCAAAGTAATCCAAGTAAAGGGGGGATAAATCACCGCACACTGGTCTTCTTTGCTGGTAGTTTATTTGGCAAACAGCGCTTTTCCTTGTTGCTTCATAGGGTTCACTCTCTATTATTACGGTGTGTGTTGCAGGTGGCTGAGGTGTTGATGCTGTCGTCGCTGCTGTCCCTGGTGTGTGAGGAGGACGGCACGGAGGTGGACTCGGAAGAGTTCCTCACAGCCCTCCCCGACAACACCGTCTTCATGGGCCTGGAGTCTGGGCAGACCTGGGCACCCCACCTTGTATGTGTTGCTGCAAAACTAGTGGTTAAAATGAAAAAACGATTCTACAAACTATTCCATATCTATAAGTAAACGAAACTCCACCAAACAACACACCAAGTCACCAAACAACCACCAAAACAACACAATTCCAATTGAGCGATACTTCGGTGAGATCAGAAAGGCCAGTGATTGTGACTTAATTTTGCCTCCTGCAACAGGCAAAAGCAGGAAGAAATGAGACGTAATCACCAACACATGGAGGTGGAGTTGCATCGTGTTGTTCTGGTGTTCCATATTTGACATATTTATGCAGAGTTGTATAAAGCAGAAGCAGAAGCACTCTTTCAGCTGTAATTACAACACCAGTGGTATATTACACGCTTTCAACTTTGTAATATCATACCACTGGTGTTGTAATTACATTTGTAAAAGTACTTCAAACATCTGCTTTATTCAACTCTGTATTTATGTAAACGTTTGACAATATATATCAAGGTACAGTGGTGCAATGTCAACCAACAAAGTTAAGTTGCACCCAGATAGTGTCAGTACTACGAGTACCCATGAACAATCATTGTCAATGTAAACTTTAATGCTTTACTTCACTTGACATTGTAATTCTGTGAGACTCTCGGGTGGTAGGCCTACTGGTTCCCCCAAGACATTTGGCGCCTTTTTAAGACGGGCATACACTGTGCGATATTTTAATTCGTGGGTCTTAAGCTTCTGCTCACACTGCACGATGGAATTTCACTGTTTAAAAGTTCACAACTCACGACTCACGTCCTCACACTACACGAGCCGACAGACGGATGCCAGCGAAAAGCTTCGACCGTACTACGCGACAGGCATGTTTCCCCGGTCTGCAGAGGAGGGAACATATGCGCACCTGAGGTGGAGAATAGGTCGCGCTCGACAGCGAATCGCACGACCCTATAATTTGTGCATATGAACTGTCAAATCGGGTCGTAGCACTGCTTTAACTCTGCAATTTACGCACGAGCAACGACCAGAATTTCAAACTGTTTTGATTTTCTTGCGACCCTGCGATTGCACGATCGTGAGGCGAAATCGCTTGTCGTTACCCCATGTACACTGCACAATGCGAGACTCACGATTGACCTGCGATTGAGCAAGAAATCGGCCCGACTCTCAAAAAGTCGTGCGAGTGCCAAATCGGGGCAAAAGTCGCACAGTGTAAGCCCAGCTTTAGTCGACCGCCTTGTCTGCCTATTGCCGGCCCTGCCTAGATGTAACATGCAGAGTAATGAATAACACAATTCTTATCAATATCTTCTGATCAATATCTTCTTATCAATGATTTTCAAAACCATTGAGAGATTGCCCCCCTCACACTCATCTGTCACTTTCAGACTATCCAGGGGAGGAACAACAATGGCAACAAACCAGCAGACAACAAGCCGAGGAAGGGGCAGGATATTGCTCGCGTCATCCTGGACTTCTATCGCGTCAACCCTCAGGACCTGTTTGGATCCCTGAACGTGAGCGCCACGTACCAAGGCATGTACTCAGTCGGAGCCGACTTCAAGTTCCTTGGACCCAAGAAAGTTCTGAAGTAAGTAGGCCTAAATGAAGAAGGTGTGAGTTATGCCATGACACCAAATTCAAGTTCAAATTCATTATGAGAGGATAGGCCCTCGAGATGAACCTCTCGTCTTCAAGAGGGTCCTCGAAGTACAGACATAACACATAAAGAGTTCAGATGCAAAACCCCCTAAGTGCCTTTTCAGAAAATAATCTATTCATTTTTATTTAATACAAAGCTATCAAAATTGCGTATTTTTTAAATTTTATTTAATAATATAACTATTGATATGAATTATCAAGAACATGAATGTAAACCAAACCAACAACGGGGTTCTCTAAAAATATAGAAGTGCAGGTCTTCAGAAATGGAATTAGGGGGTTTGCATCTGAACTCTTCACATGCAGTATACCTCACATACATCCCCACACCCACACGCACTCAAGCTCTTCCCCATTCACTACCACCAACCCACATTTCCCATCTCTAGGCAAAAAGAACACCAGTTTTGAGTATTAGATGTATTAGTAATAGTATTATTGAGTATTAGAAAGACATAAAAGTAAAAGATAAGTGAAAATCCTCATAAGGTAGGCTACTCATTAGATACAGTGGAATGGCTTTGTATTATGTACTGGTGCTGTGTTGTACAAACTTCATGAATTTACATCTACTTCATAAACCTCTGGTGAGTAAGAATATAAAACAGATGTATTATATGGATAGATGGAAAGAAAGCCATGACTCCAGTACTCATACCAAAAAGTCATGAAACGGTGGTCAAACTGGTCTAACTTTTCTTCATTGGAGACCCTACGGATGGTGTCCATGCTGCTGGAGACAGCTGGCAGCAACATGCCGAGATGTGCTATAGGCAGATGTACACGTAAACTTGACGTACCTAACTGGACGTTTATCTTTTCTTGAAGGGAGACCCTTCGTATGGCGTCCTATCTGCTGCAGACGGCCGGCAACATGCTGATCATGTGCGCCTCCATGCTGAAGAGGCTGATAGCAGGAGCTGACATGCTGCAGGCCCAGCAGGGGCCCGTCACCTACAAATGGGAGGACTAAGCGAAATTTGAAGGCTCGTCAAAGATCCCTCAGCTGGTTCCCAGAGGAAGCCCAAAAGTTCTCTGAAAAACCTAAAGGTGATAAGACGCGGCAACTTTTTGGCCAATGTTGCTGGGCAACGACATGATTGGCGCCTAATTTTCCAAAAAAGTGATTGAGAAAACTTGTCTACTGCTGATCCAAATTCTGCTGATGACAGATAAACTACCCAAATAATATCTTATAGAATTGATGCCCAAAAGCGTTGCTCGAAAAGTTGCCCAGTGTATCACCTCTTTTAAAGTTCTACGAAGAACCCCAAGATGTGTCAGAGAGAACCCTTTGTAGTTCCTGGACAGTGGCAATCAAAACGTTCCTCAAAGAGCCTTTTGGGGGTTCTTCAGTTTGCCACTGTTGACGAATCCCTTCGAGGTTCTCTGAGGATTCCTTTTAGAAAAACCTTTGGGTTCTTCCAGCACCTACAGGGTCATCAGAGAAGCTTAAGGGGTCCCCCCACAATGGCAACTGAACTGGCAACTGGTTCTTTCAAGGGACCTTGTAATTTTTACAGCGTGGAGGCCCCTGTGGTCGTTTGTAATTCAATCAACTAAAACCCATGACTTCACCACTAAACCCCAATAATTTCATGATGGCTTTCAATGTACATTTGTTCAGATGTGTTATTTTTTCTTATTTTAGGTAACAAGTTTGTATTGTGATGTGAATGTGTAAATAAGACAACTGAGTCACAGATGTAGACTTTTCAGACAATAATAAATGATTCCAGGCAGATTCCCTTGCATGTTTTACACTTGTAATTTAATCATATTAAATTAGGACAACTATACAATACGATTATCAAACTAAATATAACCTTTTTAAGACACACTATAAATATATTGTGTTTATTTTAGAGAAGAGTGTGTGGATGTGAGTGAAACACATCCCACATGATATAAAAAAGAATGACCTTGGCTTGTTTTCTTATACAGTTGTTTGGAAAGTTGGTTGGACAGCAGGGGGGATGGCACTATTTACCTAAAAATCTATGGGTCCAATCCATTGTTCAAATTCCTGTCCTCAGCTTGTGTGCTTGTGGCCTCACACTTCGTTGACGTCACACCTCCGTGGAGAAAACAATGAAGTTTTACCGCTGTAAGCCCAGGCAAAATAACTTCTGGGATATTTTTCCCCATTCAACACTCCAACTGCAAATGAGAAAAATGACCTTTGAATTACGCTTTATTGCGAGATATAGAACTGAACTTCGAATCACCGGTGATGTCTTGTGACGTCATCACAAGGTCACAAGCACAAGGGAGGACGGGAGATTACATATTGAAATGGCCCTAAGAACACAGACCACGGAACCAACCTCTCAGCGTGCATTAAGTCAAAGGCTTTCCCCATATCCACACCACACGTATCACAGAACAATGCTACAGACCAAAAAAAGAAAATAAAATGAAATAACTTGACACACATAAAAGTAAGGAAAAACCGTATATGTTTATCAGTAGACAAGGGGGACTACACATTTAGGGAAAAATATCATTTTCATCGCATGTTTCAAAATAGGATCAGCATACAATTTAGAGGCACATAGAAATTAACAAGATAAAAAAAAATCCCCCAGGGAGTTTTTTCTTCTCTACCTTTCATCCATCCCAGCGTATGCCTCCGCACCCACCCCACCCCCCAACAGATAACAGCAATGTCGCTGTCGTAAGTCATTCTTGTGGTATAACAGGACTCTCAACAATAACAGAGCGTACAACACCTCTCTAAGCTCTCATATAAAAAGTACTTAGCATTGGCCTTGTAAATTTTAAGCAAATCTCAACATAGCTACATAGTACAATGATGAACATGGAGGTGGTTCTTCTTTCTGTGCTTGGACACTATGGGCATGTTGATAATCAATTTTGGAAACCATATTTTGATATGGAAAAAGCTACTCAGCATTGTAAAAGTCAGAGGTTGACTTTAGGGGTGTGCTGTACAACGAAAAACGGGAATGACATTCTTGCAACATAAACAGGATGCATTTTGCTTAGCCTACTTACATCACCCACAGATAGTAACTTGAATGGGTATTTAAGTCATAGATGACTATAATCTTGATTACTTTCAAAATTGCAAGTTGAAGGCCTACATCTGAGCATTCTACTAGAACTGTGAGCTCACAAAGTCAAAGATGGATGCCAACAACAAATATCTAAATGCCATTTGGATTATTCTCTCTTAAATCCTAACCCCTAGGTCGTTGATAAAAAAATAATAATAATAATTAGTGAGAGTAGGGGGGATATCCATTTGTAAACCCAGCAAAAGTCCTGTCCCAAAGCATATTCTATCTTGTAGAAGGTAAATGCCTGGAACAGCGATATGGAAAATGATTGTTGGCCTGACAAATAAACCTAGAATATTGCTTTCTTGTTCCTTGGACTTACTAAAAGGTGTTCAGAAAGCTGTTTAGAGCCATTCAAGTAAACTGGGACCCGAGGGAGTTTGGAAGCTCTGGCAACACTGGCTGGGGTGAGGGGACAGAGGACATATGACAGATTAATGACACGACCCTGGAGGACAGCAGATGCAGAGATGCCCAACTGGTCTGAAGGGGACACACTAATATTCCAAAATATTCCTAAACTAATTTTAGCAACACCACTCGCACACCATTTCCATCAAGCCAAGCCACTCTTAATCCTTATAAAACCTATTGAGTGGAAGGTTTTTTTTTTTGGCCGTTTCCATCACTGATATATTAATGTTTTTTTCACGAACATTTAACCATTACAGCATGGTTATTCCAGAGGACCCATCGCAGATTAACTCATGACTAAATAGGTCACAATGTTTTTTTATGTTCATTTAGTTTACAAGGCCTTTCTTTGTAAAGACACAGAATTAAGTGTGATCTGGCATTGCGATTCACAAGTTGGTTATCTTCATACGGCCCCTTTGTAGTGACAGCCTCAGTGCTGAATAAGATTCAATGAGAGTATCAAACTCTTATCTTGTAAACACCCCAATCATACCGGAAGAATACATGTGAGTTTGAGTTCATATTCTGTTTCTAATTCCATAATACATTTCGTCATTATTATAACTATTAGGAAATCATTATGCATTTCTTAACACCTTAACGTGATTGTAATCTTTTTTTTATGAGATGACCCACAACTCAAAGTGTCATGATCGTCCATCCTTTCAGAAACATAAACATCTAAAACCAGATTTTAGTGCTAATGGTGCATAAATGCATACATAAATGCATTCCATTTCACTGTATCAATAGGAATAGTATATGTCTCCACGGTCCACTACGCTCTGACTAACAACAGCTGAAGTTGTTGAACTGCTCCTCAAAACTGACCAGCCAAAGAAAGAAAAAAAGAAAGAAAGAAATCCCAAAATGGCCATGGCATCGATTCTCCATTTCAGTCCACCCACATATTGCCTCCGGGGAAAACAAAAGGAGAGGTGCTGCATTCCATTGACTGGTGACCGTAAATATCAATAACCCCTTCAACAAAATGGAGACCTGGAACTACAAGCAAACCGAAGCACCAACTCTATTATAGCTTATACTGTACATTACACTGTAGCTTGTTGAATAGCAGCATATGCAAATTTCTATTGTGCCAAATGACAATGGCCTGGTGTGCATGGACCAGGATGGGCCTTTTTTCACATAATGTCAGACATTGAACCAAAGATTTAATGCATTCGAAATATGTATAAGTAGAATCTGGTGTGTGTAAGACAAACTTACGCACCACTGTTTTTTTATGGAGACCGGCAGTCGTTTACACCTGCTTGGTTCAAAACAGAACGTTTTGACATCATTGACATCAATGCGAAAAGGCCTAATTATCAGTTTATGGAGTTTCTTTCACTTCTGGTGAATTAGGAATTTGGAGAAGCACTGTTAAGTTCAGCATTCATTTTGACGGTCAACAGGACTTAGCATCGTAAAAACATTGTGAGGTTGATTTGATTGCCCGTCTCATTGTACAAAACTATACGGGTCAAGCATTTTCACTTCGTTTCTGCTTGCCTCCATTGAAACTAATGGAGGATTTTGCTTTGCTCATTAGCCGACCAATGCAGCGAAAGAGATCTCCCTGGGCTCTTTCGGTCTGGTCTGATTCCTCTGCATTTCTGACTGCACTATGGAAACAATCAATCAATCAATCAATCAATCAATCAACTAGTAGGGACATTTAAATAGTAAGACATTAAGAATCTATCAGCAAGTGTTGTCATGGCAACACAGATGTGCCATGGTTAAATCCCAGCCAAGCCAAGGGCTATTGGCTGACCCAATTTAAAATGAGAGAGCTTTTAAAAGGGGAACTGTGCCTGCTAACCAGAGGCCATGCGCCATGTTTGTCAAATGTATTTTAAAACCAAGGCCAAAATGTCCAACATGTTCACTTGTTCACCATGTAGCAACATTATGAAGACCCTACAAAGCGCCAACTACATTACGGTTCTCACAACATCTTGTTCCTGACATAGAGCATTATACAGGATAGTCGACATTGAAGTGAACATTTTGGATTTGGCCCGAGGGAAATTGTCACAAGGCGATCTCACACACAAAGCAGTGATTTCCAGTAAAAAAAGACAAAAAAAACAAACCAAACTAAAAACTAAAGACAGACAAAAACGATGCATTGTTAGCATTTGAATTAGCGAGTAGCATGACACTTCAGAGTCCACCAGCATCAGCACCAGCTCAAGGACAAACTTTTTACACGTCCGTAAAAAAGAAACGTGGTGAGCTTGACTAAAACCCCATCTTTTGAATTTGGGTGGATGGCGGACGAGTATGTACGACACTTCAAAATCCACCAGCTCCAGCACCAGTTCCCCACATCCAGGCCCTACCTGATTAAAAAAAAATCTTTTGCATTTGGATTGATGGATGGATGGGTAGGTAAGTAGTACGACACGTCAATGTTCCCTGCCAGCTACCTCCTATCGTCCCTGCACAGATCCATCCCACATCTCATACCATTTATCAAAGTCCCCACCACCACCACCTCCACCTCCACCATCCAGTGTCTGCCCTGACGAACTATTGGAGCTATTACTGGCGTCCATGAGGTTGCCAGGGCTGGGCTGTGGCGGCGGCCGTGAACGGTCCCAGGGCAGGTTGGGCCACTGCTTCTGCCTCCTCACCAGCCACGCCCGCTGGTGCGCGTCGGCCGCCAGCTTCTTGCCGATCTCCCGCCGCTGCTCGGGCGTGATCCAGCGCAGACGCGAGTGCTTGAAGGAGTAGCGCGTGTCGCCGAACCAGTGGATGATCTGCGTGCGCGGCAGCCCCGTGCTCTGCTCCAGCACGCTGTAGTCCTCCGCCGTGGGCCACTGGCAGTGCAGGAAGTGCTGCCGCAGCACCTCCGTCTGCTCACGCGTCTTCTTGCGGTTGCCGGCCAGCTTCTGGGCCGGAGACGGCCCGTCTGTGGCCGCCACCGTCGACAAGCCCGGGTACGAGTCCACAGACGCGGAAGTAGCGGAGGAGGAGGACGGCGAGGGGGCGATGCTGCGGGCGGCTAAGGAGTACCCGTTGAGGCTGCCCCCGGCCTCCCCCCGCGCAACGCTGCCTTTGGTGCGGTGCTCATCTTTGGTCCGGCTGACGGGTTGATCGGTGTCAAAGTTCTCCAGCTTCACCTCTACCTCATATTGTCCATCAGGGCTCGCGGAAGGCTCGGGCTCTGGCGGCGGTGGTAGTGGTCCCTGGGCGCCCGAGTACTTGGGCGGCCCCCTGAGGTAGGACGTTCGCTGCCCGTAGGCCTTGGCCTCGCCGCTGCGGCGCAGCTGGTAGCGGCTGTCAGCGAACCACTTGCGGATCTCGTGGCGGCTCAGCCCCGTGACCGTCTGCAGCCGCTGCAGCTCGCCCTCCGACGGCCAGTTGCAGAACACGAAGCTGCGGCGCAGGATCATCAGCTGGTTGCGCGACTTCTTGATGCGGACGCGGCCCGTCGCAGGATCGTAGGAAGAACCGGAAGTGAGAGGGAGACCGAGGGGAGGATTGGTGGTGGTGACGGCGGACAGGTGGGTGATGCCGCCGCCACTCACCTCGGCCCCAGGCGGGAGCGAATGGATGGAGGGAAACTCTGGGAAGCTGTCGTCCATGGCGACACTGTTGTCGTCTTGGAGGCTGCTGTTGCTGTTCTCCAGCTGGGAGGAGAGGGCAGGCCCCGACCACAGGCCGGCCGGAAACAACTCCTCCTCCTCTTCTTCCTCCTCCTCCTCCTCTTCCACCCCTTCCTCCTCCTCTTCCTCTCCTCCTGCCAACATTCCCTCAGTCGCTCCGAAGGCGCGCATCATCTCCTCTTCTTCGTCATCATCATCGTCGTCTATATCCACCATCGTTTCGTCCAGAGGGCTTGGGACCAAGTCCTTACAAAGTAAAAATAAAAATGGGGTGTTAATATTTCAGGGCAAACTTCAGAAAATCCAGAAAGAGTATCAACAACACTGCGGAAAGTCAGATTACTCCAACAGTGAGTCAAAAGTCAGTGTGAATTTCTGCAGTGTAATTCCAGCTCAACAGAGAGATGATGCAAATGTACTTATAAAGCACTTATAAATCAAACTAGAGTAAAATTGCAAAACAGCTATATAATGTAATTCCATCAATTTATCACTTGTGCTAATGGCACCATTTATTTCCAGTGATTGTACTAAACTAAAAATGTCAATCTAAGTACTGAACACACTAAGAAAGTGATATGCACACATCCATGTGTAATACTACAATCAATTAAAGGTGGACTTGTTCCTTTCACAAGGGTATTTTTTACTGTGTACGTACCCCCTCTTTGCCTCCGCCTCCTTCGCCATGGAGCATGCTCAGCTTGCGGCGTGTGTCGCGGATGTCCTCCTCTGCCCAGCTGATGCCGTAGCGCACGCGTTGCATCATGAACCAGACCTTGACGTCGTCAGGTGGCAGGGCGCAGCGGCGGGCCAGCGCCCCCGTCTCCTGGGCCGTGGGGTAGGGGAAGGCGTTGAAGGCCTCCAGCAGTGTGCTGCGGCCGTCCAGTTCCAGCGCAGGCTCCGCACGCTGCCAGGCCAGACGCAGCCTCTCCCGCACCTACAAGGCATGGAGGTGGAAGTTGTTTCACTTCATCTAGGTCCAAGGCTATGATGTGGCGTGTAGTTATATGCATAGCAAGCAATGCAATGGAATGCACTCACTCAACACATTCCCCAATTAAATCTTTAAATCTCCTTTTTCTTCTTTTATGTTATTTACTCTTTCCCCAATTTTATCTTCAAATTTCCTTTTTCTTCTATTATGTTATTTACTCGTATAAAGGACTGCATGTATGACAAGTAATTTTGTGTTCTTTCTGTATTTGTATTGGTCATTTTGCTTTTGGTAATATGATAGACCCCAGGAAGAATAGTTGCTTCTTTGCCATAGAGAACTAAATGAAAGCAATTGCACAAATGAACCAAACCTGAGGCAGGCACACCACGTGGGGTCGGTTGAGGGTGCCGGTGGACGTCACGGGGGTGCCGGGACAGGAGCCCAACAGCTGCAGCTTGTCACCGCCACAGTCACCTTCGCTGCCATCAGCTGGGCTCTTTGACGGAGGAGAAGGCGGAGTTGGAGTGGTTGTTTTTCTTTGGGACGGGCTGGTGGCAGACCCGAGAGGTGGCGTCTCCTCTCCTTTCTGCCCTTTGGTGATGTCGCCGGGCGGAGTGCCCTCCACGGAGTTGCGGCTCTGGTCGCTTTCGTCAGGATCCTAGAAGAAAGGGGTGTAAATAATAATCTGTTAGAGTCGGTGCATCGATCCTACAGCCGGCGATTCAATTAATTATCGATTATCGATTCACCAAAAAATGTTTCTTATTGCACTCGTTTTGTGAGGATGTGAGATGAGTAGGCATGTCTGTAGTTCAAAAGAGACCATTTCAGTTTCAACCTTTAGGTTAGGACAACAAATACTTGCAGCTTAAAGGGGTGGGCCACTATTTTGGGGCTTAATACAGTCAGTTAAAATCGTTGGCCAGGGTTTATAAAGGTGGTAAAGAGTCTTATTTTTCATGTTAAGCGTTGTCTTGCTTTAAGACAAGTTAAAAGAGGGAGTATGTCGCTAAGCTAATGAAAGTCAATGGATCCGTGTAGCACATAGTGGCATACCCCTTTAATCTCAATAAAGCACACCAGATTGTCAAGATTGACAACACACTGCATGGATGTTTCTTTGAAGACAATGGCTGATATAATAGGCTATAACACAATAACCTGTGTGCTGAAAGCCTTCGTGTACACACACACACCACTCACCTCCATAGCTGCATCCAATCCACTATTATTCTTCAGATCCTTCCTTTCCATAAATGATGACAGCTGTCTCTTCGCCTCTTCCTCCTGCCTCTGAACAGGTCCATCACTTCTCGCATGGTTAGCAGCGCGAGGGTAGACTGTGCTGGGGTGTGCTGAACTCAGGTGAACACTGAGACCACGAACATCCCCCGCGGTGAAACCGCAGATGTGGCATGTGTGCACATCCAACACATCTCTCCATTCCATTCTCGAACCCTCTTTGTCAGCACAACTTCCATTCTCTTCTACCTGTCCCTGCGCTTCTCTCGCCGCCCCTGCTCTTTCAAGTCCTCCCAGCTGACTGGAGGGTTCAGCCTGCCCATTGAGCATCTTCAGAAGGCACGGTGTTTTCAATGTTTGGTTGCTGCTTTCGAAATATTAACTGAGTTCAGGGCAATTGCATATACTAGCTGTAGCATGAAGTTCCTTGCCTCGACGTCGACATACCAGGCACAAGGAAACGCTAGCTGGAAATTACAGAGCAGACACTGGAAGAGAAAAGCATTTTGGAAACTGTCATGCTGAGGCAAATCATTTAAAAACTTTTGTTTGGATCATTGTCTGCATCTCACTAAATAGCTAGTTAGCCAACTATAGGAAACCCTACCCGCAACAGCGATGTCCTCAATTGAAGCTAGCTAGCTGGTGCTCCAAAATAAACAAGTAGTGGGTTCGTTTTACACAAACTGCAACGCTATTTTGTTGCGCAACAGTAGCACACACAGACTAACACTGCTAACTTGCAAATGTATGGCATAATTTTGGGTAATCAATGATGCATGGACGTTGCATAGCCTGTGGGTTGTTGTTATCCAGTTGCATGCTACTCCGAATGAACGGACGTCGATATACTATTTTCCCAAGACTCACGATGTATCTTCCTGATATTGTTTCATTTCTTTTCTTCTCTTGTTCTGTGGACGGCTGTAAAATCCGTTTTTAAAAATCAGTCGAAATTAAATAATATAAATATTGACAAAATGCTTTAAATCGCTTTGCAACATGACAATACAGCCATGATAAGACTTTACGACTGTGCCGTAAGCCGAGCCTACACGGACCGCCCACTAGACCTGTCCTGCTCCTACCTGCTCAAAGCGTAGGACAATGCATTGTTCTGTTTTAGACGGCCTTTAACTTGATTAAAATACACTAATGGGTTAACAAAGTGTACAATTCGTATACCCCCTCATGCCCTCAAATACAAAAAAGGTAAAAAATGACACTTAACAAAGAAACTGAATAAATAGCCTAACAAACCTTATAGGCCTACTTTTATTATTTGGAACCGCAGTGGGGAACTTTTATTCGAGGGGCCACTTTGAATTTTATAAAGTCCTCCATGGGCCGTAGGCTACTATGAACACAAACCAGGATTGCCCCTGCACTTTAGGCCTAGGCCTATTGAAAATGGCCACCTTCACTGTCCCAACCTTCACTGGGCGCCCTGAAAAGAACTTAATTTTACTGCAAATGTAATTGCTTTACGGAACATAGTGAAACTGCATATTAAAATAACATTGGGGTCGAATAAGACAGCCTCATGGGCCGGCCATAGGCACTTCCATAATTTCTAATATACCATCGCAAATGTATAGCCTTCAGCCTAAGCGCATGTGATGAACTGATTTTTGCATAGCCACCCTCATAGCTTTTAAAATTGAAATTCTGAAAATAGTTAAATTAAGTTCAACCCAGATGTTGGAGGATACCTACTCCATTGACTGCGTATGGTCATTGGTAATGGCAGTCTCAATCATATCACAATACTGTCAGACCACATAGGCCTATTTGTGCTGTGCTGAGAACATTATCCCTTGCAGAAAAAAACTGGGTAGGGGCCTAATACTAAGGCAGTGTCGATAAGCCAGATATACTGTAAGAACAAACTCAAAGATGCTCTCAGACACACTTCCACAGAATGACACACATTTTCACACACAGGCCCACTTAGCAAAAGACCCACATACGGCTAGTGCACAATGCACACACATTTTCATCACATATTCATCAGCTACAAGAAACACATCTACTGTATACTGTGGGTTGCTCACATGCAAGGTCTGCTGTCACACGGTCACACACAAACACACCCTGTTACACAATGCAAACAAAATAATACCATGCACGCACACCTAATAAAAAAACCTTAACAAGAGAAGTGCATAGAAGTGTAGTCCGCATGTTTCTATAGATCTGAGTATTTTCGTGCATTCAAAAAATCTTTTGCATAAGCAAGGTTTGTAAATTGTTTGTGTGCAACGTTTAGGGAGAGTTTACACAAAATGTTATGGTAGATGAGGCCCCAGGTGCCACTCCTGTCAGCCAAGAACAGCAAACAGAGGCTGCAATTCACACAGGCTCACCAAAATTGGACAGTTAAAGATTGGATGAACATGCTTGTCTTGGAGTTGATTCCTGCTGCAATACTCGGATGCAAAAGCAAAAGTCGGATGCAAAAGCCAGTCCAATTAAGCAAGGTGTACCCAGAGACACAGGAAAAGTTTGAGACGAATCAAGCTCGTGTTTTTCTAGGATCCGCTTCACATTTGGTGAATGCCCCTTTAGGAGACTAGTGCAGGTTGATAATAAATGGGAGTTGCCTTGGCGCTGGCTGTAGCGCACATGTTGAAAGTGAAAGAAAGTCCCATTGTCATTGTGACACAATACTCCACACACCACACAAGTGAACACTGCACACTGCACAAAACGAAATTGCATTTATGCCTCACCCATGCAAGGGGGCAGCCCTCAATGGCGCCCGAAAGGGAGTAGTGAGGCAGGACAGTACCACAGGTCTTCACACACATGCTCACACACTGACGCGCACACACACTCACACTTTTCAACACAACACTCTGTGAAGCGTCCTTGGGTGTTTTGAAAGGCGTTATATAAAACGAAAGTATTATTATTTGTATTATTATCATGCTCAGGGTACCTCAGTCATGGAGGAGGATGGGGGAGAGCAGAGGTTAATTACAACCCCCCCCCAGTATAGATCCAGTATGGATCTTTTCTAGCTTCATTCAATGTGGTGTGTTAAACATACCTTTTGTTCTTCATATAAGCTTTTGATATTGATCAATATAACAATAAATCAATAAAACTTCAAATTGAAGGCATTTGTTTGTCCTGCCGGACAAAGGTCCCTTATCGGCACACATGAAAGTACCTCCTACTCCCACAGCAAATATGACCTGCCTTTATAGTTCCTTTATGACGATTCTGTCATGTGAATCAAGATTGGTTTCACAGAGGCTGTGAAAAGGGAAGATATAAACACGGATATGGTTATAGTTTCACTGGGGCAAACGCCACGTAGTTCTAGCAGGAAACAAACGAGGTCGGAAAACATCCATCCTGCTGACACACTGCACCACAGACCGCATCGCTGATCTTGTACACCTCATCTGCACGAGGCAGGACAAAAAGGACCCCAAAGACAACTCAAAAACAACAATCAATAACTCTTGATTCTCTCCGGCCAGCATGTCTACTAATCCAGCAGCTGTGAAGCAGGAGCAGGAGGAGCTCCAGCTGTCCTCTTCATCGTCTGTCCTTTGCGACATGTGCCTGGACAGGCAGACGCCCGCCCTGAAGACCTGCCTCAAGTGCGAGATCTCCATGTGCGCTCAGCACCTCCAGGCCCACCTCACCACGCCGGTGCTGCTGCAGACCCACCCCCTGACCAAGCCCATGCCGGCGGGAGGGCTGAGCTCCGGAGCCGTGGCCCGCTGCCCCGAGCACGGCAAGCTGCTGGAGTACTACTGCCTGGACGACCGGCTCTGTGTTTGTGTGTCCTGCTCCATCGAGGACCAGCACCGGCTGCACAACCTGAAGACGCTGGCTGGTGCCCAGAAAGTTCTGGTGGAGAAGCTGAAGGAGGAAAAGAAGGAGCTGGCCGAGCGGCAGGTGCAGGGGATCGCGTTGAAGAGCTGGGAGACAAAGCAGAAGAAGGACCTGGAGGTCTCGAGCGAACGCCTGCAGAATGCTGTGGTGGCGTTGCGCGATATTGGCTTGACCAAGGTGGGAAGCTCGGTCTTGGCTCGTCTTGAAGCAGTTCATGCAGCTCAAAAGAGCATTGAGGCCGCGTTGTCAGAAGAAGACGCCCATTTGTTCCTGCAGGGGTTTGGAGACGTGTATGAAGCTGTGGAAAAAGCTCAGGCTGTCGACTTCATTCATGGGTTAGAGGAGACGGCGAAACCTGAGCAGGTTGTGTTCGACCTCCTCAAGAATGGGCACGAGACCGTACAGAGGGTTTTGAAGCTCCAAGGAGACCTCCTCACCTTGGTTGATCCAGACAAACAGTTCTGGGGCACGGACAAACCCACAGACATGACCTTTGATGAGGAAACGGTCGGACAACTTCTGGTGTCAACAGACTTGAAGACACTGTCATGCTGCTCACCCACGGTCTCTCAAACAGTATACTTCAAGAATAGCATTGATTCTGATCTACACTGGACTATGGTCTTTTCTGAAAAATATAACTGGAGTGTTGGCCTCTGTTGTGGTCCCCAACATGATCATCGTTACGGTCTGGAGTGGAAGGACAAAAAGCTTTTTGCACATAAGCCTCAAGAAAGTTCCGCTCTAGAAGACATGATCTTCGAAAACAAGGTGGAGGTCTGTTGGGACAGCTCTGGTAAATCCCTGTGCTTTTTCACAAGGGGTGAGTATGGGCAGTTGATTGGTCTGTACAGTGTAGACATCAAGAGGACCCCAAAACAAAGTCTCCGGCCCTTTGTCACTCTGGTAAAAAAACAGGATACACCAAGTGGTTCTGGCACCGCTTCCTCGAATTGTGATAGATGTGGTCGATGCTCCTCTTATGGTGGATGTAACTGTAGGCCTAAGTACGCAGATATTGCGTGCCAGGTTCATGGCTTAGAGGAATATGATCCACCTTCAAAGAAACGAAAAAGGGTTTAAACTATTATGCAGATTTTTTTTTAAGAAATCATATATACTGTATATCTGCATCATTAAAATAAATGTAACTTCAATAAAACAGTACTAAGAAAATGTCAAAGTCATCAAGACATAGTTTGGCAGTTTAATGAATGGAATATATTTTGTTTGTATCATTTAATGTGCAGGACAGGTAATTTGGGAAAAGACATAAGTCGGAAAATGCATTTGGAAATTCAATATTGAAAAGAAGATAGTGATTCATCTTATTTTGTAATCAACGTTAGGACTGAAATAAAAATAGGTTTTCATTTACTGGACTGAGCAGAATCATGAGACAACACACTGCAGTTTGTTTTTAAAAGATTAGTCCATAAGCACACACAATAGAAGGCACATGTCAGGATGTTAAAGTATACTAATAAATAATATGTGATAAATAAAAATATGTGTATGTCATCATGTGATTGTTGATGGTTACGGCTCCTTGTTTGCATTTGTCTGTTTGCCGTTTCAATAATACTTCTAGTGTACACAGAAGCGAATGTGGACAAGATCAAATCAGATGAGGAAATGTTTATTTCAAGACCAGAATGACAAAAACGAAGAAACCATTAATAAGACCATTGGAATGAATTTGAACTGTGTAGGAATGAACCATATACAGTGCATACAAATGTTGAAATAAAGACATTTCTGATACATCTTCATTCGTTAGGCAGCAGTCAGTAGTGCATCAGCATACTCTGAAAACATACATTGAATACATTCTCAAAAAACAGAACACTGTTTAACGTACGTACTGTATATCTATACAAACATGTCCACATTTCGATCACAGCAAAGTACAACAGTTGCATAATCTCTACTGTACTAAACCATATTTGCAAAGCAAATTGCTGGAATGTGATCTATCTTTTCTGCACAAAAGAATTGTTGGCAAAGATGATTGCTCATTGTGACTAAATTCATTGTTTCAAACACTGTCGACTTTTGTAGTAATATTGACAACTAATATAAAATATACAGTTTCAGGATAAGTTAATGACATATTCATAGTAAGAAAGAGTGAAAGTTAGGAGGAGATAAATGAAACGAGTAACAACAAGGATTTAAAAATGGCAAATAAGGCTCTATTTAAGGACTTGGCTGTGCCGTAAGTACACACTGGATGATCTGAGGTAAGTTTGCTCTCCCAAACTTGTAAAACTAAAATTGGACCAAGTTTAAATCGGTTTCAACTAGATTTTTTGAAAGAAGGCAGGGCAAAAGGAACAGGTGTTAAAACTTTGAGACACACTTTGTCATGTTAGTATTCACTTGTTTTTAGAGGGGAGTGTCAAGAAATCCCCTGCAAAAATAACATGCTAATATACTGTATTATGAAAAGAGCTGGCTAGATAGGAATTTCGAGTCTTCACTTGCGTCCACGCCCCTTTTACTTGGTGTTGCGTCTACTCTACTCTTTTATTTGGTGCATTCACATGTTGTGTGATCCATTCTGCCATCTCGATTAGCCTACACGCCCTCCCTCCAGCCTGTACCTCTTGTCACATAACCACCTTTACAGCCTCTACCTCTTGTCAGTGAACCCACCTTTGCAGCATAACTGTATCCGACCCCACACCCCAGACCTCACCGCCACCCACAACACATCCTGACCTTCATGCCTGCATCCCCTTCTAGATGTTTCTGTAAAGCGGAGAGTTGATTTGCTGCATTACAGAAAAACATGCAGCATAACAGTCCCTACCCCCAACCCCAGCACCTCGTGCCCGTATCGACCCCCACCCACCCACCAACCCCAACAACCCACCCCCCCTTCCTCCCTCTCCAGCACCTTCTGTCTTGAGGGTGTCGGGGCGGGGGGTGCGTCGAGCTGGTCTAGATGTCTCCGAAGACGGTGTTGAGCTGCTGGGTGACGCGGATGAAGGTGGTGCGGCGGCTCAGCTCCTTCAGCTTGCCGGCGCCCACGTAGGTGCAGGTGGAGCGCACGCCGCCCAGCACGTCACGCAGCGTCGCCTCCACCGGGCCCTTGTACACCACCTCCACCGTCTTGCCCTCCGACGCCCTGGGCAGAGGAAAAAAGGAAGGGAACGAGATGTTATTATTATTATGATTATTGCCACTAATACTGACTGGGCCCTTGTACACACCACCTCCACCATCTTTGAAGCTCTTCATCCGAAGCTCTGCAGGACGAGAAGTAGGGAGGGACTGTACCTACTCTCTGCCACCCTACTTCTTCAGGACCGTATCAGAGTGTGTGTGGGGGTGTGTGTGTGTGTGTGTGTGTGTGTGTGTGTGTGTGTGTGTGTGTGTGTGTGTGTGTGTATACACATCTTTATGTGTGTGTATAGCAGTGGTCCTCAACCTTTTTCAATAAACAGCCCCGGACCTTGCATTATCTATGTGTGTCTACCTGTATTCAATCAGTCAGAGCATGTGTGTGTGTGTGTGTGTGAGCGTATGGGCTGTGTATGTGTGTTTGTGCGTGTGTCATTTCTCTACCTGTATTCAGCCACCCCTCCGGCGTGCTTCTTCATGGCGGTGTCGGAGCTCATGCCGTAGAACAGCTTGTACTTCTTGCCGCTCTTCTCGATGATTTCACCGCCGCTCTCATCGTGACCCGCCAGCATGCCGCCCAGCATCACAAAGTCCGCCCCCGCGCCTGTCAATCAATCATGTGTCAGTGCAATCAGCCAATCAGATTATGTGATGGCAGGTGGATGAATTGATGTGATGAGATGACAGGGTATCTGCACATTTTTGATCACACATGACCCATGATCATATCATGAGATGGAGCTTGCCATCATTATGACTCGCCCCGTTTGAGATATGCAAATGTGTGCAGCGCACATGTGCACTACACAATCACAGTGTATTCTAGTTAGAAATTTGAGGGGAAAAAAGCATTGCACAGCACTTATTTTCACAGCTTTGTGAAAGAGCCCATCTGGGTAGTAAGTCTTCCAAGATAACCTTTAAAGTTAGAATGGCCTTAAGAGACTGACATTGGCGTTGTTCCACCACTCGTAACTCAGCATTACGGTACATTTATCAGATGGACCTTCCTATTTTAATAGGAGAAGGGTGGGAGAAAACTCACCAAATGCCTTGGAAACATCACCAGGGCAGGTGCATCCTCCATCCTTTATGGAAGAGAGAGAGAGAAGCATGTTATATTGATATTATCATCACATGCATAATACACACGTCCATATAAAATGCTACATGTTACGTACTAGTATGTTCTACAAAGAAAGAGATGTGATACAAATGTGACACATGCAAGCAAATACCCACGCACACAGGCACACACTTACAGAGATAATATGTCCTCCCAGGCCATGGGCTGCGTCTGCACATTCGATGACGGCACTTAGTTGGGGGTAGCCCACACCGGTCTTCTTCCGTGTGGTGCACACAGAGCCTGGAAAAGACCAGCCACAAGTGGACACATAAGAAGACCAAATTTTAGAGTTACTGATATCTTTTTCAAAATATATACATATTGATCCTATGCACAGCCAGAGTCCAGGCGCTGGTGAAGTGCAGTCACAAGTAATCCAGAGAACAGGAGAAGAATCACTGCACACTGGTGGACTTCATTTTGCTGTTGTTGAACAATGTGGTTTGCTTGTACTTCATCAGCTGAAATAAAATAACAGCAAAATGAAGTCCACTAGTGTGCGGTTATTCTTCACCTGTTCTCTGGATATACTGTACTTTCCCCTTTATTGTACAGAACCGTTTGCGAGGAGAAAGGAAAGTAATGGGAGAGACAAGGAAGGATTGGGAAATGATCTCGGGCTGGAATAAAACCCCAGGTCCCCGGCATAATAGTACGGTGCCTTAGCCGTTTAAGCCATGGCCGAGGCCAAAGTTACTGTACTGATGTATTTAAAGCATGACTTGTAACCACAGACCAAGATAAAATGGATTCATTCCATCTCTGTGTGATGCATGGTACACAGATGCCAAGTGCAAAAATTTATTATTATTTTTTTAGCTAAACACATATGCTGCCAGTGGGACTTCAACTGTTAGAACCAAGAGCATGAAAGGGCTTGGCAACGCATAATCTCACCTGGTCCAATGCCCACTTTGATGATGTCAGCACCAGCTAAGATGAGCTCCTCCACCATCTCTCCAGTCACCACGTTCCCTGCCTACAAGTACATAGAGGTTAGACATATCAACACGTGTTAAATATAGGGGCCATTTATATGAGGACGATTGCGAGGGAAGATGTAAAAATATTTAATCCAAAGTGTCTTTCGTTTACACGGCAACCTCGCCGTCTGGGCCTGAAGATGCAAAAAATCTGGTGGAGGTGTATGGGACGTGAACATGTTTTTGGCTTTTTTGCCGTTTAGACGGAGACACAACCCGGGTCGTCTTCAAAACTCCCCACTCTGGAAGGAGTCTTCAGATTTTTGTGTCTTCAAGCCCCAATGGCATGGTTGCCTTGTAAACTAAAGTCACTTCTGATAAAATATTTTGTCGTTTTCCCTAGCAATAGACCCGTATAAACGGTGCAGTAGACACATCTACTTTAACTAAGCTTTAACTTGGTGTTCCCTGTCAGGAAGTAAAAGTGACATCATAACAACATTGCCGTGACATTACAGGAAGAGATTGTAATTTCCAAGTCTTAATCGATTATGCAAGACTCTCCGTGAAAGCAGCTTGTATTAACAGCACAAGCTTGTACTAGAGCAGACATGATCAACTGGCGGACCCAGGTCCGGGTGCGGACCCAAACGCAATGTTATCCGGACCAAGACAAAATCCATCTGTATTTAATATGTAGGCTATACATTATACATGAGATTTCGCTGCCATGCGATCTATAGGTGTATTTCTGCGAAGCCAGTCTTACGACAAATAAAAGTAGCCTATCATCACTATGACAACTTGGTGAGTGAGCAAGAGGCCAGTGCGGCCAGCGAGTGAGCCTATTTTCTGCATCGGTCCGTAGCGACTTTTTAGACCCTGGAAACATACGAAATTTGGCGAGTGGACCTTTTCAGTTTCTAGTTGAGCACCCCTGGTAATAGAGGTTATGCGTTAAGTGGTTAAGGGTTCCCTCTGCTGGTCAGAGTAAAAACTATTGATGCATTAGAACAGTAAAGGGCCAAGACCAGCGGTTCTCAACCTTTTTGGAACAAACACCCCTTTGACCTCATCCCCTTGACCTAATCATAAGCCTGTCAGCGGCCCCCTTTAGTATTGAAAAGTGAACTAGACCAATTAGACCAATGCCCCCCCAATATTGCAACTAAGCATTCCCCACTCTCAAGGCCTCTGCACACCAATTCTGACAGCACAGCGGTACATTATTGATCGGGACTATTTCAGTTGCCACCGCACACTGGCACAGACGTGCCATACATTAGGGATGATCAATATCCTCACCGCAGCACATGGGTAATCAATGGGAAGCTCCAACAAAAAATAGAGCTCTCCCCTAATCGGCAGTCGACATCCGCACCGGGTTGCAAACAGTGAAATTGAACTTTGGCAGAGCAGTACTTCTCATTTTGTTCTAACCGAACCCTCAGTTGTATCCCTGTCAACGCCCCCTTGGGGCTCCTGAACGCCCCAAGACCACTTGAACTTGGCTTCTACCACGTGCTGAAATGTACTCGTACTGGGCTGGGGAAGTCAGGGTTTTTTTTGCCCTCACATCCTGGAGACTAGCCCAACACATCCTTCATCTACCATCCTTCATTTCTTAAGATCAATTTAAACCAAAAGCCTCCCAGTCCCATGCTGCAACAGTTTTTTTCTTTTTGGTCTGATTTACATATATTTTTATTATTATTTTATGCGTATATATTTTTACTGTGTTAGTATAATATAATATTATGTGTTTTTTTTCTTTCGTTTCATGACATTTGAACTGTAACTTCCCAACTACACTGAAAAAGAGGACAGCCCTCAATTGTATTCCCAAGAATATAAATACGTACATTATTATTATTATATTATTCATGAATTAATTCACTGATCTACTGTGGTGACTTCCCAGCTCAACTGACTAAAGCCACTGCATTACCATGATGGTGTGCGTGGGGAACTTCTGCCGCACATCCTTGACGAAGTGCACAAAGTGCTCGGAGTAGCCGTTGGCCACGTCCACGCAGATGTAGTGGAGCTCAGGCACTGCCGACAAGATGGCCGTCAGACGCTCGAAATCCGACTCGCCCGTCCCTGTGCTCACCGCCACACTCTGAGGAGGGGATATATATGAGAGAGAGAGAGAGAGAGAGAGAGAGAGAGAGAGAGAGAGAGAGAGAGAGAGAGAGAGAGAGAGAGAGAATTAGTTCACATCGATGCAAAAACTCAAAAGCACTCAGGTCAAAGTTACAGCTTGGTGAGACTTCCTTACACACTAAAGCCTTGTCGCAGCGAGTGAAAGAAACTGAAAGATTGTGAAAATGAAAACCAAGGTGGGCCAGATTTGTTTAGACTTAAGTGTCCTTGAACAAGACACTGAACCCAAACACTGTTCGTAACGAGCTACAGTAAATTATGTGAACAACGCCGTGGGTGAATATCAGGCTATGGGAATTATGGCAAGGCCATTCAACTGTGTTACCTATATATATATATATATATACAGTGAGGAGAATAAGTATTTGATCCCTTGCTGATTTTGTTGGTTTGCCCACTAATAAAGACATGATCAGTCTTTAATGTTAATGATAAAATGTATTATAATATGGAGAGACAGAATATCAAAAAGAAAATCCAGAAATTAATTCTGAAGAATATATATTAATTGATTTATATTTCATTGAGGGAAATAAGTATTTGATCCCCAGCCAACCATTAAGAGTTCTGATGCCACAGATCAAATGGCACTTCCAATCAACTTGTTATCTGAATTGAACACACCTGTTAATAGTAACCTGCACAAAAGACACATTGAATCTGCAGAATCAGTCCATAGTATCAGTCAATCAATCAAATTAAACTCGCCAACATGGGAAAGACCAAAAAGCTGTCAAAGGATGTCAGGGACAAGATTTTAGAACTCAACAAGGCTGAAATGGGCTCCTGGATATTCAGGAGCAAACTGTTTGTGCATTTCTTCCAAATTTTAGGACATACAAAATCATAATCAATCATCAATCTTAGGCCTGTCTGTGGTTCCATACAAGATTTGACCTTGTGGGGATTCAATAACCAGAAAAACAGAGATAAAGCACCCTAAAACTGTATGGAAAGAGCTAGGAAATGATCTCAAGGCAGCTGGGACCTCAATCACTAAGAAAACTATTGGAAACACTTAATACCACAGCAGATTAAAATCCTGCAGTGCATGTATGGTACCCCTGCTTCAGAAGGAACCTGTTCAGGCTCACCTGAGGTTTGCCAATGAACATCAAACTGGATTAGGATATGATTGGGAGGTGCTGGAATCAGATGACACCAAAATCAAACGGTTTGGCATCAACACAACTCGATGTGTTTTTAGGAAGAGAAATGCTGGCTATGATCCCAAGAACAACACCTTCTCCAACATCATACATGAAAGTGGTAACATTATGTTTTGAGGTTGTTTGTCTGGCCAAGACACAGGACAACCTCACATCGTCAAGAAATGGATGGAGGGAGACATGTAAACGTACAATGCTGCATGCCAACCTCTTTCCCACCACCACTAGACTGAAGGTGGGTCATGGATTGGCCTCCTAATATGATAACCCATAACATACAGCCCAAGCAACGAAGGAGTAGCTCAAGCAGAAGCACATTAAGGTCATGAAGTGGCCTAGACAGTTTCCAAACATTAACCCTATAATAATCCTGTGGAGGGAACAGAAGCTCCCATTTGCCAAGATACAGTCATACAACTTAAATGATTTAGAGATGATCTGCAAAGAAAAGTGGACAAAAATCCCTTCTACTATATCCACAAACATTGTTAACTGAAAGAAACATCTGACTTCTGTACAAGAATACAAGGGCTTTGCCACCAAGTATTTTGTCTTCTTTGACTAGAGGGGTCAAATACCTATTTTCCTCAATGGAATACAAATCAATTAATATATATTCTTCAAAGTTATTTTCTGGATTTTCTTTTTGATATTCTGTCTCTCAATATTAGAATACATTTTATCATTAATATTATAGACTGATCATGTCTTTATTAGTGGGCAAACCAACAAAATCAGCAAGGGATCAAATACTTATTCTCCTCACTGTATATAAAAAATCAGTCTCTTACCATACAATACCTATGCTTTGCAATATGCTACACAACTGCAACTGTTACGCAAGTTACTGTACCTGAACGCAGGCCGGATTTTTGGCCGCAAACTCTTTCCAGTCGTCAATGCTGTAATGCTTGTGGATGGCGGTGAAGAGTGTGAACTGTAGATAGAGTTGATTGGAAACAGACAGAGCAATTTACATTAATGATTTCCGCATAGAGGTTGTTAGTCGAGGTGTTGATTATCTGGGAAGGTACAGGGCTGAGCATTCAGGACCTTGAGATTCACAACTGTCTGAATAAGTCCTATGATAAACACAATTGCTTGTCATAAAAGCTGTCTAGCTGGTATGGCAGGAAGCTAATGATCTGTGTCATTATCATAAATATTTCTAAAATGCTACAATGCAATTAAAAGTCTGATAAGTCTAGTGTTCTACTAGCCAGGCCATGCCCTCCTAGTGTTGCAACACCTTTGGCTTTGCTTCTAGTCGGGTCAAGAGTAAGGGTGGGCGATACATATCGTCTGCGAAGTTATCGTGAATGTTGTTTTGACGATGAGTAATTTTGCAATATCGAGATATTTTTATGAAGTCGCTAAACTCAACAAAGCGCTGTGACAGGACTCCTCCAGACAGCAACGACAGCCAAGACTTTGAGCCAATAGTAATGTTGTTGTGAAGTGGAGAATAAGTCTGTGAACCAATGAGCAGACAGTGCTGAGGGGGGCGGGCTGCAGCGTTTTGGCAGACGGAGTGTCTGTGTCACTCGTGCAGCGCTGCTGCTGCTGGGCAGTGAAGGAGAGTTACTGTTATCCAAATGGTGGATTTACATGAGGAATTCAACCATTAAACCAGCCATTGCATGATGCCGAGGGCGTTTTGGAACTATGTGCTTTAATCAGCAACTGTCTGTGATTATGGAAAGCCAAATAGTTAGGAAGAGAAATAGCTTTGTCTCTGGTCTGAGAAATCGCGTTAGCATGCTAGTTAGCGAACTAAGCTAAGCAATGTTGTTCTCTACAACTAGATTGGCTGTTACTCACTACTCAAACACCCACCTGCATGTATTGTGATAACCCGTGTTTATTGTGTTCTATTAATGTTCTGTTACTGTTGTTGTTTGTGCTATTGTTGTGTTGGTGCCTTGAGCTGGGGGAAACAGGGGCGCGTGACTAGTTCTATGGAATGTGTACAGAATGTCTAATTGTTGTGGAATGATTTTACCGTTAAGTTGGAGAGTTGGACTTGAAATGAATGCGTGAGTTGTGGCTGTAACAGCAGCTCTTTTTGTCAATAAACGCCTTAAAGAGACTACCGCTCTGGTCTATTACACTGGTGTCAGAATAAAACACTCGGTAGGTTACGAAGGAAATAGAACTGGCTCTGCCTGACTCTGGGAAGACCAACTCGTTTTGTTTTTGTTGTTAGCTAGCTGTCAGTTAGCATAGGCGGTCGGTGTTTCGGCTCGATAAAATGTTTTCCAGCGCGGGCATGAAGGAGGGAGAGGAGGTCGGAGATGAAGGGCTTACTTTCGGTCACTGGAGGGAGCAGAGGCAGTTGGGCGCTGAAGTGATGAGGCTACGGAAGGTGGTGGAGAGGATGGCCGGTGAAGCAGGCTTCGGGCGACCACCGCAAGTCAAGGCTGAAGCCACTAACCATAATGCCACTAACGCTAGAGGTACGGTTGCCATGGGAGCCAGCGACGCAGCCAGGGATCAGAGTGAGAATGTAAACAAACATGGCGCCGCCCGTGCCGCCGCGGATACTGGAGCCGTGAGAGCCGTAAAAACACCGAAATTTAACGGGAAGGTGAGCTGGGAGGCATTTAGTGCCCAGTTTGAACTGTTGGCTACAGCACATAAGTGGCCCAATGACATCAAAGCCCTAGAACTGGCAATGTGTTTGACTGATGACGCTGTAGACTGCCTTATGCTGCTGGATCCCAAAGATAGAGGGGACTACGAGGCGTTGGTTGGGGCACTTCAGAGAAGATTCGGGCGCTTCGGGGGAGTGGATCTCCTGAGAGCAGAGCTGAACAACAGGCACCGACGACCTGGTGAGCCCCTCCGTCAGCTGGCCAATGAAATAGAGAGCCTGACGCGCAGAGCCTATGGCAGCATGCCTCCAACTGTACAGAGCGAGCTGGCACGCGACCGTTTCGTCCAGGCCCTGTCCCCAGCGGAGCTGCGAGTGGAGGTGCAACTCACTCACCCTAGCACCCTCCTGGAAGCGTTGGAGAGAGCATCGGAGAGGGAGGCGGTACGTGCACACATCAACACGGCTGGCCATGAGCATGCGGGCCCTGCAGTCAGAGCAGCAGCTGCGGAGACCTCCACACCGGCATGGGCAGCAGAGCTCACCGAGCTTGTGCGCGCGACCACGCTGGGCAGTCCAAGGAGACCTGACCGCAACCCCAGGCGATGCTGGGGCTGTGGCGACGCTGGACACCTGCTTCGTCACTGCCCTGCGGTGAGGGGACATCAGGGAAACGGGACTGGGTCCGGGTAGCCCCGACACCCCGGACCCCGTCAGCCACTCCCAGGGGACTGCAATTTTCTTCAGAGGAGGGGGAGTGCATGGACACGGTCACACCCACTGACCCTGTCATAACCGTAGGCTGGACTGAAGTGGGTAATTTATGTCATGTTCCAGTGTTGGTGGGAAATGTGTCTTGTTCAGCTCTGGTGGACACTGGGTCCACTGCTACACTCATCAGGCCTGACGTTGTTCCAGCTGGGACCGTCTTAGAACCTATCTCTGTGAAACTGCAAACAGTTACCGGGCAGACCGCCGCCATGAAAGGTAGGGGAACTTTTGTCTTCACAGTGGGGGGGGTAGCAGTGACTTTTCCGGCATGGGTGGCAGATGTGCGTGATCCCTGCATCCTTGGCCTTGATTTCCTGAGACTCACAGGGTGTGCGTTGGACCTGGGGGCGGGAGTGTTAGTCCTACCCGGGGGTCAACATGTGCAGCTTATGTCGCCCTCACAGCAGGTGACGCAGGTTGTACCCACCTACAGTTTGACTGCAGACCCGGAAGTAGGGTTACAGTCTGGCCAGTTAGAGTCAGCGGGGGGTCAGAGAGTTGTGACCCCACCGCAACGGCCCATGGACATGGAAGATCGGGCTGGGGCGGTCAGAGGCATCTGGGAGAAGAACTGTGATGGTCTGGATGACCAGCAGAGGATGCAGTTGTGGCAAGTGCTGTGGGAGTACAAGGACATTTTCGCCCTCAGTGAGGATGAGGTGGGGCTCACTCACCTAGTAGAACACCACATAGACACTGGCGGGGCGAGGCCGATCAGAGTGCGCTCTCGCCGCCTACCCTGGGTGAAACAGGAGGCTGCGGACCAGGAGGTTCAAGCGATGTTGCAGGCAGGCGTCATTGAACCCTCCAACAGCCCCTGGTCGTCACCAATTGTAATGGTACGCAAGAAAAACAGCACACGGTGGAGGTTCTGCATGGACTTTAGAGTGCTGAACAATGCGACAAGGAAAGACTGCTACCCCATTCCACGCATTGACGAGACACTGGACCTGGTTACTGGGTCTTCGTGGTTTTCGTCACTCGACTTGCGGAGTGGGTACTGGCAGGTCCCCCTCTCTCCAGAGTCGAGACCTAAGACTGCCTTTAGCACACGCAGGGGGCACTGGCAGTACAAAGTGCTGCCTTTTGGACTGTGCAATGCGCCAGGGACATTTGAGAGGCTTATGGACAGTGTGTTGGCCGGTGTCCCCCGCCAAGAATGCTTGGTGTACCTGGACGATGTGCTCTCTCATGGGAGAACTTTCCAAGCAGCACTAGACTCCCTCAGGCTGGTATTGGGCAGGATAGCTGGGGCGGGGCTGAAGCTGCACCCAGAGAAGTGCCACTTTATGCGGAGGGAAGTGGAGTTCCTCGGGCATAGGGTAAGCGGCGAGGGCATCAACACGCTGGAGGAGAAAGTCCGCACCATCAGAGACTGGCCTGTCCCCAATGATCAGACAGAACTGAAGAGCTTCTTGGGGCTGGCTTCCTACTACAGGAAGTTTGTCAAGGGATTCTCCTGCATTGCCGCACCACTCTTTCGCCTACTCCAGAAAAACCAGCCATTCACATGGTCCAGGGAATGCCAACAGGCATTTGCCTCTCTGCAACAAGCACTCACCCAGGCACCAGTCCTCATCCCTCCAGACCCGACTTTACCCTTTGTGCTGGACACGGATGCCAGCAACGTTGGCATGGGGGCCGTGTTGTCACAAACAGGGCCTGAAGGAGAGCGAGTGGTGGCCTATTTCAGTCGCGTCTTCAATAAGAGCGAGCGCCGCTATTGCGTGACAAGGCGTGAACTGTTGGCCGTTGTTGCAGCGGCCCGGTACTTCAAGTACTACCTCTGTGGCGTACCCTTCACCATCAGGACAGACCATGCAGCACTCCAGTGGCTTATGTCCTTCCGAGAGCCAGAGGGACAAGTAGCACGCTGGCTCGAGGAGCTGCAGTCGTTCCACTTCACCGTGGTGCATAGGGCTGGGGCTCAGCACGGCAACGCTGATGGCCTGTCCAGACGCCCTTGTGCCACGGATGGCTGCAGCTACTGCGACAGGAGGGACGCCAGAGAAAGGGAGCTGCGAGGGGAAGAGGTAGACATTGAACCTACCTGCTGCGCGCTTCAGGTGGTGGAGGCGGCTGAGTGGGCGGCCCGCCAGGAGGAAGACAGAGACCTCAGGCCCGTGCGACAGTGGGTCCTCGATGGACAGAGACCACCATGGGGGGCAGTGTCGGGCCTGTCGCCAGCCACAAAGGGACTCTGGAGCAAATTTGGGGTGCTGAGGCTGTCTGACGGCGTGCTGCAGCGGGCATGGAAGGAGCCGGCCACGGGAGAGGAGGTGTGGCAAGTTGTGGTGCCAGCACGCCTCAGGAAAGCTGTGCTGGGGGCCTGCCATGGAGCCGCAGGCTCAGGGCACTTTGGCACCTCCAAAATGCTCCGTAGGCTACAAAAGGGATTCTACTGGGGTCAACACCGCCGGGATATCGAGGACTTCTGCCGGAACTGTGATGACTGTGTGGCGCAGAAGGGACCCCCGGACCAATCCCGAGCACCACTGCAACAGCAACCGTCTGGGGCGCCTATGGAAAGGGTGGGGGTGGATATAATGGGGCCATTCCCTGTAACAGAAGGGGGGAACAAGTATGTGTTGTGTGCGATGGACTACTTCACAAAGTGGCCTGAGGCCTATGCAATTCCAGACCAGGATGCCGAAACGGTTGCTGACGCCCTAATTGGGGGCATGTTTAGCCGGTTCGGGGCAGCAGAGGCCATCCACAGTGACCAAGGTCGCAATTTTGAATCAAGGGTGTTTGCTGCCATGTGCGAGCAGTTGGGGATGGAGAAAACACGCACCACACCATTGCATCCACAAAGCGATGGGCTAGTGGAACGTTTTAACTTAACTATGCGACAACAGCTAGCCATCCTCACAGCTGACCACCAGCGAGACTGGGACAGACACATTCCCCTTGTTTTAATGGCCTACCGCTCAGCTGTTCAAAGTTCCACATGTTGCACCCCTGCTCTGCTCATGTTGGGCAGAGAGATCCGAACACCCGCAGACCTAGCGTTTGGTAGGCCGCCAGACGCTGAACCTCCACCGGGTCCAGAGTATGCCCGGAAACTCCAGGATCGCCTCGAAAAAGCCCATGCTTTTGCCAGAGACCAGCTTGAAAAGGCGGGCATGAGGCAAAAGAGGAATTATGACGTGAGGAGTCGAGGCAGAGACTTCCAAGCGGGGGAACTGGTTTGGGTTTACACCCCCAAGCGAAAGAAGGGGCGAAGTCCTAAGCTGGACTCTCACTGGGATGGGCCATGCAGGGTCATTGAGCGGGTGGGCGAAGTGGTCTACAGGGTTCAGGTTCCACCGAGGGGCAGGAAAGTGGTACTGCACCGGGACAGGTTAGCGCCATACAGGGGAAGTGCTGCTCCACTGTTTGAGTTGGGGCCCAGTTCACAGACTTTCCACAGGGCCTCGACAGACACTAGCCCTATGGCCGCCCCTCCTCACTCACCCCCTGGCCCGAGTGGGTTGTCCCAATCACCCCCCGGACCAAGCGTCCCTCCCCAGTCACCCCCCGGACCAAGCGTCCCTCCCCAGTCACCTCCCGGTGCAAGTGCCACTGTCACTTTCCCCTCACTCTCCCCAATGACTCAGCAGGACAGTCCACAACCAAGCCTGAGCAGGCCACGCCGGCAAAGGCGGAGGCCTCCACGGTTTAATGACTTTAGCATGTCCCCTTGAGGACAAGGGGTTGTTTTTAAAGGGGGGGGACAGTGTGATAACCCGTGTTTATTGTGTTCTATTAATGTTCTGTTACTGTTGTTGTTTGTGCTATTGTTGTGTTGGTGCCTTGAGCTGGGGGAAACAGGGGCGCGTGACTAGTTCTATGGAATGTGTACAGAATGTCTAATTGTTGTGGAATGATTTTACTGTTAAGTTGGAGAGTTGGACTTGAAATGAATGCGTGAGTTGTGGCTGTAACAGCAGCTCTTTTTGTCAATAAACGCCTTAAAGAGACTACCGCTCTGGTCTATTACAGTATGATAACTGCTTAGGTGGACAAGTAATGTTAAGTTAAACTCGCGCAGTGAGTTAAATTACAATGTGAGAAATCCAACACATGCAATTTGCAGCAGCCAGTTTCTGCTTCCTATCTACAAATGCATTGTTTCCAGTCAAAAATGACTGTCCTCTAACAGAATCATTAGCAATCATAAAACATTTTTTTACATGGATATGATGAAGTATTACTTTACAGTCCAGCATATGCATATTATTAAATTCAAAAAGTGAAAGCTCTTCAGCACAGCATTTTTTCCCAACTCTCTGTCCCTCCCCAGTTAAAACACACATGCAGCACTACTGGAAATTATCGTCAAATTATCGTTATCGTGAAAATTCTAAAAATTATCGAGATAACTTTTTTTGCCCATATCGCCCACCCCTAGTCAAGAGCAATGTAAATATCGTTTCTGATCTCCCGAAAAATCAGAAATTTCACCGACTTTCTCGGACACCAGTCAACCAGTAGCAAACTAAGGGAAGCGGGTCAACCATGCCGTTTGGGAAACGTTAATTGCTATGCTCTTGGTCAGACCAAGTCTCGAAGAGATTCGACAGTTGATGATAATCAGGCTAGTGTTCTACTGTAACATCTTTGTGCAGATGGTAGGGGTGTCATTGAAGTGGTTGGCTTAGCTTAGCTAAAAAGCGAAAAAGGAAACCCTGTACTTTAAATGAATAGTAGATGAGAGGGGGAGAATTGAAAGCACAGGTCTGCCTATTGAATACAACATCAACAGCATAACTAACACTCTTGTGTACAATTAACAACAGAGAAGCAGCTGCATTGCAAACCTGATGCAGAGCGAGGGCCATTTCAAATGTGCCCACGGTGTCCATGTTGGCCGCAATGATGGGAATTCCACGGTAGCTTCCTTTGGAATTCCTGAAGGTGAAGCTGCGCATAAGGTCCACCTGGGGAAAAAAATGCAGATATTAAATAGGCTACAGGCAATAATAAAAGATGCACTGTGTAGGCTATATACCTCCATGCTGTGTGCATTAGCTCCTTTCCAGATGTCATGGAAAAGTTTATTTATTTCCATAATTCCATCAAAAATGTTGAACTTTCATAGATTATTAAGTCATGGATCACATTTTAAACTATTCCAAGAATGAATTTGTTTATGCTTAAATATGTAGGGCTACCAGCTAAAAATAATAATAATAAAATAAAATAAAAAACAACATACAGGATTCGAAACAAATAGAATAGAAACAAATCTGTGCAAGTTTAACTTTGTGATGGAGTTATGGAAATAAAATAAAAAAAGACCCCAAAAAAACTTTTTTCCCAATAAGCTGTAGGTCTGTGTTGAAACACTGTATGCTACCTCGCTACGCGACTTCAGTGTACTTCTCTTGGGGCGCAGGAGTACATCCTTGAAGTCGAGCTTGATGTCGTTCTCAATGCGAGGCATGGCTGCTGGTGTAGGTGGACGGTCTGTGTTGGATCAGAGAATATGAGAAAATGGTTGAACCTAACATGTGTTACCCAACAACAACCAAATGCAGTGCAGAGTGCAAATACGGATAAGCAAGTACAAGGCAGGACGCTAGAGAGCATTACATGCAATGTCCGTTCAAGTTCACATATTTATTCAAGTAGCACTGCTGTTTGGAAAATGATGGGCTGCATCTATCCGCGAGTGTCAAACCTCATTGTGAAAACGTATTCTCTCATCTTTGTCAACCAAAAATTCATAGCACAACACGCCAAGGCGAGACAGAAACATACAGTCACAAACAATTCTTTATCAGCGCGATTTCAATTGCAGATCTTACCTAGGGTGACAATGCGTCTCTCCTGGAATGTATGAAGAAGAAATTTACACCAGAAAATGCGCCCCACGCTTCTATTTCCGCTGTTGCATGCCGGCGGCAGGATTTTTCAGGCCGGAACCTTTACTGTACTTTCAAGTAGTTCATTTTTCAAACAGGGTTGTGCGCAACATTCAGATGATGTCGCAAAAGAACTACAAGGACGAATCAGTTTACGGCCGTGGTGCTTCATGGGAAAACCCGACCATACAGCTACATATTTCATTATCAATATTCGGTCTTTTTTATACAGAAAAAACTGTAAACTAAACTATGTGAATGCCTTGATCTACTTTCTCATACATTTGTCATTTTTTCACTGTTTTTTTTTCTTTTTTTTTAAGCGGAACTTATTTTTCAACATCTCATTACCCCGGAAGTGTTTTCGTGTAGCACACATCAACTCGATTCACGATTTTGCGGCACAGAAGTCTGAAATAGCAAGATTTAGATTTCATCAGTGTGTTGAGGAGATAAGCCTAGTTCAACGCACCTGCGGATTTTAACATTAATGTGTTGAAGCCTAATAATCAGACAATATGTTGATCAAAGTTAAGGTAAGGCAGAGAAGCTTGTAAACACACAATTCAGAGTGCATGCTAATATTGCTAAATTAGCTAACTAGATTGTGGTTTGATTCAATGAATGCTGAGTCAAAGCAGAATATCCACCAATGTTACGGGTTTGATATAGGATAGCTTGTCACATGACTCATGTTACTGTATATTCCATGTTAAACTATATCATATTATCTCCGTTATTACAGTAGTGGCTTATTTGTACTCTCATTATCTTAGCCTGTTTAGTTCATTTCGTAGTGTAATAAGTGGCATATTACAACAAAGTGCGTGTGTTTGTCTCTGATAATCATTACGTCTTTTGTGGTTTAGACCCTGACCGGCAAAGAAATCGAAATTGACATAGAGCCTACGGACAAGGTATAGTAATACTGCTCAGACTTGCATCACTGTGTTAGCTGATCAACATCCTTGTATGTACAAGGATGTTGATCAGCTAACAGTGATGCAATGTATGTATGTAAATAATCTGATGATTAGGCCATTCAACCCTGTCCAGCAAGACGTGTGAAATTGGGTATGTGCTTTGTCCTCATTGATCTGTTTATTTCAGGTGGAAAGGATTAAAGAGAGAGTGGAGGAGAAGGAGGGAATACCACCTCAACAGCAAAGACTCATCTACAGTGGGAAACAGATGTAAGTCAAATCCTGTAGTGGCAAAGGGAATGTTGGGACATGTATATCATTCATTGTATAGTCCGAGCTGTTCAATTAACCAGAATAAACACCAAATCGTTGAGAAGTCATTAAATGAATGGGTACTGTCAGTAAAATGGTTTGAGGCCTCATCTTTGCTAAGCATTTTTGTTGCAATTGTGTATTCTTGTTGTATGTTTTGATGTTTGTTTAAAGTACATCAACACATGTGTAGTGTAGTCATGCAATTCTGCCAAATCCACTGAATGAAAGGCCATTTTAATTTGCTGGTCATGCTGATCAAAGTGGACCTTGGCCAATAAGGGAAACGATTTTGTCACCAGGGTGTTCTTCATCGTCTTTAATACACCATATTACCCAGTCCTATTGGTCCATGATAAATACATTTCATCATTGCTTCTATTACAGTTAGGTTTATCAACAGTCAAGATTCCTTTTTTTCCCTTGTAGGAACGATGAGAAGACCGCTGCTGACTACAAAATCCAGGGGGGCTCGGTATTACACTTGGTATTGGCCTTACGAGGAGGACTGGCCTGTTGCAAAATTCCCCAAATCTTGTAATCGCTAACGTCACCAGAAGTCGCTGGCAGTTGTCGTCAGAGAGGGGACGCTTTGCCACTCCGTGTTTGGCCATATCTGAATTTGTTATCGATTGCTTCAGCCAGCTGCAGGATGGCCGGGTCAGCAGAAAATGACTGACACCTGTGATATTTGGGCTTGCTCACTGTTTCTGTTTTGTTTGTTTCCACCCCAAAACCCAGAATGGAGTGGTTAAAAGGTTTATAGCACTGTAGGTTTACACAGTACTTTGACCTTTTTTTGGGTCTTGTTTTGTTTTGTTTGTTTGTTTGTTTTTTCTCTCTCGGTAATCTAAAGTTGAGTGCCTGGTCGGATATTCCTGTAGAAGTCTATTGTGTTACAATGTTTGTATTATGTCTAAAAAAAATGAGTGTCGGTGCTCCGGCATTAACTTTTCATGCTCACCTTTATGAAGAGTGGCCGTTAATAGTGGTATATACACACACGCTAAAGTCCACACATTCACAGTCTGTGTCACATCGTCGGGTGTTGGGTGAACATGGCTGTACATTTGCAATCAGTCAATAAAACCAGAGAATGATGACTTGTGTTTCTAGCTTTTCTTTGTGTAATGTTGGATGAGTGGTGTTTTCATCTTTCAGGCAACGCAGGCTGAGGTTGCATCCTCGGAAGTGGAATTACCTGTCATGTAGCCCCTTAATGCATGCTGTACCTCCTGTGGCACGTTGTAATAGTCATTGAAAAGTTAACTACCATGGTACTACACTACTGTGACATAAAACAGGGCCTTTAGTAATGCACTTATGACTTGGTCATTTCCATTCTGGTAACAGCAACTTAATAACAGTGTGTCTTAACAGGTTAAACCAACAGAGAGGTAGCCTTTTCTTCCGGTGTCTTGCTGTGAGCAACTGGTCGTCTTCTTTCTGCTCGCTCAAAGAAGTTGTTGACAGCTGTACTCTTTGAATGGAATGACCTGAATGACTGAGAATCTTCAGATAAATGGCCTGCTCCATCAAACTTTCTTGTGGTCTTACTGTACTGTAAAACCAAACAGTACCTGACGGATAGTCAAGAAGGGAAGAATTAGTGTACAGCAGAGTACATTTGGTATAATTTCCATGTTAACACTCTGTAGACCAGTGCAGGGACGGGATTATGATTCCATGGGCCCCTTGGCTAGACAAAAACGAAGCCCCGCCCCCCTCCGTGGGTGTTGGGGTTTTACAAAAAAAAGGTTTAATGCCGGATGTTAGAGACCCCATGATGTTGGGCGAGTGTTTTCGCCACCACCCCACCCAGGGTGGCCGCGGGTCCTTAAAAAGTCTTAAAGTCTTAAATTTCATTTTAGCCAAATAAGGCCTTGAAAAGTCTTATTTTGTCTTAAATTTTCAACCCAAATGTCTTAAATTTGTGGAGCTTAATTTAGGGAGGAATAATTATGTCAGCCATGTGATGAACTTCGCAACGGAAATCGGGAGTTGTAGCCATGTAGTGTAATTTAGAACACCATTATTGAATTTTATTTAGTGTAAAGTTTCATTGTGTATAGTTTTGTGTTTTCAAACGGCTACATTAATGTAAATAACCAATTGGTTTTTGTGCTTCATTTGAACCTGTGTATGATCTTGCGAGTTGGTCCTAATTTCATTTGGAAAATGGTATTGAAAAGTCTTAAAATGTCTTAATTTTGACTTGCTAAAACCTGTAAACGCCACGAGTTGGTCTTAATTTTATTTGGAAAATGGTATTGAAAAGTCTTAAAATGTCTTAATTTTGACTTGCTAAAACCTGTAGACACCTCTCATTCCAAATGGCAAACATTTTAAGTGTCCCTTAGCATCTTCCAGTCCCTCCTCCCTGAGAGACCCACCCCACACCCCCATGACGGTTGAGAACCACTGCTGTCTGTGCTGTGGCCCATGAAGTGTGGGAAAGCAAATTGTCCCTTCTGCCCCATTTCAAGTTGTTCACTAAATGATTCAAGCTATTTAATGCTGATTTAGTAGACATTATTCTTCCCACCATCTTCCTGTCTGCAGAGCATACACTGGTTTAGAAAAAGGTTGGAACAAATATGCCTTTGGTTTTTTTTTAAGCTTCTCTCCGGATATCCACCCCTTGTCATAGCGATTTATTTACAGCAGGAGGCACTCTTCCACTTCCAAGCCATTGTATGCAGCAGGGGCCGCCGACAGGTGAAGTGGCTCCCAAACCTTTTCTGGTTAACTCCTTTTAGGGCCGAGATATATATTTGTTTCACCCACCATCTCCCATATTCAAAATGTATTGTCTCAAAATATTGCTTAATTTTGCTGTGAAAATCGCAGAAAAGGTAAATGCATTATTAATCACACAATTGAATAGGCCTGCTGTTATAAGCAATTTGTGTAACTTGTAGTATACAGTATGACAGCACATTTTTGAGGCTTCATGCAAGCAGCCCCTTCTCTGTGCGACCCCCAGTTTGGGACTGCTAGATTAAGACACAGAACTCTGCTGATAGTTTCCATTTACAGATTTATTTGTCTATGTACAGGACATTTTGGTGAAAACACCACTCTCCAATCAATTTTCTACCTTTAAAAAAAGAATAGAAAAAGAAAACCATGACTTACTAGGTACAACATTCAACATTTGATACACGTCACACATCTTTTGCAATGAGTCATTTTGTAAAGGTACTGATGGGGAGAAGGGTTGGGGGTTTGTTTGGCGTTCACTGTTCACCTGCACGCTGAGCCAAGCCTTGGCACCAGATGGCCTATCAGAATTAAACTTAATTAGTGTCGGAACAATCACTTGTATGGCCGTAGCACCCCATATGTGACTGCTACCAGGAACGTTTTGTTTGCAGCATTTGTTTGGTTTGTGAAGGCAAGTAATCGGTGTGCAGTCAGGCAGCGTAGTCAGCACTTCTGGAGTGCCCAGTGGCCTTACCTTATCCAGCACAAGGTGAAGCAATTACTGAGCTAGATAATGATACATATTTTGCTGTGTTGACTGAGCACCTATGAGTTACATTTAACACTGAAGAGCCTTGTTCCAACTCTCAACGTGTTGAATCAACTCTGCACAATTTACAGTGTAGCATGTGAGTGAGATTTCACAGTGATACAGTTATTAGATGCAAAAAATATGCAAAAAAAAAAACAACAAAAATGAATACCTATGCTCTGTGGTTACTTTTATCATGATATGAATTCATTGTGAATGAGATTACCACCATATGTCAGTGAATTAAAAATGCCTATATGCAAGGAAGAACTCCCTCAAACAAATGCGTCAGCAGCTAAAGACTTAGCCTCACAAATGTTCTTCTCAAATGAGATTCAATTCAATTCAATCCATCTCAAAACCCTGTGACTCCGATAAGCTCACACACATTCACTCACACAGACTCTATCCACCAGCACAACTGACACCTTTGACCAAAGGACACGTCAAGACAATCTTGAAGTCCTCTGATCAGACGTAGGAGTGTGATTTAGGCAATTGGTGAGGATATTTTGAAGATAAAAAAAGATTATATGTGTGGTATTCGCTACACTGAGCTTGTAGAGGAGCCTGTGCCTATTTCTTCAGCTTTGACTTTGAACCCATGATAAGACCATTAGGTTGGTCTCCAAGTCACCAACTTAACAACTTGATTGTTTTTTACACCACAGGAAACATTTTTGTGAACAATTAGTAATAAAATGGCTTTTATTTGTCAGTGTACTGACACACATTTACTTTACATTTACTTTGGGTAAGCTCCTGTTGAAATTGACAGTGTAGACTAGAGGACATGCTTCTGTAAAGGTGTGAGAAGTGTTTTTTACAGTGATGTAGGACAGCAAGCAGTTCACTCTACTGGAAATGTAAATCAGTGGGCCTGGGTTTGTTTGTCAAAAGAGGGCAGTGATGCTGGCGGGCCTCCCCGAGTCGCTGTCTCTCTCTGTGGCCAGTCAGACCGTCCAGCTGCTACATATACAATAAAACTACACCCATCCCATCATGGTCTATCCATGACCCTTAAAAGTAGAATTGTTAATATGTACCTTAATGTTTTTTTCCATTCTATCAGCTTGATAAGTAGTTAAAAAAAAAAAAAAAGTGGACATCTTCATTGTAAAACTACACATATATTATTTACTGTATATAAACAGTTTTATATACTGTATATAATAGACATATTGCTTTGCATAGAAATAAAAAAGTGGACATTAATATTCCACCATACAAAAAAACATCTCATTTACTTTGGCATGTGTGCACTGTTCTGCACACATATCCATTGCTATGCATGGATACATCTATTCACAATATCGTTTGCATGTTTTTGAAGATGTTGGACCAGTTTACCCTTTCTCAACATGTCTGAACTTGCTTTGACAGGTGTTCCTGTTTTGACAGTGTGTCCTTCTTTTTTGCTCCTTTTCACCTGCTGTCTACAGTGTAATCTATTCCTCACCTCAAGAATAGGTATCTCTTGAAAGAAATCTTGTGATAGCACTAACGTCAACAGCAAAATAGATACCTAAGTACATATTATGTCATAATTAAGGCAATTAAAGGAGCTGGAACTACTTTTTTTCACAGAAATTACTGAGGCACTGAACCTTATCACACCTCTACACATGTGCTGCTGAGAGACAATAAGTAGAGCCCAGCAGTGACCATGAATAAAAAAAAGAAACAATGAATGAAACGGATAACAAAATAACATTAATGTCACAAGTCATAATAAATTCACATGATAAAACAATTAACACAATTACAAAAGAAAAGAAAAAACATTTGAAACATTTGGAATCATGCTTGTTTTACATTACAACATACTGTTCTCTGTGTGTTGATGCCATGACATTGATCACAAATAGATAATACTATGACTGATGAATCTGTTAGATCTGTTATATGTATAGTATATAAAAAAAATTAAGTCAAAGATGCGATGTAGTCAGAATACCTTAACTTTGGAGTGTGACGGGAGTGTGTGAAACACAGAAGGGATGAAAAAGAAGACGCGGAAAATAAATTTGTGTGGGTGTGAGAGAGAGAGAGAGAGAGAGAGAGAGAGAGAGAGAGAGAGAGAGAGAGAGAGAGAGAGAGAGAGAGAGAGAGAGAGAGAGAGAGAGAGAGAACCTGACACGATTCCAGGGGGCCTATTTGCAGCTGCTGGGGGATGGGGGGAACTACTAAGAGAGGTAGTGTGTTCAGTGACAAGATCAGCTGGTAAGGCCATATATCAATATCTCTCCTCCAGTGGCCTCCTTCAGCCTCATGCCTCAAGGCTCGATGTCAGAGGTGTCAATTCCAGGTCCAGGTAGTAAAACCCCTGCCAACACAAGTGACTTCAACAAGTAGCTGATTGGATGGATCAAACTTGTAGGATTTTGACTGCCCGAACCCGGGATTGACACCTCTGTCTGATGTCATCGAGGATGCGACGTCTCAAACCGCGTTAAGTTGACGGGATGAGGACGGTGGGGCGGAGGGAGGCGCCAGATAAGCGGGGCCAGCATGCATGCACATGGTGCTGCTTTATTCCTCCCATCCTCCCTCCTGGTCCCTTCTTTTATGTCCTCCACGGGAGGAGGGGGCGACACTGAGGTAGGAGGCCGAAGGAAAGGACTGGAGACCGGGCTGGACTGGGACTGGGACTGGGACTGGGAGCGTCCCCTCACACATTGTTGGCCTACCGCGAAAACACCCTATAATATGCCCAGATGACCGTCCAGCCCTGACTGGGGAACAGATATTGAGATGTCTTCTAAAGGCTCCAGCATCTCCCCAAACCCTCAGAAAAGCCCCCAAATCACCTCATCTCATCTCATCTCAACCCTTAACGTGTCCTGTCCATCGGCATGTGATTCGATTTATAAAGACAAGCGTGTTACCGGCAAAGGCAGTGTCTATTTTTTTTCTTTCTTTCTTCCAGGTGATCTAGTGTGTATACTGTAATGTGTGTTTGTATGTGTGTGTGTGTGTTTTCTTGGAGTGGATGGATGATGTTGTGATGACTTTTGTGGTGTTTTAGCAATCGGACTTCGGCGTGTCCTCTCCGGACAGAGGTGACTTCTCCTCTCTCATCTCCAGTCCCTCGTCATCGTTCTTCTTGGTCTCGGCCGGGTAGACCACCACACAGAACTTCTGCCCCACGTACGTCATCTTGTCTGTACACAATAAAGAAAAACAACAGTGTTAATATGATTTACAGGTCAGTGTGACATTTTCAAAGTCAATTCTACTCAATATTGAATTAATAGTAAGAGCTGTAGAGTTGACATTATACTGGCCACCTGTGGAAATGTTACTTTGACATTTGACTCCATGTTAGAGCAAATTGATAAGTGAGATTAATATGCTAGATTATTATATTCTTTTATATTTTTTATAATATCTTTAGATATTTCTCACAAATACATGAAAATGTCACCAAACAATACACTGCTTGACAATGCAACGTTCAAAATATAAGATGTTGGCTGGGTGGGAAGGTGGGAGAGGAGTTTGTAGTTTTAGTTTGTAGTATTGTTTCTGATACACTATATATGTAATCTTTTACTTCTTACATCAGATTGGATCATATTCACATTGCTGCGCCTTATGAATACATTAAGAAAAATTCCAAACGAAACTTTGGGAGGAAAAAAGGCAAGACGTTGGAGAAACAGCACGTACCGACGAAGGTGTTGAAGCACTGTGGCTTGTTGTCCCAGTAGACGCCCAGGAAGTAGACGGGCACGCCAGTGAGCATGATGGCCAGGCCAATGCCACACACCACGGGCTCAGACCAGAGGGAGAAGATGAGCAGGAAGGCCCAGAACAGCAGGTAGATGACGGGCCACACCAGGCTGATCTGTTGGGGGTGGAGGAGACATATGGGAATGGTGAGTATGGAGAGTGTGGTGAACAAGACCAATACAAGTGAACTCTTGAAAATACTGTATATCGGGCATGCAATATATCAGACATTTGGCGAACAAAGATTTAAAAGTAATAGAATGTTTGCCATACTTTATGCACTATGTTGTAGACTGTTGTGAGAAAGAACAAATTTGCTTTAGTGTTAAGTTTCGGGAACGTGGCAAGAATAAGAAAAAACGGATTCCAATTCATTGATCACACAAATGCATCTAAAGTCTCTGTTATCTTTATACTTCTATTTGATGTAGCCTAAAGTTCACCTTGATTGGCCGGTGGATGTCTGGCTCCTTGAAGCGCAGGACGATCTGCCCGGCGACGGTCACCCCGTAGAAGAGGTAGTTGATGAAGCCCACGTAGTTGATGAGCGTGTACATGTCACTGGTGCACAGCATCAGCAGCGTCGACAGGCACTGCGGAGGGAGGAGCGGAGATCACAGTGAGACAGATGTTTCAAAATTTAAAAAAAAATAACCAGCTTATTAGACCATGATTGATGGCCACGACCAGATATGTCTCACAATGACTCTTGAATGTTAAAAAACAGAAAAGCAACTTTGATCGATTTTTCACTAAAAAGCAAAATTAACTATACGGACAACCACAGGCTTATGTTGGCTACTGCAGAATGTGAGCTGGTGGCAAAATGTGATTGGCTTAAGATAAATTTGCCTTGTTAAAATAAAATAGAGCTGACAAAAAAACATTGCAAATTTTGATACTGTAACACATCCTATACTCCCATTGGAAAATATGTGTGCTATGCAATATTTAAGAAGATAATTTTCCCCACAACATTGGCTCCAAGGCTATCACATAAACTACACTGGTGTTTATCACATAAAGTGCAGTGTTTGTAATAGCAAAGCAGTAATACATGAGAAGAACCAGGAGAGTCATGATTTTTGGTTCTGATGGGATGAGAGAGGTTGTTAGTTGTATGTTAAGGTTTTTTTTACCGGATGTGTGTGTGTGTGTGTGTGTGTGTGTGTGTGTGTGTGTGTGTGTGTGTGTGTGTGTGTGTGTGTGTGTGTGTGTGTGTGTGTGTGTGTGTGTGTGTCTGTGTGTCTGTGTGTCTGTGTCTGTGTCTGTGTTTGTGTGTCTGTGTCTGTGTGTGTGATTATCATCAATGTCTTATCTGTATGTTGACTGGTCAAACGCAATTCTTCAAACTTCTCTGCTAACCCTTGTTACATGGATTTTTGACAATTAAGTACACTTTAACTTTGACTTTGAGTTTCTTACGGTGAAGAGGAGGGCTGGGATGGGGGTGCAGCGCTTGACGTGGATCATGGCCAGCAGACTGGGGAGGTGGCCCTCTCTGGCTCCCGCGAAGAACAACCTGCAGACAGACAGCCACCAGGGAGGAGAGGAAGAGGAGTATTTGGTCAGTCACTGGATGCAATTTGGGATTTTTTTTCTGTCCACATACCTCAACCTGCTGGTGCTTTGGAGATGACCCCATAATAGGTCGCTAATCACAAAAAAACTCCTGCACACTGACCATTTCACTTTAACTTAATACACGACGTTGGTGTTAGTCATTCATCAGGTAAAAAAATACATGCTTGAAATCATGAAACTGCAAACTATATTGACAACTATATTGACAAAAGCGAACGTTCTGCCTGGCATAATATGGCATAATATCAGAACAGGGAATGTTTTTCCTTCTCTCTGTGGTCTTCATATGGGGTACAGTCAGACAAAAAGATTGACAAAGTAAAAGTCCTTCCAGATACTACATACCTCCGGTCTAGATACAAGTGATTGTGCATATACTGTCAGCGTTGGGCAATGTGGATTCATTAGTTACAATCCAGTGCCACATATTCCAAATGAGCTGTTTTTACCTGTCCAATTCAACAATTGACTGCTTGAATGATTGATTCGGACAGGTTGGAAAATGTGGCACTGGATTGCAGCTAATGAATCCAGGTTGCCGATCACGGTATACTGTCATGTACTACAGTATATTCAAGGGCTCTAAATGCAGGTGGTTTCACTAAGTATCTTCTCTTCCTAAGGATCAGCAGGTTCAGGTTGAATTGGCCCGGACTGAAAGAAATATGTGGCGTGACTTTTTATTTTATTTTCTGAACTCTGCTGGGGTGGAAATTCAGAGGCAGACAATCCCAGCCCTAGAGAGTAGATCTAACACACAAAAAACTGGGGCCATGAACGTATCAAGTCTCTCTGTACTCTGTCCATCTGTCTGCATTCATTTCGCAAACTAGCCTACTCTCTTCCGGACTGAGTGGCTGCAGACATCTCTTGCATTCTGAAGCCGGAATGTTCCATCCACCCCCCACCCCCCAGGGAAATAATGCCTCAGGAACAACAACAGACACCAGGAGACAAGACAACAGGAATCACAGGTTGTCTAGGATGATGACGAGCGTAGATACAGCTCTGTGTTGAAATGGGGTGAGCGGGTTCAGTTCAATTCAGTCAAGGTGTGTTATGTAAGAAATAACAGAAAGTAATAATGAAATAGTCCTGATACAGTAGGTAGAGGTTGAGTGCGCTCATTTTCATGTAGGAATCTCACTTGAATCACTTTTTTTTTAAAGTACCCCCATGCAACTTTTACCCCCTGCAAACGGTCTAAGAAGCTGCTATTTGTTCCCACGCAAACATCAGGTGGAATTTGTGAGGGCCAAAATCCAAAACTAATTCCATTATAAATTGATGTTGGGATTGACTGTCATTTCACAGTTATGTGAGAGAGGCGATCATTCTGGATGTCCCCTATCTGTATGTCACTTAAGATCAAAGGACTGAAATGTTCTGCGCCTACTCTACTCTCTGTGTGTCTATGTATCGTGTCTATAGGAGGACCAACCCAACGCATCATTTTGAGTTTGACAAACAAAGTCATGAACGTGAGCTTTCAGACAGACAGACAGACAGATGGATGGATGGATTGGATTGGATGAGTAGATGGTAAAGTGAGAGGACTGACCGGGACGAGGTGAAGAGGGATCCGTTGACCCCTCCGAAGGTGGAGAGAGCCACAGAGATGGGCATGATCCAGGACATGACTCCCAGCAGCTTCTCACCGAATGTCTGGTGGCAGGAGGGAGGGAGAGAAATGGATGGATGGGGTTGAGTTCACACACATACTAACATATGCAGTTACGCATGGTGACACTTGAGTATGCATACACACACACATACTCATACGCACATATGCACACACACTTGTGGCAGAAATGGTACAAAGAATGTAGAAAGGAATATTCCAGTTTCAATTCACTCTAACTTGAATTGAAATGTCATCTCTGCCTCATTGAGAAAATTCATTTTCTGTGAATTGATATGGCAGCAGAGATGGTGCAAAATATTCATTTAATGGATTCACTGTTTGTCGTAAGATCTAATGATCTGACAAACTTTTTTCTTTTTAGCTGAAAGCTAAAAAGAAAGACTTGGCGAATAAATATTCATTCATATATTCAAAATGTTTTACATAACTATGCATTTTTGTATAATGTCTGCCTGATATTATATTATATTATATTATATTATATTATATTATATTATATTATATTATGTTATATTATATTATATCTGTACTCACCACAGCGACAGCGTTGGAAGCCAGCAGCTCCTGGGGGCTCATGGCGGTGACGTAGGCGATGTTGGCAAAGACGTAAACAAAGGTCACCAGGGGAATGGAGATGAAGATGGCACGAGGTAGGTTTCTGTGGAAACGCACAAGGAAGCATTAAGTACTCATGATAGTATGCATTCTTGTGTTGTGTTATACTATACTGAATGTGCCAAGACCTTACTCATGTTACATCTGTTTATCCATATTTACATACTGTGCAGGGCTTGACACTAACTATTTCGCTTGCCTACCATGTGACTAGTGGTTTTCCTGAGTCACTAGCCATCCAGCAATTCTAATAGCCACAATTTTGAAATTATTTTTTTTCTTGATCATGTCACTGTTCATCTAACCTCAGAAGATGAGGTGTTAAATCAATCAGATGAGTGCATAGCTTTCTACAGTGAAAGAAATTAAACAAATAGAAACTGAGTAACTGATCTTTTTCTTGAACTCAAAAAGAAATAGCTGATGCACAAGGCGTAAAATGCAGAATATATGCTATTCTGATATGTCATACCATTGAATAAGCTACCTGCCAAATTGGCTAGTGGCACTGTAATTGTTACTAGCCACAGCCAAGTTTTACCAGCATTTGTCCGGTTGGCAGGTGCCAGTGTCAAGCCCTGATACTGTGTATGATATGTGGTCACATTCTCTGGAAAATAATGTCAGTAAGCACCTAATATGCTGCTATGCATACGTACGTCTGGCATGATATATTAATAAAGTATGTGTCTTCACCTATGTATGGCATACATTATATGTTCATACATTCTGTCATATTTATACAAACCCCAACTCCGATGAAGTTGGGACGTTTGGTAAACAGTGAATAAAATCAAAATGATATAATTTTCAAAACATTCAATCTATTCATTAGATGGAGAATAGTGAAAAGACAACATATTAAGTGTTAAAACCGAGAAAAAATATTGTTTTGGGGGACATATGTACTCATTTCTAATTTGATAAATCCAACACGTCTCAAAAGAGTTGGGACAGGGACAATAAATGGCAGCAAATGTCGAGGAAGACTAAAAACAAAAGACAACACTTAACAGTTAAATACATTAACCGATGAGATGATTTTATATAAAAAACAGTGTTAATTCCTATCTTGGACATGATTTCACCAGCTTAAATGGTGGGTGTCATGTTTTGCAATGTTTTCCTTTCTGTAGTGCTTACAGTGTGACAGGTCTTGACCAAAAACCCACCATTTTATCACCTGCTGGTCCTTATGATGGAGCCAAACTGTTAAAACATAGTAGAGAATGCAATTTGACCTTACTATGTGGCAGTAATCGAAGATCTCCCTTCAAAATATAATGCATGAGTGGCTTTTCATGCTGTTTAAAACCCATTTATACCATTCAACACTGTATTTAACTCTACAGATGAGTGAGAACATCTTAACCAATGCACTACTGCACCCGCATGCCATCATGGAGGCTGACTTTTGAAGCTAGCACTAACACAAGTTGGATGGTCCATTTTCACTGTAGCACAGGATGTGCAATGCTCTATTATTGTCAAAAAGAATGGATTTCTACAACTTCTGCTGACTTCTGTAAGCAAAGGACAGTTTCCCATGTCTTCTGGGTCTATTTCAAGTGAGCTCAGGTGCTTAGGAGAATGTTACACCCCTGTATCATTTTCATGCATTAAGCATTCTTAATATGGTCAATTTTCAATAGCTCTAATTCCTGGAGTGCTAGAGTGAGACTACAGCCAATATATATTTCATGATGTCATGAACCTATACAATGATTTTATTAACACAAATATGTCTTATATACACTCAATCGTGGTAAATCAAAGGGAATTCAAAAATGTATGTAATAACTATGGTAATTATTCCCTTTGCATCTTTAATTCTGATTGACTCAGCCTCTCTGTGATGATCTTATACCTGGACACCTATATTGTCCGTCAGTACAATTCATTTTGAAATGTTCTTCTTTGTTGTTTTATCTTATTTGGATGTTTACTAAATTTCACTGATCCCCGTCCCAACTCTTTTGAGACGTGTTGGATTTATCAAATTAGAAATGAGTACATATGTCCCCCAAAACAATATTTTTTCTCGGTTTTAACACTTAATATGTTGTCTTTTCACTATTCTCCATCTAATGAATAGATTGAATGTTTTGAAAATGATAGCATTTTGATTTTATTCACTGTTTACGAAACGTCCCAACTTCATCGGAGTTGGGGTTTGTATAATTACGGTAGGTTATACTGCAATTGTGCTACTGCAACAATATGGTATTACAATATGGTGCAACTGTGCAATAATCTTTCAGGCCATGTTTATCGAAGACTCCTGTTTACTTCAGATGGTTTCCTTGGCCTCTGGATGTACTTCATGAAAAAACTCCACCCCCCTACATTTCTGCTGTGACTACGTTCCAGAGCATGAGCGAAGCCACACCTTGGCCTAAACAGTCCTCTGGTTTCCCTTATCGCTCTCATGCCGATTTGTTTATTTGTGGCAGTCCTGTTCCCATTTTGTGTTCTTGCTGACTAATCCAAACATCACAAGTCAAAAAAGGAGTCTGTTTATGTCTTGTCAACGTCTGTGTATTGTGCAGACTGCGCAAAACCGAGTATAGAGTGAATGGAGAGCAACTTGACACCAGAGGTGTTGTCAGGACAGTAGGATGTCATGTATATACTGTACCCACTACAAAACCAGTGATCACCAAAAACCAATCGCAAGATGCAATGCCTTAGAGAGAAGTTAGTGTGACAGTGTAACACACAAAACAATATAACAGTTTTGTATTCTCTGTCTGGATTTATACAAGTTTACTATTGACACCGCATTTTTTTACTGTGTACTCAACCAACATTTTTGGTTGCACACAATGGTATCCTTCATTCAGTGTCCAGGAAAGTATATATGTTTTCTATTCTGGGACAGACCATTAAAAACCCAGACAATCAGGAAAAACACGGGACGGGTGGCAACACTACTTACACATAGGGGTCAACCAGCTCCTCAGTCACGTAGTTGAGGAAGTTCCATCCTCCGTAGGCGAAGGAGCCTTGTAGGAACGCCAACGCAATCAGGCCCACGTCATACTCCTGGAAGGGCTCAAAGGCATGGGCAGGCTCCAGCCAGTAGTACTCTCCTGTAAAGGGGAATAAAGACAATACATTACATTACATTACACTTAGTTGACGCTTTCATCCAAAGCGACATACAGTTATTTTGAGTACAGGGTATTGGTTACAGTCCCTGGAGCAGTAAGGGGTTAGGTGCCTTGCTCAAGGGCACCTGGGCCATGGAGGGTGGCCATGGCTGCCCAACCATTAGGCCATGGCTGCCCCAACACACAAGTTAAGTAATCAAGCCAGTGGTAGAGACAGAGATAGAGTGTGGATACATCTGAGGAATTTTCTGATTTCAGATGGAAGCGTGGTAATATTTGTTTTTTTTTGCATGAGAGAGAGAGCGAGAGAGAGAGAGAGAGAGAGAGAGAGAGAGAGAGATGTGACAGGAACAGAAGGGGCTATACCTGCTGTCATGCACTATTCCTCACTATCTCTATCTCGACCTCTCTGTCTTCCTTTCGTCAGTTCTTAGTGCTGTCACCCTCATACATTCCAGCAATGTCTCTCTAATAACCAACCCCCCCCACCCTCCACAGACGGCGTCGCTCACCTCCCCAGTGTGACCGACGGTCTCAAACCAGATAACTTAACACACACACACACACACACACACACACACACACACACACACACACACACACACACACACACACACACACACACACACACACACACACACACACACACACACACACACACACACACACACACACACACACACACTCCACCGCCTTCCACCTCTGTCCATGGGGGGCCTCTTTGCATGTCGTCGCGCTAATGATGGCGGCTGGCGCTGGCCTGTGTTGTCGGGGCCTCGTGAAACAACAGCTCCTCATTGGCCTAATTATGGCTGACCTTATTAACTCTGACCCCACCCCTTTTACTCTATAGTGTAGAGAGTCTATACCCCATGTGCTTGGCTGTGAATGCCTTTTTAAGTCACCGGGTTATTCCTAATGATTCTAGCCCCATTTCATGATGTGATGAATGAGGAGTTAACCTTCTCAGCATGCAGGCACGCATGGACACAAGCACGCACACACGCACGCACGCACGCACGCACGCACGCACACATGCACGCACACACGCACGCACACACACACGCACACACACACGCGCACACACACACACACACACACACACACACACACACACACACACATACACACACACACACACACACACACACACACACACACACACAGACATACACACACACACACACACACACACACATTGTGGGATGGCTTCTCCTCCCCTTCACCACACACACACACACACACACACACACACACACACACACACACACACACACACACACACACACACACACACACACACACACACACACACACACATATGCACACACATACACAGGTGGCCAGCCACATCTCCAGTGAGGATACGTACCCTTGCAGATCTGCACGATGCCCATGATGATGATGAGGGCCAGGGCTAGCAGCTTGCCGGCCGTGAACATGTCCTGCACCCTGGTGGCCCAGCGCACACTGGAGCAGTTCACCCACGTCAGCAGCACTGTGGGGAGAGAGAGAGAGAGAGAGAGAGGG
>NC_085877.1:13307189-13334689 GCF_034702125.1 Engraulis encrasicolus | reverse complement strand
ACCAGCCAATTTGGCTAGTGGACATTTTTTCTTACCAGCCAAACAGAAGTTCAACTAGCTTTTAATCTCACCAAAATAAACTATGCTTTAGGCTATTTTTTTAAATTATGGCCATTTTGTTCAACTATGTCTACAACACAGATAGGCCTACACTATAGGCCTGCATACTATGCCTATGTAATAAGCATATTATAGGCTATTTTTCATTATTTTTTAACTTCTGCATTATTTTTTACTTTCATTACTTAGGCCTGATCAATTTCATTAGTTTTTATTCAATTCCTCTGAAAACAGTGAATCACATCTCAAGCCACTCACATAACAGACCTTAACATACAGTAACCAAACACAGCCAAACACTACAAAACCTCACATACGCACACCCTAAGGAAGGAGCAGAGATGAGAGGAAAAGGAGAGGAGAGAGGAGGAGCTCTTCTCTACCATGCGCAACAAAATGACAAGAAGCCTATGTTTAACTTGAAGTAAATAATATCACGGGAATCTTCGCTTCATTTGTTACTTCCATAGCTTCGTCGTTAGTTGCTTTTTTGTTATTCTTTTTCTTTCCGATGGCGTGGGCTTTCCAACTTAGTTGCGCGCGCAAGGACTCGGAACATTTCAGAAGACAACTGACAGCTACGCTCACACTACTCTGACAGTCAGCTCTCCTCCTCTGCCCTTGTCGCATTTTCATTCCACAACCACTTTTTTAACATCACTACTACAGGTATTACTGTTACAATTACTACTGGCATTCACAAACACAGAGAACCTTGCTCTAACCCCCGCCACATTCTCATCACTCGCACAAAACATACAGAACAGAAGTAGCTCTATGCATAATCTGCGTTAGTCCTGTTATTGAAACGGTCAGGCCCTCGCAGCTTCAAAAAGGCAGCCTGTTACAGCAAGGTTCATGCTAGTAGCAGTAGCAGTACTAGTGACGTTAAAAAGGTTGTAGCGAAAGCGACGGGAGCATAGGAGGAGAGCTGCCTGTCAGAATAGTGTGAGCGTAGCTGACAGAAGGCTGGTCATCTGAAATGTTTTCAATCCTGGCGCGCGCAACGGCATGGAGTTGCCGCTCGCTGCACTGGAAAGCCCACGGTGGGAGGCTACGTCGTGACGCAAGTGTCCATGGGTAATGTAGGAAATCTCGCCGTCTAACGTTTGTCATAGCAGCGGTTTACCGTTCATACTTTACCGTACTCGGGCGCCACTAGCCAAATAGGCGGGTAGGTATTTTTTTCTACTAGCCAAAATTATTTTTCACCCGTGTTTGGCGGGTTGGCGTGTGTTAATTTAGAGCCCTGCTTGTACATATGTAAAGCAATAAACCAATTATTGCATCGGCTGCTGGTGTGCGAGTTCCACTCTTTGCTTCTGTGGATATTCCAACTCTACAAATGTTAAATGAACACTGCAAATGTTTCTGCATACACTCATATCACTTACTACAGCGCTGACACAGCTAGCTAGTGGCCTGGCTAGTTAGACCGTAAGAACATATTTGTATTGCAACTACTTGGTTACCTTACACCACCCATCAGCCAGGTACAACAAACAGATAATTCAGAGAGGTTTCGTATGACAAGACAGTGAATGTACTGTATGGACTGACTGTCTAAAAATAATCAATGGCTGAACAGCAAACAATGACAAGCTGTTTTAAGAGGGAGGTTAAGGAGGGGGTCCTTTCTTTTGAAAGTCACAAAATTGATGTCTGGATTGCAGTGAGAAAATTAATCTGGGCCGAGATTCTTTTCTTTTATCCTTGTCTCTAAACCAGTCGAGCTGCTGTTCACTAATATGTGAACAGTGCAAAACTGTAATTAAAAGACAGAAAAGCAGACTCTTTTGAACAGGGGAAGAAAAAGGCTCACAGTTTTGCTGTTGGCCATACATGTCCTTGGAAAAGTGCCAAACATCTTTAACAATTTGTGTGGATTTAACAGCTGACTGACTGTACCTGCTGTTTGTATGTGAATCAGCAGGTCTCTTCTTCTCGGTACAGGGCTGTTAAGACAGCTCCCATATCCCATAACTAATAACAACCACGTGTACCTAAAGGGGGGATATCACCCAATATCACCCACCCAATTATCAACCAATAGACATCACCCAATATCACCCACCCAAATATCACCCACCCAAATATCACCCAATAGATATCACCCAAACCTGGATCAACATTGGGTGATATCTAGCACTAAAATGGGTGGAGTGGATAAAAGTGGGTGAGGTGCGAGATGTCAGAGTGAATACAATGAAGCAGCAGCGAAACGCTGTGTCTACTCTACCTAATAAACTACCAGCAAAGAAGACCAGTGTCAGTGATGTATCCCTCTTTTATGGGGAAATATTAATTCTTTGAAAAATCACATCTTTGTCTCTCAGAAATAAATACAGTCTTATTGACTTCTTACATTGTTTGTCAAGAAATCCCATTAAGCGAGCAGACAGACACAAACACAGATTAATATAACATCTTATTTGTTTTCGAAAGAACGTAGAAGAATTCTAGGAATTCTAGGAATGAATATTTCCTCTTCTGCACGCAGGTTATTGCCAATACACTGGTACAGTGTTTCTTATTTAAATGTTGCCCACTCTATGTCTGTTTGTCTGTCTGTCTGTCTGTCTGTCTGCCTATCTGTCTGTCTGTTGGTAATGCTACAGTATTTGTTCAGTTTTGTCCACTCTGTCTGTCTGCCTGCCTGCCTGTCTGTCTGTCTTTTTTGTCTGTCTGTCTGTCTGTCTGTCTGTCTGTATCGATGGTTGTCTGTCTGGATGCCTCTTGGTGTGGTTTCTGAAGGTTCTAGGAAAAGAGACACAGATGCTGGGCTCGTGTGGGCTGCAGTGGCCCATTTCCTTCCACAAAACTACCCGTCACCTACATATATATAAGCAGAGTATACAGATTTCACCCTCTCGGTTTACCTCTCCTCTAGTCTCCTCTGGACGCCCCCATGTGCAGACCCAGACAACCCCATAAAACACAAGACAGACAGATGAGAAAGACATGTGGGGAGGTAAAAGACAGAAGGAGGGCAAGATGAACGAACGAGTGACGGACTGCATCATATTTTTCGGCTTGACCCTTCACCCACTTCTGCTAGGTCAACCCCAATACAGAGGAAAAAACAAAAACATGACACACCTGATGAAAAAACAAAAAAAATTACCCTTCGTGCAGCTGTAAAAAAAAAACACATTCTGCCCAGCAACATCTATCCAATGACATATCAGGTAGCCAGTGTTTAGGTCTTTTCCTTTTCTTTTTTTAAACTACAGACCAATCAGGTTCCAGGGTTCTGAGCGAGCCCTACTTCCTGAGCACTACTATGTCTGAGAGCAGCAGAGCGTTGCCCCAGCCAGTTACACAGTAAAAGAAAATGCAGTGTTAATTCAACACTTAGAGAGTAGCCTTGGACCAAACACACTCTAGTCTTGAAGATGTTACATGGACTCTCTATGTGTTGAACTAGCACTGCAAGAAGTAGAGCAGGCCTGAAACCCTCCAACTGTTAACGCTTAAGGGGTTTACAGACAAAGTGGGGTAAACGTCTGACATGGTATTTTAGGTCAAGATAAGGCAACCCGAGAAAACGCAGAGAGGGATTTGCAAACACGAGATCAGGTTTAGCGGGGTGAATGTGTGGTTGCCCAGACTAGTCAACAATGCACTACTTGCACTTTCAAGAGCACTTAATGAAATACATATGCTTTCTCGCCCATTAAGACACATTATTATTAATTTGCTGTTAACTGAAAGGCAATGACCAAGTTATAGTTATATTAACGTTTCAGTGACTATTGGTGTTTCACCCGTGGAAATGCGTGCATTATGGGGCTACGTCCAGACATATCAGATGAATAGTCAACTGCCCATTCAGTCATCAGTTTATACGTTTTCTTCTCCTAAAAAGCAAATAAATGGTGTTTTATTATGAGGGGGGAACACTCTACACAGTGCTATGATGTGAAGGCATGTTGTCAGTTGTAGTTGCCTAAGTAAGTTCAGCCATGCACTCTCCAAAAAAATGGGTTGATGAATGTTGTGCTAAAAGTCAATGGGGCCTTCGCACCCACCCCCACCCTCCAACAACCCCCACCCCTCTGTCTCCCTGTCTCTGTCTCTCTGTCTGCACACATCTTGTAATATTTAGGACGTGCATGTGAAGGTTGTAGGGAAGCCAGGCCCTTGGCCCTTTTCGACGCAGCGCAAAGACGCCTGTACGGCCATTTGTCTTTGCATTCAGCCCCCTCTCCCTCTCCCTCTACCTCTCCATGCATCTTCTCACAACCTGTTCATTGTGCTCTCCCTCTGCTTTGCCTCCGTCACGTCCACCTCTCCCCTATTCACATGCATGCAAGTCCATCTCCTACCTTCTCTCTCTTTCTCTCTCTCTCTCTGTCTCTCTCTCTCTCTCTCCCTCTCTGCTGTACGTTTTTCCCTCCTTTTTTGACGCCCCCATGCAACCCCTCCTCTCCCTTTTTCTCTCACGTCGCTGTAACTCCTGTGGCGGTTGCAGCATCCTTTAGGCTGACAACATGCATACAATGTACAACCCTGGCACAACAGCCAGCTACTATGCAGAGCAATCTTTGGCATGCGCTGGGTGACAGTAACTGATTAATTTTCACATAGGTGTCTCCCTTCAGATCCATACCCAGGAGGTGGAGGGAGTGGGGAGGGGGGGTTAGTTCAAGTCAGGCGCACCCTGAATGGGGTGATTCTTGTGGGGACAAGGGACAAGGGACAGGTTGTTAAGGCAATTTGTATGGGGTGTGCGTGCAGCATCCATTCAATTTAGGCTGGTATCTCAAGCAAACTCTTAAAACAAAGCCCCCGTTATAAAATGTGCCGATATGAGAATGACAACGACCAAGTTGTAAAATATTACTAAAAACTTGATGCAATATCATACTAGTAGAGTATAGTAGTATAGTAGTGCTATGGTAGTTAAGTCATTTAGATGACGAGTACAGTTTTCCACTAGTGCAGGGGTGTCAAACTCAAATTGACTGAGGGCCAAAATCAAAATCTGGAACGAAGTTGCGGGCCAAACTCAATATTTATATTAAAAAAAGTACTAAAATGCATTCATGCACATAATACTCATACTCAGTTAAATTTCACACACACACTGTGACACATCAAATTTCATGTTCAAGTCTTGTTACGCTATACATCAATGGTGAATATTGTAATACACATTTGAAATGATCTTGTGGGTCGAATAAAGTTACTACGCGGGCCAGATTTGGCCTCCGGACCTGAGTTTGACATCCCTGCACTAGTGGAATAGTGCCCATAATGAGGCTACAATGCTCAAATTGAACAGGTGCTGATAAAAATGGTAGCAGAAAAAAGGGCTAAAGCAACACTATTCAACACAGATGAAACATACCCGCTGAACATACTTTGAAGGTCTTGTTGTACAAGGGTGCATGTCTGTTTTTGACTCTTTTTCCCCCCTCCATGTTTATCTACGGCTATTATCCTTATTTGCGTTCCTTCAATTTCACTTTGTCCTCTCTCTCTCTCTCTCTCTCTCTCTCTCTCTCTCTCTCTCTCTCTCTCTCTCTCTCTCTCTCTCTCTCTCTCTCTCTCTCTCCATTTTGTTCCCACAGATTCTTTCCCATACTTCTGACCATTCTGCCAACGCCCCCTCTCACACCCCACTACCAACCCCGGTCCCGACAAACCATGCTCCTCCCCCCACTCACCAAACCAACAACGCCACCCCAAACCACTCACCCTGGCCCCTGACCATTCCTTGTTTTTGAAACACTGATACCTTGTATTCCCTCGCTTTCTACCTCCGACCATTTCTCTCTTTCCCTCTCTCTTTCTCTCCCGCCCCCACCATTCCTCTCTCCGTCTATATCCCTTCCTCTCTCTCTCTCTCTCTCTCTCCCCTGTTAGGTACGACAGTCAGCAGTCAGAGGCTGGTCTTGGGCGGGAAACAGGTGCGCACTACCTCCCTCTGTCTGTCTGTCTCTCCCTCTCCCTCTCCCTCCGTCTCTCTCTCTCTCGCTCACCATCTCACCATCCCTCTATCCCTCTATCCCTTCCTCTCTTCTCTTCAGTTTGGTACTCACGTAGGCCAACGGCGGCCAGCCAACAGTTGGAGGCTGTTCCGACGTTCTATATCTCTCCTTCTCTCTCTCAATTCAGTTCGGTTGTGTTTTTATATTGTAGATACCCTATGCACTACAAAAACATATACAGTAATACAATATTTCTCTCTCTTCGCCCCAGGAGGTAGGTTATGTACGCCGATCTGCTCTCTATCGTTCCTCAATTCAATTAAATGATATTATGTTTCTATATATTGGAGATCTTGACAATAACTGGTGCCAATGCCAAGCCCAGTTGGAGATATTACAGTATAATACCACACTATACAGATCATGATCATTTCGATAATGATTTTTCTCCTCATAGGCTGAGTGAGTACTCACGTAGGCAGACGGCGGCCAGGAGTCTCAGGCCGTTCTCGGGGGGGAAGCAGGTGGGGAAGAGGGGCTGCAGCACGTAGTTGGAGAAGGTCAGGGCGATCACGGCCTGGTTGGTGGGGTAGATGACCAGCACGGCGATCCACAGACGCAGGAACCTGGAGTGGGGGAAGCAGAGCGAGAGAGAGAGAGAGAGAGAGAGAGAGAGAGAGAGAGAGAGAGAGAGAGAGAGAGAGAGAGAGAAGTAGACATCTCGTTAGGGTATTGTGCTTGGTAGGGGAAGCATACAGAGAGAGAGAGAGAGAAGACAGTGATTCTCAGTTTGTGAAAAGTCAAAATAATAATTGTGTGTGCGTTGCAGTGAACTATTTATTTGAGTTTTATTGTTTATTGGGTCAGAGGTGGGCCCCCGAACATTTGTGAAAATTTAAAGTGGGACGCAGGTTGGAAACATTTTTTTACCACGTTGACATTATCACACAATGCACAGCTGCAACTAGGCTGAAAGTTAAAAATCTAGATGAATAGGAAACTGTGCAAAGGTTATATGGAGATGATAATATAAATTTGCATAGACAATGAGTAAGGTGAAGCAGCACAAGTGCACTCTGCACAGTCATTCAGACACATGTGCAAGTAGCCCACAGCCACTTATAGGCTAGTATACAGTAGAACACAGGAGTAAACGTCAGAAAGTTACAAGTCCCCCTGCTTACATTAATCCTAATGAGCAACTGTCATATTGCAACTGCAATAGTCCATTTAGTATTGGCAAATTCATGACATCACTTGTGTGATGGTGTTAGGTGCAACAAGCAGTGGGAACGCAGTGCCATTTTCATGTTTTCTGATGCATGAATGTCAATCCATGGCATAACCAGGATCAGACATGGCTGAAACATGAAAACATGTTATTACAAGAAAGGGCAAAAAGTAGGTTAGGCAACAGGTTTATCAATAAAGCCATGAAATATTAGGCGCAACAAGCAAGAAGAAACACATTGGATAGGGTTTTTTTATTTTCTCATGCCTGAATGTTCATTCCTGACAGAAACAGACATTGCTGGAAGCCATCTAACAGTGTATGAAAATATGCTATTGCATGCACGGCAGAGAAGTAGGTTAAGTAACAGGTTGATCTGAGATTTTTGATTTCTAATGCCTGGGTGTTGATTTCTGATGGTAACCGACAGCTTGCTGAAATGGCTTAAAAATGGCTGAAAGCCAGCTTTATAGAAACACATTATTACTTTGAAGGGGGCAAAGGAAGTAGGTTAAGTAGCAGGTGGTTGATCAGAGTTTTAAAAAAATATTTTAATGCCTGGATGTTGATTTCTGACAGAATCAAAAAGTCAAAAGCCAGCTATATGGAAACATGTTATTGCACGGAAGAGGGGAAAATAAGTAGGTGAAGCAGACTGGTTGATTAGCATTTGTTTCTTATTTCTAATGTTGAATGTCGATTTCAGACAGAAATAGAAATCCAGCCATATGGAAACGTGTTATTGCACGGTAGAGCACAAATTAAGTAGGTTAAGTAGGCTGAGTGGTGAGTGGTGCATTAGTGCAGTTATATATGTCTAATCGCTGGCCTAATGAGCCTCCCAATCCCATGATCCTCTCTGCCTTTAGTGGTGGAGTGGCGACATGGCACAAGTACTCCCTAGCCAGAGGTTAGCTAAACAGCTAAAGGGTCTTGCTCTTTTTTTTCAAAGAAAGTTACTAGAGTTCATGAAAGTTGCTACTTTGTGGTGAATGCAGACTAATTAGTGCATGCTTTTGGATCTTGAAACTGTCTGTGACCCCCTAAGGCACTGGATCAACCTGTGGAGCGATTCAGGGTTTTTTCTGGCTCTCTAAGGTTGTTCTTTTAGGGACAATATTGAACAGGCCTGCACTGGTCTTTGCGAGGTAATTGCTCTGTCTTTCGTTTTTTTTTTCTCTCCAAAACGAAAACACAGAAACTTCTCCAGACGAGAGATTTCTATCAGTGCAAGAGCACCAATCTGGGTCAGAGAAGACACACCCCTACTCTGTTCCATTCCCCCCTGCCTGCTGCTTTGCCAAACTAGCGGCCAGGGCTCCTGCAAGTTATATCTAAATTCCATGAGAGAGATCCCAGCATGTCTGGTGTTCACCTTGGCCAACTCCCAGCCTGACCTTGCTCTCTCTGTCTGTTGTGTCTGCCTGGAGTGAAAAGGACCTGAGAATTCCGTGGCAGAATCAATTATTTGACCACAGGCACTTTGGAGTGTTCTGACGATATCTACTTGGTGTAACCAGTTTGTTGTTAACATAACCTTAACCGAGGGTGACCAGATGTCCCCGGGACAGTCCCGATTTGGAGTTGTGTGTCCCAGGTCCCGAGCAAACTCTGTCGGGACACAAATATGTCCCGGTTTTGGCCACCCGCTACATTGCGCTGCATGTCTATCTGGGTAAATATATGGAAAAGATTAGACTACATATTTACCTGCCACAATTAATGGCAGCCAACTCTTGTATAGAAAGTCTGAGGAAGTCAGTTGCGATTTGTAATTCCTCCCCCTAAAATTGATTAGAATGTAGGAAATTGCATTTAATAAATAAAAAACAATTCTGGGGAGGGCCTGCCAAATAGTCCTTTCTAAGTCACGCGCAAAGTGTCCCGGTTTCAGACTACAAAAATTTGGTCACTCCATCTTAACCCAAACTCTACCCCTAACCCTATCCATTGACCTAAGAGTGGTTTGTAGCGAAGCTCGAAAGGTAGGCTTCAATGACAAGACAGTATCTCTCTTTGCTTTTTAGTCATGTGCTCTCAAATCTATATGCCACTCTGCCAGTGGGTTGGATTGGTCGGTTGATTGGAAACCAGTTTGGGTTTGAGTGTTTGCACATGATGTGACCTCTTTCCATCGCAAGGGCCCTTCATTGTTGGCAGATTTGTTTTGTAAATGGTCTACCCACATTGTTTTCAGTAAACGTCTCTCTGTAAGTTTCAGACAGGAAATGGCACATTCATGCTCTCGTCTCGTGAATGCTCTCCTTCATCTTACACCCCCACACAATGTGGCACATAGCAGCCATCTTGTAATCATGTATATTCAATCAGTCTCACACAGGTCCAGGTTTCCTCCAGCAACTTTACAGTTAGGGCGACCTCATAGACAACAAACACCTACCACCTTGACTAGATCCCATGAAAAGATTTTTTCTTCATTCATTTATTTCTTGTGAATCGAGTGTGTGTGTGTGTGTGTGTGTGTGTGTATGTGTGTGTGTGTGTGTGTGTGTGTATGTGTGTGTGTGTGTGTGTGTGTGTGTGTGTGTGTGTGCGCGCTCGCAAATGTTTTACCAAATGTTTACCAAAATGTATAAGCCTGATAGCTCCCCTCCACGTTGACTACAGTCTGTCTTGATCCTATACACAACAGACTTAGTATATATAAAACCTTACCCGGCCAGGCCGCCGAAGATATCCTTGACGTAGGAGTAGTCTCCTCCGGACTTGGGGATGGTGACGCCCAGCTCGGCGTAGCAGAGAGCTCCGATGGCAGTGATGACGCCCGTGATGATCCAGACAATGAGGGCCAGGCCCACCGAGCTGGCATTCTCCAGCACCCCCTTGGGGCTCACAAAGATACCCGAGCCGATGATGTTACCTGGGGAGACGGAGTAAAGAATATTTATTAGATATTGGATACCTGGAAGATTGGGGTAGAGGATATTTATGGGGTTAATAGATGTTGGATATACCTAGAAGATGGGAAAATTAGGGGTATTTAGGGGGTTGATAGATGTTGGATAGCATTGCTGTCAACCAGAAACCTTGTATCTCTTTTTCTACTTATTGATTTATACATTTCAAATTGAGAAAATGTCAAAATAAATACCGTTTAACAATTCAACATTTAAGTTAGTTGTTAAATAATTTATCATACATAGGCCTATGTACTCACGGAGACGGTAATGATTTATATTTTATAATGAATGAAGAACGAATATAAAATAATAAAAAATAAAGATATGAGGTTATTGCTGGGCAGCGACGTTAGGGTAGGTAGCCTCATTATGGGCACTGTTCTGCCAAATGGAATGCTGTCATATTCAGATAACAGACTCGACTACCATTGCAACACACTATTACGACATTACACAGAGTAAAACATCACCACTCGGAATAAAACACAGAGTAATACATCACAATTTGGACTTGACCTGGGCCCCTATGGGCAGTCAGTCCATAAATGGATAGGGGCATTAATGCATTGCTCACAGAAACCCTACACTATAGGTGATCAAATGCATGTAGCGTTTACAGTGGTGCACAAGTAATAGAAAAAAGACGCAAATCAAAAACAAGATTGCACATGTGCAAGGTGTAATTAACCGAAATCTGATTCTTTACATGACTTAATTATGTTCACTTTACAGGGAAATACAACCAGTCCAGCCAAACTTGAGAATGACTAACCGCCCCACGACCAATTATAACCCAAGTGACTTCTAAAGATACTTGTGCACAAGTGCTGTACAAGAGCTACAGTACTTCACTACAACATCATTCAGATGCGAACAACTGCGCTCAAGGGGGAAGGCATAAAGGATAGGAAGGATGGAGAGAATAGGAGAGCGGGAAGGGAGAACAGGAACACGCGGGACCGGGAGACAGGAGGTTGAGAATTTTCGCTGAGTCAGTCTTCGACAATGGTGAGAAAGGGAGAAAAAGGGGGTGAGCGGGTGCAAACGAACAAGTGCGTCAAACTGAAAAAGGAAAAAGTGCAACAAGCGCAGGGATAGGGTCAGGGTCAGGGAGCTAGGATTTACAATTTTAATAATGCACCAATGCCCCCATATAAGCGTCGCCCACAACCGACCTACCATTGTGTCTGCTTAGATTTAAACAAACCAAACACAGACACAACAGAGTGAAATGGGAAAGGCGGCCCGACAAGATGCTCGGTCAGTGAGAGACAAAAGGAGAAGAGATAGATAGAGAGCGGAGGAAAAGAAAACACAGACGCACCGACACAAAGACAAAGGAGTTCACACGCACGCAGAGAGACACCCACGCAACACAGTCGGACAGAGAGATTAAAGCAGAGGTGGGAGAACAGAGGGAGGGAAAAGAGAGAGAGAGAGAGAGAAGAGAGAGAGAAGAGAGAGAGAGTAGAGACACAACTTCAGAGAGAGAGAGAGAGAGAGAGAGAGAGAGAGAGAGAGAGAGAGAGAGAGAGAGTAGAGACACAACTTCAGAGAGAGGGTGAGAGAGAGAGAGAGAGAGAGAGAGAGAGTTAGAGAGAAGAAGAAGAAAAGAAGAGGCAGCTTCAGAGAGTAAGAGAGAGTCCAGTCTGCTCTCAGTTCCACTTGAAAAGACCCATGTTGCCCATCTCTTGCTGATTCAGATGACAGCTCCACAAGTGCCCCCCTGGGAGCACTGCAGCATCACTGGGGCCTGCTGGATCAAAGGTAGCCAGCCCTCATGGCCTCTGCTCTGAGCGACGTACAACTTGACACCCCAGGCCCTCGCCCTTGTACCTCCTAAACCTACCACCACCACCACCCGCCTTTACTTTTCAAAAACCACACTTGGCCCCAACAACCTCCCGACCCAGACAGCCCCCGGCACCATGTGCTTTCGCTGCAGTGGTGCTGCACTTGACAGCCTAGGCCCCTCACGCTCTACAGCCCCAACAATCGTCCGGGTTTCTTTTTCAAACCCATGCCATCCCAACAGCCTACTCGGGCTGAGAGAGTTACTTTGTCTGCAGGGATGTACTTTTCACCACAGGCCCTCACCTTTGAACATTTTGGACATGGAAGAGAGAAGGATATAATTTCAATTACATTACATTACATTACATTACATTACGCTTTGCCGATGCTTTTATCCAAAGTGACTTACAGTTATCCTTTTTCAGGGTATTGGTTACAGTCCCTGGAGCAATATGGGATCAGGTGCCTTGCTCAAGGGCACTTCAGCGTTGGATCGAGGTGTAGGGAGAGGTCAGTTGGGATTCAACAACCCCCAGATTGAAAGAACCAACTCCCTAAAACGCTTGACCACGACTGGTTGTATGTTCAGTGCATGTGAAGAATTTACAAATAAAATGACCTGACTTGACTTTTCTCTTCAAACCCATACCTTCCCAACAAGCTCCAAGGAATGAAACTCAACAAGGTTCCCGACCAGTTCCTGCCCTTCTATGCTTTCCACTGTATTGCAAGGCTCTCAACCCCCACCATTGCCAGCCTTTGCATGTTCAAACCCAACAACCTCCTAGCACTAGAACAACCCCAACCAGCTTCAATCCTAACCAGCTCGCTCCCTTGTGTGCTTTTCTGCTGCAACGCACTTGGACTTAACACCGCCGACCCCCCCACCTCTCCAACCTTTCCCTTTCCAAACACCCTATCACCCCTGAACCCCCCCCAACCAACCCACCTCTTAGAAGTGCCTGCCGAAACCCAACAGCGTAACATAACAACTGTGGCAAAGGTTAGGTGCTTGAGGCCGACCGGCCGGCTGGTCAGTTGGTCGAGTCAGAGAGTCGGGCCGGGCAGATTGCACAGGCCACGCATGGAGACAGCCTGGGCCCCTGTCGCTGTACAGAGGTCAAAGGTGACGGACTTCTGCGTGCTGAGTAACCATGTGAAATATCTGGATCATGAGGAGCGGAGGTGAGGACGTGGGGGTGGGAGAGTAGGCGAGTGGGAGAGTGACGACCACAATGGTTGCTCAGTCCATAGACATATACTACACGTATATGAAGACACGAGATGTACTGTATAATAAGTACATTCCTGATGAGCCGTAGTTATTTAATTTCAGTGAACCCTACTGCTTGGTTGGTTTGAATTGTTGTTCTTGATAGTCGGCATATACATAGTAGCCTATAGAATATATAAAATATAAAATATGCATATAAAATATTGAATACGACATATCTTTTTGATAGAGATTGCAATTATTTAAAAATGCTTTCCTGAAAAGCAGTAAGTCATGTCAACTCTTCATACAGTATAGTATACTATACATAGCCCAGCCCTCTCAAGGGTGGGTGCCAGCCTTGGCTCGCTCTGAGGTTTACACATTTTTAGAAACTATTCATAGAAATCTGGCTGGAGGGGGTGGGCAACTCTTGCTAACTATACTTCAAGGAAACGACCCACAGCATAGTACGTAGTCCACTGTGTGTCTGTGTGCGTATGCGTGCAAGTGTGTGTGTGCATGTGTGTCTCTGTGTATAGAGGGGGCCGTATATGCGCTAAGCACCAAGAGTGTGCCCCAACATGTGTTTTTACTTAATGTCGTTTAGCCCACGTGTGTGTGTGTGTGTGTGTGTGCCTACCATGCCATCTTTTTACACCCCCACTGGGCTGAATTACACTGGCCAGAGCAAGGCTGGTATTGCACAACGCAAGATAACTGGCAAATGTCCACTGCATTCTGTGAATTTATGGTATTGTGGTGGAAAGTCCTTTTTGTGTTTTCTGTTTATACGAACCTATGCTTTAACCCAACCCCTTACCCCTTACCCCACATACACTTACACACGTGAAAAAAAAGTCACTTAAGGCTTTCCATATGTACGAGGGTGCAGTTGCATAACATTTTATGGTTGCAGGACTAGTATTTCATACTCCAAGGCTGGATGGATGGATGGAGGGACGGGAGGCCTTGTAGAAGGAGAGAGGAACTTGTGCAATCTGGTTTGGTCTTGAGCTTCACTATAAAAGTGAAGTACGGCAAGTCTTCAGGCCACAGAGATGGGTTCTGATGGACACAGCTTGAGATCAGGACTCGAGGTCGAGATCAGTTTTACTTTACAGTTTACCATTTTACTTTGCAGACATTCCTGTACACGCTTGGGAACACAGGCCTCTTCTTGAGGGTCAGGGACCATCAGTCTTGAGGGTCACAATAAATGTTAAGAACTATGACAAATATGAGACTGCAGAAATGGGCTCAGATGACTACTAAGACCAAGACACGGACAAGAGCAGTTTGGCCACGATTGCATTGGTCTTCAGCTTTACAATAAAAGTGAAGAATGACTAGGCTCTAGGCTGTAGAGGTTGTTTTAGAATCTAAGACTTAGATGGCCACAGATTAAGCCTTTAAGATGCTGCCCTTGTTATGAGTTAGCGGTTACCAGAATGGTAATGACCAAGTCGTGATGTATTACTAAAGGCCCTGTGCACTGTCATAGTGGTGTAGTACTGTGATTGAAAGTTTTTTTCAGTCACTATTACAAGGACAAGGAGAGTTTGGCCTTGATCAGATGACTACTACTAAGATTAAGATTATCAAGGACATGGGCAGTTTGACCCAGATTGCTAGGGAAGTGGGGGTATTACAGGGGTGGCTGCCTGCATATGATCCGCATATGACACTAGAGCCCTGATATGCTGGCGTGTGGAAAAGAAATTCAGGAGTTATGGAAAACATAACTAATATAACACATAAATGGTCAAATACCTAGTAGGCCTATTCCGTTCTACTATTTGAGCTCAGCAGTAGTGTTGGTAGGCTGCAGAGATGGGTTCAAGTCTAAGATCAGGACATGGGCAGCAGTTTGACCTAGATTTCACGAGGGGGGCTTGCTTCTTTTGCTTTCATGTGATCAGAAAAACTAGGCCCTGGTGTGCTGACTCGTGGGGAACACAATGCACACTCTAGTTGGTTTCCTGCTCTCCTTGCAAGCCCACTTCCTTTTGCGGACGAAAAATGACATTAAAAAGAGGCACACATCTCTTTTCTCACACATCCATCCACTAGAACTCAGCCTTCAAGCACCCACCGCCCCCCACACAACCACACCTCCCCTTCCCACTCGGGTATAAAAGCCCGCCACCCCCACCCCCTCGCCCTCGCCCCACCATCCACCTCCCCCACAGAATCGATCGTGCTCTATTGACCGTGCTTCTCTCTAAGAGGCTCGTGATTTATCTCCCGCAGTAGAAATCAGAGCAGGGCTGTCCTTACATCCCTCTTTTAACTCCCCAGGAGCTGCGTCTCACAGTGAGATCCATCAGGTTGACAGATATAAAACAGAGACGTCACTACAGCAGCATCATTGTGCTGGGTTAGTAACAAATGCATGTTGATGGATTTCAATAACCATGGGCCTTTTTTCTCTTGACATTCAACACCTTTGATTCATTGCATTCGTAGCAGGTGTAAGTTGCATATGGTGGAATAGATATAAACACACATATGCTACTTTATTCTATGGTTTCTGGCTGAAACTGGTAGGTGTTCGTACCTGCTTTGATTCAAAACGGAACTTGTTTAACATCATTGTGAAAAGGGTGAATTAGCATAAAGTGATTGCATATAGAAGAGGGAGCACTTAATAGTGACTCCGAGCACTGGCTGTACATGTACATGTCTTGCAGTGCTATTCTTGGGGTCCAATCAATATTGCATGGCGTGGCTGGCATCAAACGGCGGGCTAACATACAAAGACTCAATCACTAGAAAACCCCTCCTGCTGGTTTTCCAGGTAAAGGCGCTAAAGGTCTTTCCAAGGCTGCAAGCCACTATCAAGATTAGGCAATGCTGCTGTGGTGCTATCAAGAAAAGAAACAGCGGCGGCACGAATGCACAAGCCAAGCATAAAGACGTGGCAGCGAGCCAGCCACGATATTTCACTAATCTCAAAGTCCTAAGGTGATTTAGCTAGCCTAGTAGCGCTCAGTCAGAGAAAAGTGTGCGGGGCGTCCGCCATGCAAGCAATTCGCTTTCATTTCCTCTTCAGGACAAACCTTCAAAGAAAGGTTTTAGAGTGAGAAGTCTGCACACTTGAAATCCTTTTTGTGTTTCTCTTTTTTATGGCAGAACTATGTTTCATACCATTGAGGTTCTCTTCAGATTCTCTAGATTTCAAGTGTGCAGAGTAGGCCTACACACTCCTCATTTTAAAAACTTGCATCAACCTGTGTCCTGCATCTTCTTAACTTGGGATGTGTTGGGATTGGGATCTTCCTGCTCAGCTGAGTCAAAGAAAAGACCTAACTTCTTAAAGAACACAAAGCAAGAGACTTTCTAAAATATGAGAGAAGGACTTGTAACTCTGTGGTGATACTTTCATTGTAATTTCTCAGCAATTTCAGTCTAATTTTATGGTAAAGACCAGAGATGTGGACTTGTGACTTGTGACTCGGACTGACTTGTGACTTGAGTCACAAATGACTCGACTTGAGACTTGACTTGCCAATATTAGGAGTGACTTGTGACTTGACTCGACTTGTACGCTATTGACTTGAGACTTGACTCGACTTGACAGTTTTAGCTTGCAATGACTTGCAATTGTGCTCCAAGTCAATGAATATATATATTTTTTTGCATTTTGTGTGTGAAAAAAATGCATGAAAGAAAGAAAAAATAAATGATTTACCTTCAACCATAGTCAAAAACCATGCTAAAAAATATATATGATCAAGTGTGGGTTGCATGGTCACCCAAACAAACATGAAAGCTTGTCTGCAGCCGTGCTGTAATGGTTAGGGAGTTGGGCTGGAGATCACAGAGTTGCAGGTTTGAATCCCACCCTTAAACCCACCTCTTCCTACATCTCCATCCATGACTGAAGTGCCCTTGAGCAAGGCACTCAAAGGACTGTCACCAATATATGCGTTGGATAAAAGATAAAAGTAATTTAATGAATAATTATAAACCGTGGTAAAACCATGGTTAGTTTTCAGAGTAAAACCATGGTTCAATTTATAGTTAAACCTAGTAAAACCAAAAACCATGCTAAAAAAAACCTGAAATCATAGTATACCATGGTCGATTTTCGGGACATGACTGGCGAAGGGGGACATGCAAAGCAGTGTGGAGAGGTAATGAATTTATGACCAAAGATAATTGTCAATATTGCACATAGAATACAAGGTGACTTGTTAATGACTTGGAAAAAATAAGACTTGGACTTGGACTTGACTTTGCTTTGTCACGACTTGGACTTGGACTTGACTTGACTTGGCTTTGACACGACTTGGACTTGGACTTGACTTGGTCAAATGTGTCGTAACTTGTGACTTGACTCGGACTTGATTGGAATGACTTGAGACTTACTTGCGACTTGCAAATTAGTGACTTGGTCCCATCTCTGGTAATAACTGCTTGTTATTAGTAATAACAGCAAAATAACCATATGGTTTCCAGTGCAATTACTCTATAATTTCTCATTAATAACAGCAAAAAAAACCATACAGTTTCCAGTGCAATTATGCTGTAGTTTCTAGTTAGCGGGCCTTACCACAATTACTATGCATGTTTATGCCACCGGATGTAACTTATATCGGCTTCAAAAGCATTGAAGGGAAAGTGTCTGCACAATAATTAATTCATACACTCTAGACAATGATAAATCCACTCTCTACGTGTTGAATTAACACTGGATTTTGACTGCGTGCCACCGCAAAATGCACAGCCTCACAAAACCTACACTTGGCCAGGGATGGATTATGACTCCATGGGCCCTCTGGGCCAGACAACAAGAAAAGCCCCCCCTCCATGGATGGGTGTTGTTAGTCTACAAAATAGATTCAGATTTAGTTTCAGACGACATGTTTAAGACCCTACGTCATTGGGGGGTTTGTCCCCAGAGAAGATGTGAAAATACAGCTGTTAAAGTGTGAGTTTAATGCAAGATGAGAAAGGACATATAGAGGCTTAGGCTTCAGGGCCCCCTTGACCCTTGGGCCCCTGGGCCTGGGCCCGGTAGGCCCGTGCAGTAATACGTCCTTGCACTTGGCCCACCTCCAGACACCCACGCAGCTAGCCAGCACGCTGCAGCACCACAGTATCAGCACTTCTGCAGAGGCTAATGGGCTATGAGAGCACCAAAGGCAGGTGTCTGCAGTCTCCAGTCTCCAGTGCAGGCCGCGCCGGGCCAAGCCAAGCCAAGCCAAACCAGTCCAGACCAGGAGTTTTAAATCCCTCCAACGAACGCCTGAGCCCTCATGACTGCATTGCTTTGATTAGTGCTACGTCTCTCCACCACTACATACCCCCCCAACCCCAACTCCACTTCATATACCCCCAACCCCACCTAAAACCTCCTCCAAGTTTTTAATCCTTATCCAGAACGCACCCTGACTTGAAAGCTGTGGACAGCCATTCTTCTACATTACACCCAACCAACCACCACCGCTACTACCACCTACCTTACACTCATACAGCCCCCCACCACCACCACCAAAAACCGCCTGCTTTACACCCACCTGACTCTGAGATTAATCCTGCAGAAATGGACTCTGATTTTAAAAGCTATGGACAGACCACCATTCTTCTACCGTACACCCAGCCACCACCACCTCCACCTCCACCACCCAAAACTGCTCAGCCTACCACCCCACCCCTACCCTGACCTTACACCTACATCATCACCTGCCTTACACACCCAACCCACCCAACTCCAAGTTTAATCCTTCTCCAGAATGCACCCTGATTTAAAAGCTGAAGACAACACACCCAACCACCACCACCACCACCTCTTGCCATTGAGCCAAAGCTTCGCACCCCCCCCACACATCCTACCGCCTCTGCTTGCAATCACAGGTGTTTCCATCCACCACCACATGGCAGCAGCTTATCCACATGAAGCAAACACACACACACACACACACACACACACACACACACACACACACACACACACACACACACACACACACACACACACACACACACACACACACACACACACACGCACACACACTCAGAGGACCAATAAAGGGCATTATCTGGGCAAAAGTTTCCCTTTCCAACCAACCTGACTGTAGACTGGATTGGACAGGGTCAGAGATTGTTGTGTGTGTGTGGGTGTGTGTGTGTGAGAGAGAGAGAGAGAGAGAGAGAGAGAGAGAGAGAGAGAGAGAGAGAGAGAGAGAGAGAGAGAGAGAGAGAGAGAGAGAGAGAGAAAGCACGCAACTGATAGGTAGGATAGTCGGATTGATTGTGTTCGACTGCTCTTGTCTTGGCTGCTGAGAAAGTTTAGCGAAGCGAACTCTGATCAAAGCCCCATGGCGATTATGTGCCGTGGCATCTGATAAGAACATTCACGTGAGCCAAAGTCGTTTTACTGCCGTTAGAATGAATGAGTGACCCGATCAAGGCCTCCTGTCGCTCAGCGACCGCGACTCACATGTGGCAGCACTGAATTCTATCATCTGAAGGTGCTACTGAAGTTCAGGTGGAGTAGACCCTGTTGCCAGAGGAGCTTTAAAGGTGCACTGTGTAGAATGGTGGCCAGAGTAGGTATTGCAACTATGCTGCTCATTGAAACAGTGATGTCAAATCCCATTTTGGATCTTTCATGAATATTTACTAAATAATAAACTAATAATGTCTGGTATGACCAAGATACAATACATTTTGCAGCAAAAAATGTCTAGTTGAGGAAAATCCAATTGGCGGACATGGAGAAGATCCACCTTTTTACGTCATGCAATTTGCATACGCGTCATAAAGAATACTTAGAATTTGATTGTGGTGGTAAGTATTCCTGAAAAGGTTAACATTTGTGAATTTGGGGGGGGGGGGCGACACATTCTAAAGGTCCCTGCTGTGGTTCCATCAGTAATCTCCATAGAATGCTAGAATAGTATGCTATTTCTATAGTATCTACCTGAATCGCTTCAGCAGGTTCCACCTAGCTTGGCTGGAGGTGAGGGGATGGGGATGGGGGTTGTAGTCTAGCTGGGTGTTGTATCGTATCAGAGCGTGAAGCAGTTCAGGAAGTGTGTAACACATGAATCTGCTCTTTGTGTGCCACGTGTCAGTCATGCACCTACACAGTAGGAACTTTTTGGTGGAACTTGGTGGAACCTCTGGTCTCATATTTTACTATCATGTAACATGATTCTTCAGGACCAGTAGAACACATTTGTCCAGTGGTGTTTGTATGACATACACAGCCTACCCTCCTTCTTTCTGCTTTCTTTTAAACACTACCCAACAGAGATGGGTCACATGTGCCCATATTCTCTGCTTATATCAGGGGTGGGGAACCTTTTTCATTTGAAGGGCCACTTCAAATTCCTCCAAGGGCCGTACTATGAACACAGATCAGGATTTCCCCTTGCACTTTGCGCCTACATTGAATGCAGCCACCTTTACAACAGACCTCACCTTCTCTAAGTCCCCAGAAATATAACTTAATTGTATTGCAAATTTAATTTCCATAAATGGCCCTCGAGACATAACCCCTGGCTTAGATCATCGTCTACAACAAATTCAGTGATGCAGCAGAATTTCTGCTGCTCTATGCATCGTCAGAGAGGGGTGGTGATGGTGCATTAAGACATCACAGACTGGCTGCCAGAGAGATGACACTCTCCCGCCACTTGTGGATGGCTCACCAGGCTGGTTTCCATGGTTACTCCAAATGACATCACACTCAAGGTCACACAGACCACTGGACTCTCACTTCTGCTAAAAAGCCAAACAAATGCAGACATCTGAGACAAGACTTCAAGTACCTTAACATCTACATCAGTCTGTCTGGAAGTGATCCATCAGGATTGTGGAAACTGCTCTTGATCATTAAATGTGCCTCACCTATGTGGTAGGCAGGAGGGACTGTGACCTTGTAAGACAACAGACCATTGACATGTATACAGTATGTCAATGCAACAGACCTTCCATAAATAAAGAACAGTAGGCACTATGTCCTTGTACTAAATATGGATACTGAACTTGACCTTTCCAACTATGGCTTTGAACATATTAGTCTGCCATTAAAGTGTCTGGAGTAGGCTATATGAATGGCTGTTCAGAAGGTGGTAAATGTAGGGCTATAGGTCGACTGTACGACATTCAAAAGAAATTGTGCTAGGCAAGCATGGCAGTATTTGTGAAATACAGTGACAGAGGGAGGAGAAGGAGATTCAAGTGTACAAAAGGTTAAAGGGCACACAATTTTGCCTGTTGCTAATGACTACTATCAGGGATGAGAGATAAAGAAAGAGAGATTTGGCGTGCAAGATGTTTGTAACAGGATTGTTGTGTAGACTGTAGGACTTACCAACGATAATGCCACAAGCACTAACAAGTCCAATTTCTTTCTTCAGGGCGACTCCTCCACCCCCAGCGTCGGATCCAGCGTCCCCGCCGTTGGACTCCGACGTGGTCCCGCGTTGCCTCGGTCCATCACTCATTGCGCTGATTGAGTTGTTGGATCCCCTTACGACGGCACTTGGTGGTTTACTGGCTGGTGCGTTTCAGCAGCAACGCACGATTCCTTTTGGTCAGGTAGCGGTTGATGCTGTCAGCTGGCGTTGAAAATATCTTTGCCAACTGTCACTGATCACAGTGCGCGGTTGTTCATTTAGGAATTATTTGGTTACAAAAAAAGTAAGAGCTCGGTAAGATATAAATATAAAAATCACTTTGGCGAATCCGCCTTGAAAATAGTTCAGAGAGAAAAACTCAAAAATAATTTATGACTACAGCAGCATCAAGATTGCGCTCACGTGTTACGCACGGAGAGAACGGGGTGAATGAAATAACCGTCCTCACTGCTACATGTAAATATATTTCTGTACACAAATGATTAGTCCAGCTTGTTATTTCCGCTTCTAGATTATGTAGCCTAGTTATTTCTTTTTCTTTCCGTTTTTGCACACGTGCAATTCAAGACAAGAACAAAAACAACAGTGTAGTTACTTCCTGGAATGTCCTTTGGTGCTTGTTTGCGCTACTTAAAAATGACAGCAGTCTCCAAAGCAGCAGTTCAGAAATTTCAGCAAACCTCTTTGTTGTCAAGCGTTATTTTCCTGTTCCAGAAATACAGCTCTTCCTTGTCCCAGGTGAGGAAAAGAAAAGCATCCTTTTTTCAAATCGGCAACCATTCGACCCGACGGAAATAAAATAGCATCCGTGTTTTGGGGTCCGTACCGGCACCACTGTCTTTGGCGTCGTGAAGTCGTATCCGATTGATTGTATTCAGGGATGTATTTATCCTACACCCCTCGCATAAATACAGTAGCACCTCCCCCTTGACGTCCCCCGTCTCTCCCCCTTCACCACCAGCACCAACCTCCACCGCACAGCTGAACACTTGTTTTGTACGTTACCCCCTCCCCCAGTGTCTAAAAAATGGGTTCACTACCGATTGCAGTTAGTGGCCCATCCACCACACCCTCTTTATCTCTGATTAAAACAACGCAATCATCAACGGAGATTGATTGTTGATTAATTTGTCTGATTGTGTGAACGGTACAGTTTTCCAGGGATTACCCATAGATTTCTCTCTCTCTCTCTCTCTCTCTCTCTCTCTCTCTCTCTCTCTCTCTCTCTCTCTCTCTCTCTCTCTCTCTCTCTCTCTCTCACACACACACACACACACACACACACACACACACACACACACACACACACACACACACACACACACACACACACACACACAACAAAAACTGCCACACTGCTACATCAATGTCAATAGACATAAAAAATCACTCTGTTGCAATGAGTTGCATAGAGACAACAACTGTGTAGGCTTTTGCTCTCTCCTGTGTGTGTGTGTGTCTGTGTGTCTGTGTGTGGCCATGTTTGTGTATGTATGTTTCAACATGTGTAAAATGCTGTTTGCACACTGATATGATTGACGGTAGCTTTCTCTCTCATTCAATCTCTCATTCACTCAAACACTCTCTGTATCTAATCAGGCTTCTGAGCATATGAAATATGGAACGAGTACAAACAATCAGGTTTCTCCTTGTTTGACTCTTTTGCAGTTTAAATTGTGTGTGTGTGTGTGTGTGTGTGTGTGTGTGTGTGTGTGTGTGTGTGTGTGTGTGTGTGTGTGTGTGTGTGTGTGCCACTGTGTGTGTCCGTGTCTATGTGCAAGAGAGTACATTTATTGTGTGTGTGTGTGTGTGTGTGTGTGTGTGTGTGTGTGTGTGTGTGTGTGTGTGTGTGTGTGTGTGTGTGTGTGTGTGTGCGCGTGTGTGTGTGTGTGTGCGCGTGCATGTGTGTGTGTGTGTGCCACTGTGTGCCACTGTGTTTGTCCGTGTCTATGTGCAAGAGAGTACATTTATTGTGTGTGTGTGTGTGTGTGCCACTGTGTTTGTCCGTGTCTATGTGCAAGAGAGTACATTTATTGTGTGTGTGTGTGTGTGTGTGTGTGTGTGTGTGTGTGTGTGTGTGTGTGTGTGTGTGTGTGTGTGTGTGTGTGTGTGTGTGTGTGTGTGTGTGTGTGTGTGTGTGTGTGTGTGTGTGCCACTGTGTGACCTTGTGTCATCTGTGCAGCTCACACATACTCGCTGCTTACGATGAATGCTAATAATGTGTCAGATACCACAGGGGACCTTGTGAGGCACACAAACCTGGGTATGGTGTGTGTGTGTGTGTGTGTGTGTGTGTGTCCATCTGTGTGTGTGTGTGTGTGTGTGTGTGTGTCCATGTGTGTGTGTGTGTGTGTGTGTGTGTGTGTGTGTGTGTGTGTGTGTGTGTGTGTGTGTGTGTGTGTGTGTGTGTGTGTGTGTGTGTGTGTGTGTGTGTGTGTGTGTGTGTGTCCATGTGTGTGGGTGTGCAAGTGTGCAAGTCTGTCTGTGGACGTGCACGTGGAACTCTACATTCACTTTTTTTATGGCCTTCTTCTCTGAACTGTGAAGGCAATTGCCCGCCGGGGCTCTGTCTTTGGATCTGCTGTCGTACTCTTCAGCCCTCTGATCAAAGTGCACGGCTCGGGGAGATATCGGCAAAGATGCTGATAGCCGGTGATTTCCTCATCTGCGAGAGAACAAAGACCATCATACCAATAAGAGTGTCAGGGCGGAAGTGTGTGTGTGTGTGTGTGTGTGTGTGTGTGTGTGTGTGTGTGTGTGTGTGTGTGTGTGTGTGTGTGTGTGTGTGTGTGTGTGTGTGTGTGTGTGTGTGTGTGTGTGTGTGTGTGCATGGTTCAGGAAAAGGAACTCTTGTTCCAATATATGCAGTTTGTGTATTAGTATGAAGGTCCAAAAACAACACAAAAAACCCATGACACAAAGAGTACCGTCCTGTAAATATGGCATACCCATCATCGAGCAGAGCTACAAATCGATCTTGGGTCATCGTTTTGGGTCAGGGGGGTTGTGTTAGGGCCATGTTGTGTAGTATCCGTTTGATGTTGGCACTGAAGTGAGTGCTTTCAATGTCATTGTGAACGCATTTAGTGTGAAATGCACACGTGAATAGAGACGATAAAAGGCATTCGTTCATTCGTTAATTCATTCATTCGTTCATTCATTCAGTCAGTCAGTCATTCATTTATTCATTCTAAGGTGCCCATTTCCATGGAAGTCAAGTCAAGTCTAATCAAGTCGCCTTCCTTGTCAATTTCTTTACATGCACTGGTCATACAAAGAATTGAAATTACATTTCTTACTTTCCTATGCAGACATAGACATACTTAAGTATTGATTTAAGTATTGGACATAGACACAGGCAATAAGACATACAGACATTAAAGAACAAGACTGAGCAGCAGGGGACATATAGACAACAGAACACATATTTAAAAAGTAGAGGTGTTTGTGTTGTGCATATTTACGTTGTCCTAGTGTAATGGCACAAATACACCGGAAGGGACTTGAGCGACCAAGGTGATGAAAGTCATTGACTTTGTATTGAGTCGCTGGCAACAGAAGAGATAAAAGCGATTTGGGCGACAAGAGGCGATTCGAGTGACTTGCAAGTCAGTTTGTAGTTGAACTCCACAGAATATTATGCTAATTAGCGACAGTATGACGCAGTTCATTGACAGCAGCTGCAGCCAATTGGAATGTGGGAATGCTTGCATTCTGGTTTTAAAGGGCATACTTTGTCGCTTGTGTCACTCTTGCTATAAACACAGTCCAGCGATTCTGTTTAGCTAGGTCACCGCTGTTGTATTTGCGGGGTAACAGAACAGTATGTGATAAGTGTCCAGTGAGCAGGCAGACATGAAGTAAAGGGGGAGGAGAATGGCATGTCCAGTGTTACTGTGCTCACCGCTTGTAACCAGAACAGGCCCGCAGGGGGAAAGACCTCGGGAACTCTAGAGAAGAGGAATCTTACTGGAAGAGTAGCAGGTGTGCATCGAGGGTGGTGGGCTGGGCAAGCCTGTTAAGTATTTTGACCCCTTGGTGCAGAGCCTCTGTCATAACATTACTGTCATCTAAATCGTAACAACGACGTCTTAATCTGCTCTCAGTAATGTTGTAGCAGTGTTGTTATGATGAAATCAAGTCTTTTCTGCAAAGAGTGATCAGGCACACCAGTGGGCCTATCTACACAAAGAGGCTACAGAAACGCTAGTCGTTTTTTATATTTTAAAACTATGTTTCCGAAATTGTTTCAGTTTTTTTTAAAGTCGTACCATGGTGAGGGGCACTTTGCCATTTTCTTTGCCATGGGTGAAGTTAGCTGGAGCGGGTCCTCTCTGCATTTCTATAGTCTCAATTCCACTTCAAGTCTATAAATGGCAACCAAGGAGGATGGGTGGCAGGCTGGGTTGCCCTCTTTATTATTTTAACCCATTGATGCTTGAAGCACCTGCAAAAAACGCCTGCTGAATGCCTAAGCTCTTGTTGGGAAAGTTGCCCTCAGTCAATAAAAACCTCAATATCTTAGCCTCTGATGCACATAAAAACATCAAATAAGTTGCATTTAAACCCCAAGACCCTCATCTTGCATTAGAATGTGTTCATTCAGCTGTAACATACCCACATTTTTATTAAAAAAGCTAAAATCTCAAGAGCCTGAATGCAGCGTATATGTGTCTCCAGGCATCAAAGGGTAAACAACACATACGCGTCATCAGGCTAAAATGTGTTAAAGGAAGACTATTTCATTTTTTTAATTTTAAAACAATGTTTCCAAAATTCTTTCAGTGGTTTTTAAAGTTTCAGTATGAGGCTTTACCACAGCATAAGCTACGTATATAACCATGTTCAGTAACCCACCCACTGATTTTTCTCTGAGTAACTATTCATTTTCCAACCCTAAAGGGCAAACAGTGACCATAACACATTGGACAATATGCAAACATGTTTGTTGTGAGGTATAACTGGGCAGAGTAACAACATACAATTGCCATTTTTGTACTTCTCAGATAGCACACACTGGAGAAACAGCCTGTATACGCTACAATGTAACGAAATATAAATTGTGTTTAGACTAAAAATAGTTATGTGGATGTCATGAGGGTACGGTATAACCAGCATAAACAAAACTGGTTGAACACATTGCTACACTCTGCAAGGGTCCAGGCCATCATTAGAAAACAGCTAACTTGTGCAGGAGTTGAGCTGAACTCTATCTTCAAAACAGTGAAGTTCAGGGCTGCTTTTCCCTTAAACCTAAGTAGTACTTAAGTATGAGGGGCCCCCTAGGCAATATATCACTAAAAGTTTACTCATACAATAATTTTATAGGCCTACGTACAATATTTTTTTCTTGCACATGCAAATAAAATAGTTGCTCAAAGAGCATTTGCAAGGTAAAATAGTGTATGTATAGACTTTCAGTGATGATATGAGACCTATTTCTAATATATTGCCTAGGCGGCCCCTCATACTACTTAGGCTTAAATAGGCTACTACTTAAGGTTTTTTGGGAAACACAGCCCAGAGCAGGAGAAACACAGAACGAAGAAACAGAGAAACAGGTTATTTTAGGACATAGAAGAGGATAGCCATTGAATCTCCTTGTAGTTAGTGTGTGACATCGGCAACAATGGTGCATCTTGTAGAGAAATCAATATGATGGTGGCAGCAGTGAGTGGACTGTGTTGTTGGGAGGCAGGGGGTTCAGGCAACCTCTCTGTTTGATCTACACAGGAAACTATTTACACAGATGCTCTCTCTCTCTCTCTCTCTCTCTCTCTCTCTCTCTCTCTCTCTCTCTCTATCTCTCTCTCTCTCTCTCTCTCTCTATCTATCTCTCTCTCTCTCTCTCTCTCTCTCTATCTCTATCTCTGTCATTGGCTATCCCTACCATTGGCTCTCTCTCTCTCTCCCTCATTCTCACTCACCCATCCTCACACACTTGTGCACACATCAGCGTACCCACAACAT